>NC_083415.1:478898-790148 GCF_020745735.1 Hemiscyllium ocellatum | reverse complement strand
CAGGCCCTTCGGCCCTCGATGTTGCACCGATCCAAGCCCACCTAACATACACTAGCCCACTTTCCTCCATATGCCTATCCAATGTCCATTTAAATGCCCATAAAGAGGGAGAGTCTACCACTGTTACTGGCAGGGCATTCCATGAACTCACGACTCGCTGAGTAAAGAATCTACCCCTAACATCAGTCCTAGACCTACCACCCCTTAATTTAAAGCTATAAATTTAATGTTCTGTGTTCTATGAGTCTAACTTGCTGTATTCTCCGTGTACTGCACTGTAATGCTCTATGTTGTACTTGTCTAACTTTCTTTACTTGCAGGGCAGTTCCATAAGCGCCTGTACTGCCCTGTCATGTTCCATGTTCTATGAGTCTACCTTCCTTTATTTGACAAGTGGTTCCATAAAGAGCCGGTAATGCGCTGTCTCGATCTATGTTGATGAGTCTAATGTCTGTTATTAGCCGAATGATTCCATGTAGGGCCTGTACTGTGCAGTAATGTTCTATGTTATATTAGTCTAAGTTCCTTTTTTAGCCGACTGCCTCAATACTGGGCCTGCGGTGCACTGCAATGTTCAATGTTATATTTGTCTAACTTCCTCTTTTAGCTGCTAGGTTTCATAAAAGGCAGGTACTACGCTGTCATGTTCTATGTTCTATGAGTCTAACTTACTTTATTAGCCAAGCATTTCCATAAGTGGCCTGTACTGCGCTATAATGTTCTATGAGTGTAATTTTCATTATTAGCTGAATGGTTCCATAAAGGACCTATACTGCACTGTCACAGTTAAGGTTGTATTGGTCTAATGTGCTTTATGAGCCTAGCCATAAAGGGCCTGTACTGCGCTGTTATGTTCCATGTTCTATGAGTCCAACTTCATTTATTTGCCAAACGGTTCCATAAGCAGCCTGTACTGCGCTGTCATGTTCTGTATTGTATTGGTCTAACTTCCTTTATTAGTCGAGCAGTTCCATAAGCAGCCTGTACTGCACTGTGATGTTCTTATTAGGCTTTATTCCATAAAGGGTTGTACTGCGCTGTTATGTTCTATGTTTATTCGTCTAACAACTGTTATTAGCTGAGAGGTTCCATAAAGGGCCTGTACTGTGCTGTTTTAGTTTAGGTTGTATTGGTCTAATGTCCTTTGTGAGCCCAGCAGTTCCATAAGCAGCCTGTACTGCGCTGTCATGTTTCATCTTCTATGAGTCTAATTTCCTTTATTAGCTGAGCGGTTCCATAGAAGTCCTGTACTGTGCTTTCATGTTCTATGTTGTACGAGTCTCACTTCCTTTTTTACCCGCGCGGTTCCATAAAGCTCTGTACTTTGCTGTAATGTTTTATGTTCCATAAAGGGCTTGCACTGCTCTTCAATGTTCTATGTTGTTTTAGTCTAATGTTCAGTCTTAGCTGAGTGGTTCCATAAAGTGCCTGTACTGCGCTGTAATGCTCTATGTTGTATGAGTCTTTACAAGCCTTTACAAGCCGAGCCTTAACTTCCTTTACAAGCCGAGCATTTCCATAAAGGGCCTGTACTGCCCTGTCACATTTTATGTTTATTAGTCTAACGTCCATTATTAGCTAAGCGATTCCATAAAGGGCCAATACTGTGCTGTAATGTTCCATGTTCCTTTATTAGTGGACCATTTCCATGAAGAGCCTGTACTTCACTGTCATGTTCTATGTTTATTAGTTTAACGTCCATTATTAGCCGAGTGGTTCCAGGAAAGTCCTGTACTACGCTGTCATATTCTATGTTGTATTAATCTAATTTCCTTTATTAGCTGAGCGGTTTCATAGAGAACATTACAGTGCAGTACAGGCCCTATGTTCTATGTGTCTAACTGACTATTATTAGATGAGCGGTTCCTCCAGGTCCTGTACTACACTGTAATGTTCTATGTTCTATGAATGGAAATTCATGATTAACCAAGCAGTTCCTTAAAGGGGCTCTACTGCAATGTAATGCTTTATGTCCTATGAATGGAAGTTCATTATTAGCTGAGCAGTTCCTTAAAGGGCCTGTACTGTGCTGTAACGTCCAATTTTCTATGAATGGAACTCTCATTATTAGCCAAGTGGTTCCATAAAGAGCCTGTACTGCCCTGTCATATTCAATGTTATATTAGTCAAACTTCCTTTATTAGCCAAACAGTTTCATAAAGTACATTACAGCACAGAACAGGCCCTATGTTCTATCATTCCATTATTAGAAGAGCCTGTACTGCATTGTAATGTTCTATGTTGTATTAGTCTAACTTCCTTTATTAGCCAAGTGGCTCCATAAAGGGCATGTACTGCGCTGTACATGTACTTCATGTATTAGCTGAGTGATTCCATAAAGTAATGTAAGGTTAAATGTTGTATTGGTCTAACTTCCTTTATTAGCTGAGCAGTTCCAAAATGGGCCGATACTGTGCTGAAATGTTTTAGGATCTATGAGTCTAACTTGCTGTATTAGCCGCGCCATTCCATAAAGGGCCCGTACTGCACTGTCATGTCTATGTTGTATTCGACTAACTTCTTTTATCAGCCGAGCTGTTCCATTAAGAGCCTGTACTGTACTGTGATGTTATATGCCTACGGGTCTGACTTTCTGGATTAGCCGAGCAATTCCATTAAGGGCTTGTAGTGCGAAGTAATGTTTTATGTTCTGTGAGTGTAACTTTCATTTTTAGGCAAGAGTTTTCATAAAGGGCCTGTAATTTGCAGCAATATTCTGCATTCTATGAGGGTAACTTTCATTAATGGACGAGCGGTTCCATCGGGGCGGCTCGGTGGCACAGTGGTTAGCACTGCTGCCTCACAGCGCCTGAGACCCGGGTTCAATTCCCGACTCAGGCGACTGACTGTGTGGAGTTTGCACGTTCTCCCCGTGTCTGCGTGGGTTTCCTCCGGGTGCTCCGGTTTCCTCCCACAGTCCAAAGATGTGCGGGTCAGGTGAATTGGCCATGCTAAATTGCCCGTAGTGTTAGGTAGGGGTAAATGTAGGGGTATGGGTGGGTTGCGCTTCGGCGGGTCGGTGTGGACTTGTTGGGCCGAAGGGCCTGTTTCCACACTGTAAGTCTAATCTAATCTAAAGGACCTGTACTGCACTATAATGTTCTATGTTCAAAGTTTGTGAGAAGATTTGTAGCTCAGGTACTTGTTGTTGTGGTTCTGTTTGCCGAGCTGGGAATTTGTGTTGCTGATATTTCTTCCCCTGTCTAGGTGACATTCTGAGTGCTTGGGAGCCTCCTGCGAAGTGCTTCTGTGTTGTTTCCTCCAGCATTTATAGTGGTTTGTCTGTGCCACTTCTGGTTGTCAGTTCCAGCTGTCTGCTGCAGTGGCTGGTATATTGGGTCCAGGTCGATGTATTTGTTAGTAGAATCTGTGGATGAGTGTCATGCCTCCAGGAATTCCCTGGCTGTTCACTGTTTGGCTTGTCCTATAATAGTAGTGTTGTTGAACTCATGTTGCTGGTCATTTGCGTGTGTGGCAATTAAGAATAGCTGGTCGTGTCGTTTCGTGGCTAGTTGGTGTTCATGGATAGGATCCGTTAGCTGTCTTCCTGTTTGTCCTATGTAGTGTTTTGTGCAGTCCTTGCATGGGAGTTTGTACACTACGTTGGTTTTGCTCATGCCCGGTATTGGGTCCTTTGTCCTGGTGAGTTATTGTCTGAGAGTGGCTGTAGGTTTCTGTACTGTTATGAGTCCTCGTGGTCGTAGTAGTCTGGCTGTCAGTTCAGAAATGTTTTTGAGCGAGAGTGTCAGTGGAAGGGTATTGTTGGGGATGTCGGGAGAGGAAGAAATGGAGGGCTTGGAAGCCCTGGACCTGGCGGATGGAGGTATAGAGGATTTTGATATTCCTGGTGAAGATGAGGCATTGGGGGTCAGGGAAACGGAAGTCTTGGAGGAGGTGAAGGGTGTGGGGTCCTGAACATATGTGGGGAGTTCCTGGACTAGGGGAGATAGGACAGTATCGAGGTAGGTGGAGATGAGTTCGGTGGGACAGGCTGAGACGATGGGTTGGCCAGGGTCGTCAGGCTTGTGGATCTTGGGAAGGAGGTAGAATCGGACGGTGCAGAGTTCCCGGACTATGAGGTTGGAAGTTGTGGGTAGGAGATCTCCTGAGGTGATGAGGTTGTGTATGGCTGGGAGATGATGATTGAGGGGGCGATAGGAGAAGATTCTTCGAGTTGGCGTCTGGCTTCAGTGGTGTAGAGGTAAGTGCGCCAAACTACCACTGCAACCCCTTTATCCGCTGGCTTGATGGTGAGGTTGAGATTGGATTGTATCCGTTGCTCCTGATGCGGTCTTCTTTACATTGGGGGGGCTGGACATCTTCTCACAGAGCGCTTTAGGGAACACCTCTGCGACACCCACACCAATCAACCCCACCGCCCCATGGCCCAACATTTCAACTCCCCCTGTCACTCTGCCAAGGACATGCAGGTCCTGGGCCTCCTCCACCGCCACTTACTCACCATCCGACGCCTCCTCGGAATACTTCAACCCCAGGGCATCAATGTGGACATCACCAGTTTCCTCATTTCCCCTCTCCCCACCATACCGCAGTTCCAAACTTTCAGCTCAGCACCATCCTCGTGACCTGTCCTAACTGCCAATCTTCCTCCCCACCTATCCTCTCCACTCTCCTCTCCGCCCTATCACCTTCATCCCCACCTCCTTCCACCGATTGTACTCTTAGCTAACATCTCCCCAGTCCAACCCCCTCCCATTTAGCTCTCCACCCCAGAGGCTCCCTGCCTCATTTTGCCTGAAATGTTGATTTTCCTGCTCTCGGATGATGCCTGACCTGCTGTGCTTTTCCAGTACCAGTTTAATCTTAACTCAGAAATGGGATACCAGCTTGACCCAGCAGCTCTCAAAAGCACATGCCCTTAATATAGTAAATGGGACACCAGCATGACCAAGCAGCACTGTGCTGTTGGCACTCAATATCAGAAATGAAAGAAGAATGTGTTGGGGAAATTCAGCAAATCTTGCAGTACCTGTGGAGAGAAAGGCAGAGATAAGTGTTCTGAGTCCAATATAACTCTACTGGAGAAGAGTCATGATGGGCTAGAAATATTAATTATCTTTTTCCCTTCACAATTTCCAGACCTGCATTTCTGATAAAGTAGCCAGTTTGATTGGCACCATATGTAAACACATGCAGTCCATCCACTACCAATATTTAGTGGCAGCATTATGTATAATTGACAATACGCACTGCAGAAGTTCACCAGTGCTCCTTAAACAGTATCTTCCAATCAACGACTCATCTTCCGAAAGACAAAGACAGTTGATGCATGGAAATACCTCAAACTGCATGTTCCCTATCAAGCCACTCACCATCCTGACTTGGATGTACTTCCTTCAGAAAATATACCATATCCCAGTGGACCATAGAGCTGACCTCTCATTAGAGAGACATGACTGGTTGTAAGTTTAACCTGAGAGTCACCATGCCTCAGGGGAGAACTGAGTTTGTGAAGGTGGGACCTTAATGGGGCTGTATGGGGTTTGAACTATGCTGTTGGTGTCACTCTATTTCACAAACCATCCGTCCAGCCAGCATGTTGCAGGGGGTCAGTTATCACAGTTGGCTGGACGGCTGGTGGATGATGTAGTGAGGCGAGGTGATCCTCAGTTTAAAATCACCGCCAAATGCCTCTCTCGATGAGAGAACAGCCCTCTGGAACTTGGACAATTCCTTCGGTGTCCCTCTGTCAAAATCCTGGACCCTCTCCCCCCTCCCCTTCACACCACCAACCGATTGTTCCTACATTGTCAGCACTACAGGGACACAGGAAAACAACTCCCACCACATTCTCAAGGGCAATAATCTCTGACACAGCCATCAAAACCCAAGTCTCCTTAATTAATTGATGAAACACACCTGAACAAAACATTTTGACAGCCAAGATTATGACTACCAGAACATTCAGATAAATGTAGGAGTAAAGTTGTTGGATACGTAAACATTTGGCAGATTTTTTCAGGTGGAGAGTGAGTGAGTAAGTGTGAGAGAAAAATTGAGAAAGAGAGAGTGAGAGAGAGAGGAAGAAAATAGGTGTGAATTCAGTTTAACTTCATTTTCACTATGATGCAATACATTGAGCAGAGAATAGTGCTTACTAAATTTTCTTTGTATAGTTTCTAAACTGTGAAGCATTTTCAGACAGGACTATCAGGAAGTGGTTAGCCCATGTAGCAAGTCATAAAATCTCTGTTTCTAAAAGCCGGAATAACTTCTTATAATCCTAAATGATCATCTGATGGTTGTGCAGTCATAGAGTCATAGAGATGTACAACTTGGAAACAAGCCTTCGGTCCAACCCGTCCATGCCAACCAGATATCCCAACCCAATCTATTCCCACCTGCCAGCACCCAGCCTATATCCCTCCAAACACTTCCTATTCATACACCCATCCAAATAACTTTTAAATGTTGCAATTGTACCAGCCTCCACCACTTCCTCTGGCAGCTCATTCCATACACGTACCACCAGTTATGTGAAACCGTTGCCCCTTAGGTCTCTTTTATATATTTCCCCTCTCACCCTAAATCTATGCCCCTCTAGTTCTGGACTCCCCGATACCAGGGAAAAGACTTTGGCTATTTACCCCATCCATGCCCCTCATAATTTTGTAAACCTCTATAAGGTCACCCCTCAGCCTCCGACACTCCAGGGAAAACAGCCCCAGCCTGTTCAGCCTCTCCCTATAGCTCAAATCGTCCAACCCTGGCAACATCCTTGTAAAATCTTTTCTGAACTCTTTCAAGTTTCACAACAACTTCCAATAGGAAGGAAGCCAAAATTGCACGCAATATTCCAACAGTGGCCTAACCAATATCCTGTACAGCCACAACATGACCTCCCAACTCCTGCAGTCAATACTCTGACCAATAAAAGAAAGCATACCAAATGCCTTCTATACTATCCTATCTACCTGCGACTTCCTTTTCAAGGAGCTATGAACCTGCAGTCCAAGGTCTCTTTGTTCAGCAACACTCCCTAGGACCTTACCATTAAGTGCATAAGTCCTGCTAAGATTTGCTTTCTCAAAATGCAGCACCTCACATTTATCTGAATTAAACTCCATCTGCCAATTCTCAGCCCATTGGCCCATCTGGTCAAGATCCCATTGTAATCTGAGGTAGCCCTCTTCTCTGTCCATTACACCTCTAATTTTGGTGTCATCTGCAAACTTACTAACTGTAGCTCTTATGCCCACATCCTAACCATTTATGTAAATGAAAAAAGTAGAGGATCCAGCACCGATCCTTGTGGCACTTCACTGGTCACAGGCCTCCGGTCTGAAAAACAGCCCTCCACCACCCCTGTCTTCTACCTTTGAGCCAGTCCAAATGGCTAGTTCTCCCTCTATTCCATGAGATCTAAACTTGCTGATCAGTCTCCATGGGGAACCTTGTCAAACACCTTACTGAAGTCCAAAGAGATCACATCTACCGCTCTTCCCTCATCATTCCTCTTTGTTACTTCCTCAAAAAACTCAATCGAGTTTGTGAGACATGAATTCCCACACACAAAACCATGTTGACTATCCCTAATCAGTCCTTGCTTTTCCAAATACATGTACATCCTGTCCCTCAGGATTCCCTCCAACAACTTGCCCACCACCGATATTAGTCTATAGTTCCCTGGCTTGTCCTTACCACCCTTTTTAAACAGTGGCACCACGTTAGCCAACCTCCAGTCTTCCGGCACCTCACCTGTGACTATTGATGATACAAATATCTCAGCAAGGGCCCACCAATCACTCGTCTAGCTTCGCACAGAGTTCGAGGGTACCCCTGATCAGTTCCTGGGGATTTATCCACTTTTACGCGTTTCCAGACATCCAGCACTTCCTCCTCTGTAATATGGACATTATGCAAGATGTCACCATCTATTTCCTGACAATCTATATCTTCATATCCTTTTCCATAAATACTGATGCAAAATACTCATTTAGTATCTCCCCCATTTTCTGCGGCTCCACACAAAGGCCGCCTTGCTGATCTTTGAGGGGTAAAAAGTGAGGTCTGCAGATGCTGGAGATCAGAGCTGAAAATGTGTTGCTGGTTAAAGCACAGCAGGTTAGGCAGCATCCAAGGAACAGGAAATTCGACGTTTCGGGCCAGAGCCCTTCATCATCCTCATTCCTGATGAAGGGTTCTGGCCTGAAACGTCGAATTTCATGATCTTTGAGGGGCCCTATTATCTCCCTAGTTACCCTTTTGTCCTTAATATATTTGTAAAAACTCTTTGGATTCTCCTTAATTCTATTTGCCAAAGCTATCTCATGTCCCCCTTTTGCCCTCCTGATTTCTCTCTTAAGAATACTCCTACTTCCTTTATACTCTTCTAAGGATTCACTCGATCTATCCGGCCTATACCTTACATATGATTCCTTCTTTTTCTTAACCAAACTCTCAATTTCTGTAGTAATCCAGCATTCCCTCTACCTATTAGCCTTTCCTTTCAACCTAACAGAAATATACTTTCTCTGGATTCTCGTTATCTCATTTCTGAAGGCTTCCCTTTTTCCAGCTGTCCCTTTACCTGCAAACATCTACTCCCAATCAAATTTTGAAAGTTCTTACCTAACACCATCAAAATTGGTCTTTTTCCAATTTAGAACTTCAACTTTTAGATCTGGTCTATCCTTTTCCATCACTATTTTAAAATGAATAGAATTATAGTTGCTGGCCCCAAAGTGCTCCTCCACTGACACCTCAGTCACCTGGCCCTGCCTTATTTCCCAATAGTAAGTCAACTTTTGCACCTTCTCTAGTAGGTACATCCATGTACTGAATCAGAAAATTGTCCTGTGCACACTTAACAAATTCCTCTCCATCTAAACCCTTAACATTATGGCAGTCCCAGTAAATGTTTGGAAAGTTAAAATCCCCTACCATAACTACCCTATTTTTCTTACAGATAGCTGAGATCTCCTTACAAATTTGTTTCTCAATTTCCCTCTGACTATTAGGGAGTTTATAATACCAACAAGGTTATCATCCCTTTCTTATTTCTCAGTTCTACCAAATAACTTCCCTGGATGTATTTCCGGGAATATCGTCCCTCAGCACAGCTGTAATGCTATCTCTTATCAAAAATGCCACCCGCTCTCCGCTCTTGCCTCCCTTTCTGTCCTTCCTGTAGCATTTGTATCCTGGAACATTAAGCTGCTGGTCCTGCCCATCCCTGAGCCATGTTTCTGTAATTGCTATGATATCCCAGTCCCTTGTTCCTAACCATGCCCTGACTTCCTCTGCCTTCCCTGTTAGGCCCCTTACATTGAAATAAATGCAGTTTAATTTATTAGTTCTACCTTGCCCCTGCCTGCCCTGACTTTATGATTCGCTTCTGTTCTCAACTGTACCAGTCTCAGATTGATCCCTTTCCTCACTATCTCCCTGGGTCCCACTCCCCACCTTACTAGTTTAAATCCCCCTGAGCAGCTCTAGCAAATCTTCGTGCCAGTATATTAGTCCCCTTCAATTTTGGTGCAATCCATCCTTCTTGTACAGGTCACTTCTACTCCAAAAGAAATTCCAATGATCCAAAAATGTGAATTCACCCCCCCATACACCAGCTCCTCAGCCATGTCATTCATCTGCTCTATCTTCCTATTCCTGCCCTCACTCACTCGTAGAACCGGGAGTAATCCAGATATTACTACTCTCGAGGACCTCCTTTTTAAATTCCTGCCTAACTCTCTGTAATCTCCCTTCAGAATCTCCACCTTTCCCCTTCCTATGTCATTGGTTCCAATGTGGACAATGACCTCTTGGTCTGGTCCCTCTCCCCCGTGAGAATATTCTGCACCCTCTCTGAGACATCCTTGATCCTGGCAGCAGGGAAGCAACACACCATTCTGATTTTTCACTGGTGGCCACAGAAATGTCTGTCTGTACCTTGAACTAGAGCATCCCCTAACACAATTGATCTCTTAGAGCCTGACATATCCCTCATTGCATTAGAGCCAGTCTCCATACCAAAAACTTGGCTGTTCATGCTACATTCTCCTGAGAATCCATGACCCCCTACATTTTCCAAAACAGCAAACCTCTTTAAAATGGGTATGTCCAAAAAAGACTCCTGCACTAGCTGCCTACTTCTCTTAGCTTTCCTGGAGTTAACCCATCTATGTGACTGTACTGAAACTTTCCCCTCTTCCTATAACTGCCATCCATCTCATACTGTTGCTGTTGCAAATTCCTCATTGCTTCTAACTGTCTCTCAATCCGATCCATTCGATCTAATAAGATTTGCAACTAGCTGCATTTATGGCAGATATAATCCACAGTAACCCTTAAACTCTCTTTAAACTCCCCCATCTGACAAGAAGTACATATCACTCCATTAAAGGCCATTTTTGCTCCTTCACAATCTGCCGACACAGAAAATAACACTGTCTTATTCCTCTACAAACACTGCCCCAGGTTAAATTAATAGTTATGGCTTATATTTTAAGTTTAATCAAGAGACATATCTCCAAAAACATATAATCAAGAAAGAACCTACTCTACTCACTACTGCAGATTCTCTGTAGGCCACACTTAAAACAACAATACACTTATCTGCTTCTATGCTGTGAACTTCACCCAAGATCAGTTGTGAATTTCACTGTTTGAAAGTTTTCCCAGATGCACTTCGATGTCCAGCGAATTCAAACATCAAAGGCAGTAACTGTGCAGGTTTTCTCTCTCTCTCTCTCTCTCTCTCTCTCTGTCCTGCAATGACCTCACCATGTGCTTCCTTTGTCAGCTCTTCTCCATACTGCTGTTGTTCTGACTTTTTTTTCCCAAAGTTCCAAAACAATGCAACAGCATATGAAACAGTAATTGATGCTCCTGCAATTTGAGGAAATCACCTCCAGCACTTAAAATACCTCAAAAAAAGGAGCAGCTGTTCCAGACAGAAAGTTTTACCATCCTCCATCTTGGATTACCCAGAATCCCTGTTTCAGTAACTCCCTGTGTGATTGCAGTGAGACTCCTCGTACTGGACAAGTCAAAGTGTGACCTCAGAGAACCAATGTGACCTCACCATGTACATCACAGAGAGAGACCTGACATCACAATCGGTTTGTAAACTGGCTTTGTCTGAGGCACGAGGCTGCACAAGGAAACCCAGGGAAGGCAAGGTCACTGCACTGACTGTGTCTCAGGCTGATCTGTCTGGGAGTGAGTGTGATCAGAGAGAAGATCAAAACAACTTCATTTTACACAACACAACGCTGTGAAATGATCATCAGTGAGGTGATCAGGCAGAAGATGGTGAGGTTTGAAAGGTTATTCTAAAATATTTCCTCTTGCACTGACTGGAAGTTAGTGGAATGGGAATTAATGCTCAGAGCATTTGAAAACAGCATTTACTTAAACTTTCAAATTATCCAGAACTGATTATTAATATGGGTTAATAGTTCTGTTAATAATAACAGAAATTTTAAACGAAAATGTCATTCTCCTCCCCTTACCTTACCAGTCCCTGGAGGATGATACAGAGATAGGAGGGGATGTAGTTGCTGTAAGAAGTTACAGCGAATAGGAACGATGTATAGGCTGGAAGATGATAGAGTGATTGGGAGAGTTGCGGTGAATCGAGGAGATAACAGTAATATGTTATCCAGGGGCTGGATGAAGTTCCAGAGAAGTTGGGAGTTGCAGGGATGGGAGGTGGTTGCAGAGATATGGAGGACAGGAGTATCTGGAGAAGGTGACAGCAACAGGAAGATGTGTAAGAGCTGGTGGAATTTTCAGAGACAAGGGCATTTGTTGGCGTTGGAGCAGGTTGCACAGATGGGCATTGTTGCTGGATAAAATTACAGAATTAGAGAGGCTCTTGGGGTGAAGGAGATCACAGAGACAGGAAGGTGTTTATGGAATGGAGGAGGTGATGATGATAGGAAGCGGTGTGCGGAATGGAGTATACCACAGAGAGAAGGAATGATGTAGATGGTGGAAATGGTTTGATATATAAGGAGGGATGTAGCTGCTGGAGAATATTACAGAGATAGGGAAAGATGGAGGTTTCAGAGGTAGAGAGAGATGTAAATACTGGAACAAGCTACAAACGTAGGAAAGGATGTGCTCGAGCAGGTGACAGAAATGGTGCATTAAGTCTGGATTATTTGATTTGATTTGATTTATTGTAGTCAGGTATATATCAGTACAGTGAAAAGCTTTGTTTGCGAGCAGTACAGGTAGATCATAATAAGCAAGTGCATACAGACCATAGGGTGTTTGACAAGGTGAAGCACAAAGCTTACATTGCACAAGAGATGCATAAAACAAAATCAATATTATCAAGATCAGCTCGATTTGAATTTAGTGAAGGAGGTGGCAGAGATAAGGATGCATGTTGGGCTGGAGTTTGTTACAAATTTAAGGAAGCAGATAGAAAGTTGCAGGGACTGGTGGAGGTGTAGGGGCTGGAGAAGGTTACAGAGATATGGAAGGATGTAGCTGGGGTCAGAGGTCATGGAAGTGGGAGGGTAGAGGTGTTGGGGCTGGAGGAGGTTACAGAGGTAAGGAGGGGTGTAGCTCGGGTCAGAGGTCATGGAGGTGGAGGGGGAGAGGTATAGGGGCTGGAGATGTTACCAGGGATAGAGAGGGGTGTAGCTGGGGTCAGAGGCCATGGAGGTAGGAGGGGAGGGGTGGCGGGCTCTCGAGTCCAGAGGAAATTGCAGATTAATCCAGAAACTCAAGTACTGTTCAGATTTTGAGTGGGAGCAGCGGCTGAGTAAAAGCGAACCCGGAAAACTACAGCTAAGGTAAGACAGTTTGTTTTAAAATTACTTACCTGTAGCGGGCAGCAGTGTTTTTTTTCTCTCTCTTCACAGAAAGAGCAGGAGCAGCAGGGGAAGTGACGGCTACCAGAGGGGCAGCTGGGAAGGAAAGCAGTGAGTATATAAATCAGAAAGGCGGCTGAGGAAATAGCAGAGGCATTGGTTGAGATCTTTCAAAAGTCACTGAAGTCAGGGAAAGTCCCGGATGATTGGAAGATTGCTGTTGTAATCCCCTTGTTCAAGAAAGGATCAAGACAAAAGATGGAAAATTATAGGCCAATTAGCCTCACCTCGGTTGTTGGTAAAATTCTAGAATCCATCATTCAGGATGAGGTTTCTAAATTCTTAGAAGAACAGAGTCTGATTAGAATAAGTCAACATGGATTTAGTAAGGGGAGGTTGTGTCTGACAAACCTGTTGGAATTCTTTGAAGAGGTGACAAGTAGTTTAGACCAGGGAAACCCAGTGGATGTGGTCCATCTAGACTTCCAAAAGGCCTTTGATAAGGTGCCACACGGGAGGCTGCTGAGCAAGGTGAGGGCCCATGGTGTTCGAGGTGAGCTACTGGTATGGATTGAGGATTGGCTGTCTGACAGAAGGCAGAGAGTTGGGATAAAAGGTTCTTTTTCGGAATGGCAGCTGGTGACGAGCGGTGTCCTGCAGGATTCAGTGTTGAGGCCACAGCTGTTCGCATTATATATTAATGATCTGGATGAAGGGACTGGGGGCATTCTAGCGAAGTTTGCAAATGATACAAAGTTAGGTGGACAGGCAGGTAGTATTGAGGAAGTGGGGAGGCTACAGAAGGATCTAGACAGTTTGGGAGAGTGGTCCAGGAAATGGCTGATGGAATTCAACGTGAGCAAATGCGAGGTCTTGCACTTTGGCAAAAAAAAAGCATTGACTACTTTCTAAATGGTGAGAAAATTCGTAAAGCCAAAGTACAAAGGGATCTGGGAGTGCTAGTCGAGGATTCTCTAAAGGTAAACATGCAGGATGTGTCCGTGATTAAGAAAGCGAATGCAATGTTGTCACTTATCTCAAGAGGGTAGGAATATAAAAGCATCATTGTGCTACTGAGACTTTATAAAGCTCTGGTTAGGCCCCATTTGGAGTACTGTGTCCAGTTTTGGTCCCCACACCTCAGGAAGGACATACTGGCACTGGAACGTATCCAGCGGAGATTCACACGGATGATCCCTGGAATGGTTGGTCTAGCATATGAGGAACAGCTGAGGATCCTGGGATTGTATTCATTGGAGGTTAGAAGATTAAGGAGAGACTTAATATAGGCGTACAAGATAATACATGGCTTGGGAAGGGTGGATGCTAGGAAGTTGTTTCTGTTAGGCAAAGAGACTAGGACCCGTGGACACAGCCTTAAAATTAGAGGGGGTCAATTCAGAACAGAAATGCGGAGACATTTCTTCAGCCAGAGAGTGGTGGGCCTGTGGAATTCATTGCCACAGAGTGCAGTGGAGGCTGGGACGCTAAATGTCTTCAAGGCAGAGATCGATAGATTCTTGTTGTCTCGAGGAACTAAGGGCTACGGGGAGAATGCAGGTAGGTGGAGTTGAAATGCCCATCAGCCATGATTGAATGGCGGAGTGGATTCGATGGGCCGAATGGCCTTACTTCCACTCCTATGTCTTATGGCCTTGTGGTCTTATTCAATTCCTGCCACATCATATTGCTGAATCTGTCCTGAATATATGCTTGCAATTAAGAATATACTGATGACTGTGAAACCATTTTCATAGAACATAGAACATCGGAAATTACAGCGCAGTACAGGCCCTTCAGCCCTTAATGTTGCACCGACCTGTGAACCCAATCTGAAACCCATCGCACCTACACTATTCCATTTTCATCCGTATGTCTTTCCAATGACCATTTAAATGTTCTTAAAGTTGCAGGCAGCATGTTCCATGCCCCTACTACTCTCTCAGTAAAGAAACTCCTTCTTACATCTGTCCTATATCTATTACCCCTCAATTTAAAGCTATGCCCCTCTTGCTAGCCATCACCATCTGAGGAAAAAGGCTCTCACAGTCCATCCTATCTAATCCTCTGATTATCTTCTATGTCTCAATTAAGTCACCTCCTAACCTTCTCTCCAATGAAAACAGCCTTAAATTACTCAGATTCTCCTTATAAGACTTTCCCTCCATATCAGGCAACATCCAAGTCAATCGCCTCTGAACACTTTCCAAAGTTTCCGCATCCCTCCTATAGTGCAGTGACCAGAACTGTACGCAAGTGTGGCTGTTAAAGTACAGATTTGAGAAGGCCCAGGGAATCCCTTGTGGACTCAACCTGTAAGCCTCTCGATTCATCCCAGAGATCATATCCTTTGGTGTTTGTAATAAAAAAAACTCTTATAGACAGTTTAGTTTAATTTTAGTCAGCCCCTTTATTTACTACTAACTTTATTGATACAACATAACACTGATAACTTTAAGCTAAACTAACTGGGTTCTAATAACCCAAGAGAGTAGGACGTCAGCGCTTCAAGAGCCCAGGCAGTACTATCACAAACAGGCTTCCTTTATACAAAATCGTTCACAAAAACACTGCATGTTCTCAACTAGACAGATAAAAGTGAAGGACAACAATTAGGGTGAGACGTTAATTGATATTAAGTTTTGTTTTGAGGTAAGAATCAAACACTGTTATTAATTTCACAAAGAAACAGCCCTGTGAATGTTATCACTCCTGTTCACAGATTCACTGATGTTCATTGCCTTAATGTTAATTGCCTTACCCTCCCTGCCTGTCTAATTTCTAGTGTGCAGCAAATGTGTTCTATAATTCAACATTATATTTTAGTCTAAATGTTTAAGGACAAGTTTTAAGGCTATCGACTTCTCACATCCACACCAGAGTTTTGTACAACGGCAGCATGATCTCATGGTTCCAAAACTCAATCCCTCTATCAATAAAAACTAACACACCATATGCCTTCTTGACAACCCTATCAACCTGGGTAGCAACTTTTAGAGATCTATGTTCATGGACACTGAGATCTCGCTGCTCATCAACACTACCAAGAATCTTCCCATGAGCCCAGTACTTTGCTCCTTCCAAAGTGAATCATCTCACACTTTTCTGCATTAAACTACATTTACCACCTCTCTGTCCAGCTCTGCAGCTTATCTATGTCCCTCTGTAACCTACAATATTCTTCGGCACTCTCCACAACTCTACCGACCTTCGTGCCATCTGCAAATTTACTAACCTGTCCTTCTACGCCCCTCATTCAGGTCATTGTTAAAAATGACAAACAGCAGTGGACCCAACACAGATCGTTGCAGTACACCACTAGTAACTGAACTCCAGACTGAGCATTACCCATCAACCACCACCCTCTGTCTTCTTTCAGCTAGCCAATTTCTCATCCAAACTGCTAAATCACCCTCAATCCCATGCCTCTGCATTTTCTGCAACAGCCTACTGTGGAAAACCTTATCAAACGCTTTACTTGAAATCCAGACACACCACATCAACCACCTTACCATCATCCATCTGTTCGATTACTTTCTCAAAGAACCCAATAAGGTTTCTGAGGCACAACCTACCCTTCACAAAACCGTGTTGACTATCCCTATTTAACTTATTCCTCTCTGGATGGTTATAAATCCTATCTCTTCTAACATTTTCCAACACTTTACCCACAACCGAAGCAAGGCTCACTGGTCTATAATTACCAGGGTTGTCTCTTCTCCCCTTCTTGAACAAAGGAACAAGATTTGCTATCATCCAGTCTTTTGCCACCATTCCTTTAGACAATGATGACATAAAGATCCAAGCCAAAGGCTCGGCAATCTCCGCCCTGGCTTCCTAGAGAATCTTCAGATAAATCCCATCCGGCCCAGAGAACGTACATATTTTTACATTTTCCAGAATTGCTGATACCTCCTCCTTGTGAACCTCAATCCAACCTAGTCTAATGGCCTGTACCTCAGTATTCTCCTAAACAACATTGTCATTTTCTAGTATTTATTGTCAGAAAAATCCATTTGGCCGACAGATGTCTTCAGAGAAGGAAATCTGCCATCTCATCTGGTCTCCTACATTTGGTTCCAGACCCACAGCACTGTTGTTGACTCTTAAATGCCTTCTGAAATAGCAAAATGGACAGGCAGGAGGCTGGAAGAACACAACAACCAGACAACATCAGGAGGTGGAGAAGTCAATACTTCCCGTGTAACCCTTCTTCAGGAATGGGGTTGGGTGTGGGGTTAACTGCAGATAAAGGGGATGACAGGGGCACGGTGGTGAAGTGGGGATCAATGAAGACAGGTAGAGGGTATAACCTGGTTGGTCAATGGGAGGAATGGATCCGGTTGGTGGCAGGGAGCAGTGGCAGTGAGGGAGTCGGGGTTAGGGAGCAAGGTTATTTGAAATTGGAAAATTCAATATTGAGTCCTCTGGACTGTAGGCTGCCCAGGCAGAATATGAGGTGTTTTCCTCCAATTTGTACTGTGGTTCATTGTGGCAGGAGGCCAAGGATGGTCATGTTGGAAAGGGAGTGAGAAGGGGAATTGAAATGGGCAGTAACTGGGAGGTCCTGTCAGCCACTGCGGACCCGGCTCCAATGCTCAGTGAGCCTTTACTGAAGTTTATGCTCGGTCTACACGATGCACAGAAGACCACATCGGGTTTCGGGTCAGTGGGGAGAGTGGCACAAACCAAGAATTGTTGAAAGGAATGGTAATTGAGGAAGGCAGAGGGGGTGGGGAAGGGGAAGATGTTCTTGGTGGTGGCATCCAGGTGGAGTTGTTGGAAGTGTTTGAGGATAATGTGCTGGATGCAGAGACTGGTAGGGTGGTAGGTGAAGGTAAGGGTGAACTCTGTCTTTATTGCATTGGGGGTATTAGAGTATTAGAACGGGTAATGGAGGTGGTGTGGCGGAGGACTATCTGGATGACAGAGGGAGGAAAAGCACGTTGTGCGAAATAGGTGAACATGTGGGATGTTTGTGATTGGAATGTCCCCACATCCGAGCAGTTGCAGCAGAGGCAGAGGAATCCGGAGAATGGGATGGAGCTCCTGCAGGATAGTGAGTGGGAGGAGGCGTAGTCCAGGTAGTTATAGGAGTCTGTGGGTTAGCAGTAAACGTCCGTCTGGAGACTGTCACCGGAGATGGAAATAGTGAGGACAAGAAAGAGGAGGGAGGAGTCCGAGACGGACCAAGTGAATATGAGGGTGGGGAGAAGTTGTGTGCGAAGTGGATGAACTGCTCCAGTTCAGCCTGGGTGCAGGACGCTGCACCGATGTAGTTATTGATGCAACGGTAGAAGAGTTGGTGAACAGTGCATGTACAGGTGCTGAGGAGGAACTGTTTGATATAGCCAACAGAGGCATCCGGGTACCTATGGCCACCCCCTGTATTTGGAGGAAATGAGAGGAGTTATAGAAAAAGTTATTAAGGGGAGGACCAGTTTGGTGAGGTGGAGGAGGGTATTGGTGGAGGGGACTGGATGGGTCCATTTGAGAAGAAGAAGCAGAGAGCCTGGAGTCCATCCTTGTGGGGTATGGATATGTATAAAAACTGCACGTCCATAATGAAGATAAAGCACTGGGGGCCAGGAAACTGGAAGTTGCTGAAGAGATGGAGGATTCGGTTGGTGTCAGATGTAGGTGGGAAGAGCCTGAATCAAGAGGGAGAGGATGGAGTTGAGGTAGGGTGAGATAGTTTCATGGGGTAGGATCATGCTGAGATGATGGGAGAGAAGATCACTGGAGGCAATGACGGCACGGACAGTGCGGGTGATTTTGGCCTGATGGGTCATGAGAAAGAGGGAGTTAGGATGTGCTGTCGGATAGTTGGCATTCAGCCTCTGCGATGTAGAGGACCATTCTCCAGACTACCACTGCCCTGCCTTTGTCAGTGGGTTTGCTGATGAACTGGGGGTTTGGTGCAGAGAGAGTGGAGTGCTGCACGTTCGGAGGAGATGAGGTTGGAGTGAGTGAAAGGGGTGGAGGAATTAAGGTTGCCGATGTCACATCTGCAGTTCGCAATGAAGAGGTTTAAGGCAGGTACAAGGCCGGTGGGTGGTGACTAAGTGGAGGAGGAAGGTTCCCCTCCAGGGAAAGACTGACAAGGAGGAAGCAGGTTATGAGGGGAGGCAGAGCGGTCCCTCTGGTGGCCAGCAGGAGGACTCAGTAGCAACTGTCTGAATGAATAAAACTCTTTTTTTTACAGAAATCTCCCACTGGGTCCTCTATCCTCCTTTCATCATCCTGTAACAAGGCAACCCCCTGAAATACCAACATGAATTACTTCAATGCTATAATACAGGACAACTGTAACTGTTAAGAACCACAGAAGGATGACAATATTTCAAATTATTGACCATAGTGTCCAGGGAGGTGCGGACTGGAGTGGGCTGGCCATAGGAAATGCAAGTTACAGGGACAGGGTAGGGGGGTGAGTTTAGGTGATCCTCGGAGAGGCAGTGCAGACCCAATGGCCCGATGGTCTCTATCTCCACTGCAGAGAATCCCTGATTCTCAGTAAGCTGGATGGCTGCTTTGTGATACAGAGCTAACAGCAGGGGCTGTGTTAGCCACATGAGCTGAGGTCATCCGAAGGTCCTGCCTTTCCAACCCTGTAGTGGTCCCCAAGTTAAACTCACCACCAGTTGCTTCTCTGTGGTGAGAGAGGGACCTTCCAGGGCAATAGTGACTGGGTCAATGGGAAAGACACAGTGGGGTCAGTCTAATGCCCCCAGGGGTCAGTGACAGAGATGCAGTGGGGTCGGTGTGGTCTCCCCTGAGTCAGTGACAGCGACATACTGGGGTCAGTCTCATTCCCCTGGAGGTCAGTGACAGAAACATAGTGGGGTCAGTCTAATGCCCCCAGGGGTAAGTGATAGAGGCGCAGTGGGGTCAGTGTGGTCTCCCCTGGGTCAGTGACAGAGACACAGTGGGGTCAGTCTCATTCCCCTGGGGGTCAGTGACAGAAACATAGTGGGGTTAGTCTAATGCCCCCAGGGGGCAGTGACAGAGATGCTGTGGGGTTAGGCTAATGCCCCCAGAGGTAATTCCTGATGAAGGGCTTTTGCCCGAAATGTCGATTTCGCTGCTCGTTGGATGCTGCCTGAACTGCTGTGCTCTTCCTCCACCACTGATCCAGAATAATGCCCCCAGAGGTCAGTGACAGAGCCACGGTGGGGTCAGTCTAATGCCCCCAGGGGTCAGTGACAGAGACACAGTGGGGTTATTCTGCTTTCCCTCCTCCTTCCACTTGTGGACAGGGTTAATGATCCCTTTCCTCATAGATTCGGACATGCTCTAAGCATATTCTTGCATACCACGGGAGAGCCATGGCTGGTCAAGTTCCAGACAGACAAATAGAAGTCATTGGATCATTGCTTTTGGGAGTGTTATTCTTCTGAAAGAATTCTCCAGGGTTTGTGGTTTATCTAGACCCTCCCGCATACCATTATCTGTGGTCTCCATGAAGCAGAATGGGAGTGGATGGGAGGCCATGGTGTTTCTGGACTTCACTACATACAGTCCAGCATAAAACAATTCTCTGATCTTCCAAAATGTCGGACTATGAGGAAGCTAGGGAAGAGATTGCTGGGTCAAGTGCTGGCAAATGGGACTAGATTGTGTTAAGATTGGATGAGTTGGACCGAAGGGTCTGTTTCCATGCTGTACATCTCTATGATTCTATGACTCACTGAAATATTCATATCAACAACCACATGTAGGGAGCAGAGACTGGAGGGTAGCTGATGTCGTACCATTATTTATGAACGTTAGTGAGGAAAAGCGAGGGAAGTATAGACCAATGAGTCTGTCAGCAATGGTGGATCAGCTTTGACAGAAATAAAGTAATATGATCGAATATGCATAGAAGCAGAGATTGTTTATATACTGAGCTTATGGAGAGACCTACACTTGAATGGCTCTGAAGAGATTGTTTACACATACAGAGCTTATGGAGAGGCCTACAGATGGACTGCTCCGCAGAGATTGGTTACACATACAGAGCTTATGGAGAGGCCTACATGTGGACAGCTCTAGAGAGATTGTTTAGAAATGGAGCTTGTGGAGAGGCATACACATGGACGGCTCTGGAAAGACTGTTTATGTATGGAGCTTGTGGAGAGACTGACACGTGGACACATTTAATTCCCGAAGCTGAAAGCTGAATATTAGATTATTTGAGGATTCATTTTCTCTCACTTGTTCAGTTAAGCCTTTGATTTCTTTTTAATATTAATACTACTTTACTACGTTTTGAATGCTCTATATTAAATCTGTGGTTTAGGAAAGGCAGTTTATTTTTAGGTACAAGGTGCTATTGAGAGCTTCTTCATTTTAGACTTAAAGTCATTGAAAACATACAGGAGACACTGAGTGTGATGACTAGTAGATTTAGAGAAATTATTACACAGCAGGGTCTGTCAGATAGATGATTTACTGTCAGGAAAGGGAAGAGGGGAGTTCAGAAGTCTTCTCTCTCTCTCAAACAGACATTCTGTTTTGTGTACTGTTGAAAGAGATAGTCTCTTAGAGGAAAATAAAGGTGTTATTTAGATCTTGAGCACTAAGAATGAATCTTACATTAAACGGGTTTGTCAAGATTTAAAATAATAATTGTTACAGGGATCAGTCTTATTCAGGACACTGAGAGGAGATTCGGCAGCAGTGAACATGAATCCAGGATAGAATGTTGCTTTTCTGGCGCGAGGGTGAAGGATGCTTCAAAATGTCTGAAGCATATTGTTAAAGGGGAGAGTGAGGAGGTGGAAATTGTTATACACATTGGCAGTAAAGACATAGCCAGGGAAAGGGTGAAAGTTTTGCAGAGTGAGTACAAGAAGTTAGTAGAAGGTTAAATGGCAGAACATCAAAAATAGTAATCTCTGGTTTACTCCCATTGCAAAAGATCAAATGAGAGAAGGGTAGGGCAGATAAATCAATGGCTGAAGAGGTGGTGCAATGTGCAGGGATTCAGCTTCTTGGATCATTCAGATCTCTTCTGGGACTGAAAAGACTTGTTCAAAAATGGATGGATTTCACCTCAACTGGAATGGGACCAATGTTCTGATGGGGAGATTTGCTAGTTCTATTTTGGGAGCCTATAAACATTTTTTTGGAGGGAGATTCCAAAGTAACAGTGAAAATCAAAAGGAAGATGAGAGATTCTGAGGGATAAAATATATATGCATTTGGAAAGACAAGATTTGATTCAGAGCAATCAGCATGGCTTTTTGTGAGGGAGATCGCACCTAACAAATTTGTTAGAGTTCTTTGATGAAGTGACCAGAAAGGTTGACAAGGGCAGGCTGGTAGACTCAGTCTATATGGATTTCGGTAAGGGCTTTGATAAGTTTCCACATGGAGAACAACTAGAGTCAGAGCAGGATTTCTTAAAGATCAACAAAGTCATCTTTGTGTTGAACCTCAGGAGATGGGATAGATATTAAATTAATATTTTGCATCAGTCTTCATCTTTGAAAAAGAAGTGGAGACAAGAGAACCCAGGAAAATAAATATTGATGTTTTAAGAACAGTTCATATCACAGAAGAGGTAGTGCTGAAGGTCTTGGAAAATATAAAGGTAAATGCGCTCCAGGAGTTGATCAAGTGTGTCCCAGTATGTCATGGGAAGTTAGGGTGGAACTTGTAGGAACATTAGCAGAAATATTTGTATCATCAAGAACCAGAAGACTGGAAAATGGCTAATATTATGCCATTGTTTATGTAACGAATAGGCTTGGAAATGTGAGTCTGACACCGGCGGTGGTTAAGTTGTTGAAGATGATCTTGAAGGATAGGATTTTATGTGTATTTGGAGAGGCAAGGATTGATTAGGGGTAGTGAGCAGGATTTTGTGTGAGAAAACTAGTGTTTCACAAACTTGATTGATTTTTTTAATGGAGCAAACAAAGCAATTGACCCAGCAGTCTATCTGGCAGAACCTACATAGCTGTCTGACAGAACAATGAACTTGCACCATTGTGTGAACCATAAATGAACCTGCACTGCTCACTGACCCAACAGTGAATCTGCGCAGCTGTGTGACCCAGAATTTTACCTGAACAGCTGTGTTATCCAGAATTTTACCTGAACAGCTGTGTGACCCAGAATTTTACCTGCAAATGTTTGTGAACCAACAGTGAACCTGCTGAGCTGTGTGACCCAGCAGAGACCGTGCACAACCTTATGATCCAGCATTGTACCTGCACAGCTGTGTGATCCAGCATTGTACCTAAACAGGTGTCTGACTCAACAGTGAACCCGCACAGCTGCGTGACCCAGTAGTGACCTTGCTCAGCTGTGTGACCCAGCAATGAACCTGCAGAGCTGTGTGATTCAGCAGTGAACCTGCACAGCTGTATAATCCATCAGTTAACCTGCAGAGCTGTGTGACCCAGCAGTGAACCTGTACAGCGGTATGATCCAGCAGTGAACCTGCAGAGCTGAGTGACCCAGCAGTGATTGTGCACAGCTGTGTGACCCAGCAGTGAACCTGCTCAGCTGTGTGACCCAGCAGAGACCATGCACAAACTTATGACCCAGCAGTGAACCTGTAGAGCTGTGTGATCCATCAATTAACCTGCACAGCTGTGTGACCCAACAGTGAACCTGCAGAGCTGTGTGACCCAGCAGTGAACCTGCGCAGCTGTGTGACCCAGCAGTGAACCTGTGCAGCTGTGTGACCCAACAGTGAACCTGCACAGCTGTGTGACCCAACAGTGAACCTACAGAGCTGTGTGACCCAGCAGTGACCCTGCACAGCTGTGTGACACAGCAGTGATCCTGCACAGCTGTGTGACCCAGCAATAACCCTGCACAGCTGTGTGACCAAGCAGTGAACCTGCAGAGCTGTGTGACCCAGCAGAGACCATGCACAACCTTATGACCCAGCAGTGAACCTGTAGAGCTGTGATCCATCAATTAACCTGCACAGCTGTGTGACCCAGCAGTGAACCTGCAGAGCTGTGTGACCCAGCAGTGAACCTGCGCAGCTGTGTGACCCAACAGTGAACCTGCAGAGCTCTGTGAGCCAGCAGTGAACCTGCACAGCTCTGTGACCCAGCAATGGATCTGCACAGCTGTGTGATCCAGCAGTTAATCCTATACAGCTGTGTGACCCAACAGTGACCCTGCTCAGCTGTGTGATCCAGCAGTGAACCTGCGCAGCTGTGTGACCCAACAGTGAACCTGCACAGCTGTGTGACCCATCAGTGAACCTGCACAGCTGTGTGACCCAGCGGTGAACCCTACACAGCTGTGTGACACAGCTGTGACCATGCACAGCTGTGTGACCCAGCAATGACCCTGCACAGCTGTGTGACCCAGCAGTGACCCTGCACAGCCGTGTGACACAGCAGCAAACCTGGAGAGCTGACTGCTTCTGCTGTTTGTTTTCAATGATCCAGCAGTGTTCATCCAAGAAAAATAAACAAATAATGAAATTCACAGCTGATCTTGGCAACACTCGTATGAGGGTGCTGACAGCAGATGAACGACTAAATCGTTAGTTTTTGAGGTGTAACATTATTTGTCTTTATTTTCTGTGTCTACAATAGTGAAGAGGGTGGCTGTTTTTTGATTATATGTTTTTACTGTGGTCTGTCCCTTGATTAAACTTTAAACATTGAAGCAGTATTTCTTTAGAACAGCAAGATTGTGCTATTTCCTGGCTCTGTAAGGAGCAAAGATGGCCTTTATTAGAGTGATGTGTTTCTCCTGTTGGATACAGAAGTATAGACAGTTTGGCTTAATCTCAGGCATTGGGAAAATGTAAGAGTTCATATTGAAGGATGTGGATACGGGATTTCACAAACTCAACATGGATTGATGAAAGGGGAATCATGTTTTACAAACATATTGTAATTTCTTGAAGATAAACTCAGAATAGATAAGGAATATTAAGTGGATGCCATGCATTTTGATTTTCAGAAACCTTTTTGGTAATGTCCCATAATTTTGCAAAATCAAAGCAATTGGGATTGGGGTAATGTACTGACATGGACTGAGAATTAATTAACAAACAGAAAGCAGAATTTGCATTTTTTGGAGTGGAAGGTCAAGACGAGTGGGATACATTGAGGATCACAGCTTGGTTTCCAGCTATTCACCAATAGCTATGAAGATTTTGTTTTCATTCATGATAGTAAATACTGGGACATACCTTGAAACATACTCAGTTCTTTTGTTTATTTATTAATTTGATAATCAATGTGACAGGATATTTAATCATCTCCCTAACTTTCTGGACTTCAATTGAGTTGCCACATAAATAAATGTGTTTGTGCAGAAATTTAAATTCACCAGTGAAAGGCCAGCCATTGCAAATATAATTACTGAATTATTGTAATTTCTCAGGTATGTTCCTTGAATATTATAATAAAAGAATTCTGTAACAAAAACTGACCACAGAATTATGAAGGTGGCAGATATGGTCAAACGTAAAATCACATGCTTTCTTCTGCTCTCCATCTCTGAGTCACTGGGATTCTCTCCTTTTCTCTGATCCTTTAGTCCCTGACGGATCTGACTGGTCACTAAAATGTGTCTCACTGTCAGAGCGTTGAGCAACAGAAATAAAGCATAAGGAAGCGAGGGTATTAAAACCCTATCAAACCAATTAAATCCAACCCATCCAGGCTCAATAAAATAATTTTCCTTTGGATAACAGAACCATGAAGCATTGGCAATGACTCATTTTGGTTCATAAATAAAGTAGAAGGGGACATTTTTGAAACAGAGCAGAATACAGGTTATTGAGAGGATGACAGCTGCATTTTTCTAGGTGCAATATTTCATTTTCATGTTCTGGAAACAAATGGCAATGAATTGAGCAAAGGATAAGGTGACTGTGAACCAGACAGAATAGTCCATCGCTGCATGTAGCAGAACATTGTGAACACTACACACAGGGGTAAGGTCCAGGAAAGACACAGGGATGTACTATTGTTTAATCTACCACAGAATAACCTCAGTGATTATAATAAATAAATCTGCTATTGCCACCAGATAATGACTGCTGCAGGTTGAGAGGCCACACTTTCCTTGGGACAGGATGATAATTGCAAGTAAATTAACTGCATGAGAAATAAGAAAACAGAAAGTGTTAAATTGCAGATTGAATAAATTAGCAACTTTTGAGAAGATTTGTAACTCAGGTTGAGGTTATGGTTTTAAATTTGCTTGCTGAGCTGGAAGGTGTGTTTTCACACATTTCTCCACCATACGAGGTAGCGTCCGGTGAAGTACTGGTGTTATGTCTTGCTTTCTATTTATGTTTCTTGGTTTCTTAGGGTGAGTGATATCATTTCTGGTTCCTTTTTTCTCAGAGGATGGTAATAGGATGTAAATCGATATGTTAGTTCATGGAGTTCTGATTAGAATGCTATGCCTCTTGGACTTCCATTGCATGTCTCTGTTTAGCTTGTCCTGGGATGGATGTGTTGTCCCAGTCAAAGTGGTGTCCTTCTTCATCTGTACGAAAGGATGCTAGTGATAATAGGTCATGTCTTTTTGAGTCTAGTTGGTGTTCATGTATCCTGGTGGCTAGTTTTCTGCCTGCTTGCCCAATGTAATGGTTATTACAGTCCCTGCATGATATTTTGTAAATGGCATCAGTTTTGCTGGTTGTCACACCAGCACTTCACCTGAAGCTCACTGATGATGTTACCTAGAATGGTGATGAAACGTCTGAAAATAAACATTCCAGCTCAGTGAGCAAAGTTACAGCCAGAACAACCAGCAAATTGAATGTCACTTACAAAATATCATACAGGGACTGGAACAAAAACTACATCAGACAAACAGAAACATGAGAAACAGAAGCAGACCATTTCTTGTTCAGATCCAGTGACTAGTATCAGAATCCTCCTCATTTGCCAAATGGCATATTCCCTTCAGAATTAATATTCCTACCCTAGATCCTAGCTCTCAGAAGCAATTCTGATGCAGAGTCATACTGGACTCGAAATGTTAACTCTGTTTCCTCCTCCTGGAATGCTGCATGATATATTGAATTGTTCCAGTGTTCTCTGTGCTTCTGGCTGCCCTCTGCACCTTCAAGTTTGGTGTCATCTGCAAACTTATTAACCATCCTTCCTCAGTTCGCATCCAAATCATTTATATAATTGACAAGAAACAATGAACTGAACACCCATCCTTGCAGGACACCGCTGGTCTCAGGTCTCCAGTCTGAAAAGCAACCCTCTACCACCAGTCTCTATTTCCTACCTTCGAGCCAGTCCAGTATCCAAATGGCTAGTTATGCCTGCATTCCATGTGATTTCACCTTGCTAACCAGTCTCCCATGAGAAACCTTGTCAAATGCTTTACTGAAGTCCATATAGCTATGTTCACCATTCTGCCCTCATCAATCCACTTCATTACTTCAAAAAAATAAATTACATTAGTGAAACCGATTTCCTATACACTTAGCCAGGCTGACGATACATAACCAGCCCTTGCTTTTCTAAATACATGTAAATCCTGTCCCTCAGAAACCCCTCCAACCACCACCAATGTAAGGCTCTCTAGTCTATAGTTCCTGGACTTTCCCTAACCACCTTTCTTAAATATTGGCACCATGTGAGCCTACCTTCAGTCTTCTGGCCCCTCACCTGTGGCTATCGTTGACACAAATATCTCAACAAGGGGCCCAGCAATCATGTATTTAGCTTCCCACATAGTTCTACATACATCTGATCATGTGCTGGGGATTTACTCACCATTATATGTTTTAAGATGTCCAGCACTTCCTCCTCTGTCATTTGGACATTTTTCAAGATGATGCTATTTATTTCCACATATCACTCTCCATAGTAAACACTGATGCAAAACACTCATTAAATATCAGGGTAAAAAATGAGGTCTGCAGATGCTGGAGATCACAGCTGAAAATGTGTTGCTGGTTAAAGCACAGCAGGTTAGGCAGCATCCAAGGAATAGGAAATTCGACGTTTCGGGCATAAGCCCTTCAATTCCTGAAATGAAGGGCTTATGCCCGAAACGTCGAATTTCCTATTCCTTGGATGCTGCCTAACCTGCTGTGCTTTAACCAGCAACACATTTTCAGCACTCATTAAATATCACCCAATCCATTACCAGTAACGGATTCGAGGTAATCATATACACTGATCAAAACCCATTGAAGTTTGTGGAAAAAGTTGAGGACAAGAATTCCAGACTTTTTAGATAGAGCTTGTTGTCACAGCCATTCAATTTGAAAATTGTGCATGTGGCAGGATGAGAAAATGTGATTGCCGATGCATTGTAGAGACTCGAATAAGAAACATAAGCTTTCAGTGGCAGGAATGCAACAGACTAAATGGAATGTAGTTGTGCATTTTTGCACATTTATCGTCAATGTAATTTGTATGTGTGTTTTACTGTGATAACCATTTAGGTTTAAAGGTTTTTAAAATGAAGCCATCTTTGCATACTGATGGTTCTCTTTTTAACGGAAAGATGTGATGAAGCTGCTCCTTTTACAAAGTTATGCTGTCCTTGGCTGTTTTTTTAGAGAATTTGTAAATGACACAGACTCCGAAAAGTCTGGAGTTGAAGGATTTTAGAGTCAATTTGATATTAGCTAACAGATACTGCCTCACTCAGGCTTTTAAGCTTTTAAAGACCCTTATACAATGAAAGGGAGGTGTTTTAGCAGTCGTGTTTTGAAGCTGCTGGAACCATAGAAGCAGGTCCGGGCTGGTCCTCTCTCTCTGACTTCTCTTCCATAAGACTCTGGGTTTGATTTTACTTTTGGTGCCAAGGGGTGTTTCTGGGGATTGTTGTAACTATTGGGAACACTGTCATTAAGTTGGAATGATCTGTTGGGTTTTCGGAGAGGTTAAGTTATTCAGTATTCTGTTTTCTCTTGTTTGTGTTTCACTCCTTAATCTTGTAAATAAATTCAGTTTTGTTTAAAATGAAGTGGTTAGGCCAGCAGCATCTCCCCTGGAATATCCACTTTACACCTGCTTAAAGCAACTAGCAATGTTAGGGTCTGGGCTATCTTCCTGAAATGTTTTGAGGGCTCTGGGCTGGTCGCCAAATTACCAAAAGGATGTGTATGCCTTGGGGAGGGTGCAGAGGAGGTTCACCAGGATGTTGCCTGGTATAGAAGGCACTAGCTATGCAGAGAGATTGAGTAGATTAGGATTATTTTCATTAGAAAGATGTAGGTTGGTGGGGGGGCTCCTAATAGAGGTCTACAAAATCATAAGAGGTATCGACACTGTGGATAGCAAGAAGCTTTTTCCCAAAGTGGAATCAACCAAGAGGGGTCACAGGTTCAAGATGAGAGGGGAAAGGTTGAAGGAAGATATGCTTGGAAAATTATTTATGCTGAGGGTGGTGATGCCTGGAACACATTGCCAGTGGAGGTGGTAGAGGTGGGCACAATGGCACCATATAAGATGTATTGCGACAGATACATGACTGGGCAGGAGCAGATAAATACACCTTAGCAAATAGGTGGCAGGTTTAGATAGAAGATCTGGATCGATGCAGGCTTGGAGGGCTGAAGGGCCTGTTCCTGCGCTGTAATTTTCTTTGTTCTATGTTCATAACATTACGAATTGTCCATAGTGAGAGTATGTCTGTATAACAGCCTGGATCAATTTTGGAAGCTCTCTGGACAGAGTCCATAAATGAATAACATTTTATTAGTGTGACAGAGAGGTGCAACAGCAGTATATTTGAATTCAGACCTTTACAAAGCCATTTTCAATGTATTGGTACTGCAATGTTTTGTGAACATGAATCAGCTGTTGACTGTGATTATTGAACTGAGCCATAATCGGCTGATTGGTATAGTTACTAAACTGAGCAGTAATTAACTGTGTACCCTGATTACTAAAGTGAATAATAATTAAATAATCTTTAACTGAAAAAAAGGTTTGCTTTGATTTTAAGAGTCAAAGAAATAAAGAGGTGTGATCTCTTTATTTTATAAATCTTAAAACTAATGCAGACAGAACAGTACGAATTTGAGGAAGATCACAACAACAGTGCTTCATCAGGAGGCTACACAACACTGAAGATGGCACCCAGGAGGGAGACGGAACATTTGCAAGAAAACCAACCAGCTCAGTGGGTGGCACGGTGGCACAGTGGTTAGCACAGCTGCCTCACAGCGCCAGGGACCTGGGTTCGATTCCCGCCTCAGGCGACTGACTGTGTGGAGTTTGCACGTTCTCCCCGTGTCTGCGTGGGTTTCCTCCGGGTGCTCCGGTTTCATCCCACAGTCCAAAGATGTGCGGGTCAGGTGAATTGGCCATGCTAAATTGCCCGTAGTGTTAGGTAAGGGGTATATGTAGGGGTATGGGTGGGTTGCGCTTCGGCGGGTCGGTGTGGACTTGTTGGGCCGAAGGGCATGTTTCCACACTGTAAGTAATCTAAATCTAAATCAGTGAACTGATCAACAACTTGGTCAGATTGGGATGTCTGGACAGTGTGGATGAGTTGGATCGAAGAGTCTGTTTCTGTCTGTATAACTCTCTGACTAGATATCTCCCATTCTACCATGACCATCAAGCAAGGATTCAACCCTAGTTCAATGAAGAAGACAAGAGGACATCCAAATATCAGGACTGAAATATCACTATATGAGGTGATAACCTGGTGAAGCTATAAAACAGGACTACTTGTGTCAGCAAGAAGTGGTGGACCGAGCTAAGTGCTCACACAACCAACAAAACTCTGCTTTCTCCCCACGGACGGTACCAAACCTGCTGTGTTCCACCAGTAATTTCTGTTTTTGTATCAGCTCTGCAACCTTGCCACATTTCATCATAAAAGATGGTGGACAAATTAAACAAACCACTAGGTGAGAAGGCTGCTCTCCAACAACTAAACCCTCAGTTATGGGGGAACACAGCACCTCAGTGCAAAAGATAAAGCTAAAGCAAAAGCATTTGCAATAATCTTCAACCAAAATTGCTGAGGAGTTGATCATTTCAACCTCCTCCTGAGGTTTCTAAGTTCACAGAAACCAGTCTCCAAACAATTCAGTTCACTCCACCTGACATAACAGACTGACTGCAGAGGTTGTTGGTCACCCTGAAACATTTGGCTGTAAAAATTGTCACAAGCCAAGAAAACGTATTCCAAAACAGCTACAATGCTGGCATGCACCCAAAATATGAAAAATAAATTACCCAGGCATGTTCTGCAGATCAAAATGCCAGCAAGTCTAAGCTGATCAATTATCTGTCCACTCTCTAATGTGAAAATGTGAAGGAAGGTGTCACCAACAGTGTTATAAATACCTGGTCAGCAATAACCTGCTCACTGATGTCCAGTTTGGGTTCTTCCAGGTTCTTTCACTCAGCTGATTACAGGTTTGGTTCAAAAAAGATGAAATCCAGAGGAGAGGGGGGAGTAACTCTCCTTAACGTCAAGGCACCATTTGTCTGAGTCTGAAATTAGGAGGCCAAGTGAAGCATATACTGGGCACGTTTCCACTCTCTCAGGTAGATGTCAGTGCTGTAGCTCAGCAAGAACTGCTTGCCCAACGATACAGCATGCTCTGGAGCACATGTCATCTGTCCCATTGCTAGGATGTGGGCAAGGCCCCAGCCTTTACCCACTAGAGGAGACCAAGATGGATCCAACCCATCGGCTTTTCCGTCTGAAGAGATACACGAGTTGGTTTAGCCTAATGTTGATTATTGGAGATATATGTGGAGCCTCCTTCTGCAATGAATTGTTTAATTGTTCACCATCATTCATGACTGGATGTGACAGGACTGCAGGGCTTAGATCTAATATGTTGGTTGTAGAATTCCTTAGTTCTGTCTGTCACATCCTGCTCATGCATGTGGCGAATGTGTTGGTGAAGACCACAGCTTGGAAGTCATTGTGAAGTGGGCGAAGAATGGTGACAGAATTCTGTGGGCATTCACTTTGAGAAAGATATCAAGAATGACTGATCACCATATTTTAGTCATTTACTGAGGATTCTATCTGTGCTGGTGGCCTTGCTGTTGTTCTTGTGGTTCTGTTCGCTGAGCTGGGAGTTTTTGTTGCAAACGTTTCATCCCCTTTCTAGGTGACATCCTCAGTGCTTGGGAGCTTCCTGTGAAGCACTTCTGTCATGTTTCCTTCGGCATTTATAGTGGCTTGTCTCTGCCGCTTCCGGTTGTCAGTTGCTGTCCGCTGCAGTGGCCGGTATATTGGGTCCAGGTTGATGTGTTTGCTGATAGAATCAGTGGATGAGTGCCATGCCTCTAGGAATTCCCTGGCTGTTCTCTGTTTGGCTTGCGCTATAATAGTAGTGTTGTCCCAGTCGAATTCATGTTGCTTGTCATCTGTGTGTGTGGCTACTAAGGATAGCTGGTCCTGCTGTTTCGTGGCTAGTTGGTGTTCGTGGATGCGGGTTATTAGCTGTCTTCCTGTTTGTCCTATGTAGTGTTTTGTGCAGTCCTTGCATGGGATTTTGTACACTACATTGGTTTTGCTCATGCTGGGTATCGGGTCCTTTGTCCTGGTGAGTTGTTGTCTGAGAGTGACTGTTGGTTTGTGTGCTGTTATGAGTCCTAGTGGTCGCAGCAGTCTGGCTGTCAGTTCGGAAATGCTCCTGATTTATGGTAGTGTGGCTAGTCATTTGGTTTGCGGCATGTCCTCGTTCCATTGTCAACGCTTGCCATAAAAACTCCCAGCTCAGCGAACAGAACCACAACAACGTGCACCCGAGCTAGAAATCTTCTCCCAAACTTTGCTGTTGTTCTGTTGTTGGAGGTATTTTTGCCCTCAGGGTGTGGTGGAGGTTTGCTGAGATGGCAGTGGGTAGTGTGTTGTAGGATGGTGTCAAGATCACTTGTGCTGAAGGCTATGAATTGGTGGAGATGCCCTCAAAGTGCTCTCTCCAGTGAGTACTGACTGCCCCTGAGTACTCGGGCCGGAGATATCTTTGATTGCACTGAAGAAGCCGCACACATTGTGGCTGTCAGTGAGTCACTGGCTCTCCTGCTGACTTTCTCCACCCACCACCTACTATTTAGTTCACGGCTTCTTTATTGCTTCTCAGCCTTCAGTTGTGTCTCTGTTTGTTTCCTTTAGCTGTAGTTATGGTAGAGCTGGTTCAGGAATATCTCACGTCTTAGAGTTCTTGGATCTCCTGCTTATTCTCACTGAGCCAGGCCTGGGGTTTCCTGAGTCGAGAGGCCAAGGGTCTCCACAAAGCTGCTGACTGGGGAAGGGTTTAGGGTGGACCAGATGCTGTGGGCATTCTGTGACTCAGGTTTCTTGATCATCATCACGTTGGCTGTGAGGCACTGCCTGAGAAACACTTCCTTCAGCGGGATAGCGATAGTTCAAGGCTGGTGTGGAATGAGTCTTTTGTATCCTCCATTGTGTCTAGATTCAGGGCAGAGGCACTGACAGCTGTGATGTACTTCTTCTGGCCCAGGGTGTGTCAGGGGGTCATGAAGAGCTCATTTACCCCACAGGAGGATTTGTTGGGATGTCTGACTATTTTATTTGTTGTGGTGAAGCCAATCTCATGGAGACAGTGTTCTGTGTTTGCTTCCCAGTGCCTTTCTTAAACCACCAATACTGTAACTTTATTTGTCCCATTCCATTACAGTGGAAACACCAGAGGCCTTTCACCATTTTTTCACGCTCTTGAGCTTATTTTTTTTTACCTGTGGTAAGCTAAGACCATTGTGCTGTAATCTTTGTTTTGTAGTGAAGGATCTCCCCTTCTCCCAATTTCTATCCCTCACAGGAAGCTTTGAAATAAAGTTCACCTGTTGTACCATTGCATATTCATCTGCTATCTCTGCGGCTCTGCTCATTTCTTCAACTTTCTGTTCATCCACATCAGTTATTACAATCTCTGGAATTTTTAAATTCCTCCAGCAGAATAATCTCTTTCACAGCCTCATATGTCTTCTCTATTTTTAAGACCCACACCCATCTGTCAAAATTGTTACGTTTAATTCTTTCAAACTCGCATAAGTCTGACCTGGTTCCTTCTTTATGTTTCTTTATTGCTTCTGGTACCAATTCATTGGTACACAAAATAGCCTGTTTGATATTTGCATCATATCTTGACCCCCCTCATCTGATAGCGCTACAAATACCTCACCAGCTCTGCCTACCAGCTGAGTCTGATCTAGGATTACCTATAAGTTCTCTGGCCACTCGATCTGCCAAGCCAATTTTTCAACTGAAACAACAAAAGAAAGCTTTGACCTCTTTCTCATCAAAATGTGGCAATGTTTTCATATATTTGTATACATCCCTAACTTCTCCCTTCATCTCCATCCTTTTAATCAGACTTTCATGACTATTTTGCAACTTATGAAGTTCAAACTTTCTCTCTCTCTCCCTCTTTTTTTCTCTTTGTCTTCCTTGGCTAAGAATCTTCTCTCCCTTTCTTTCTCCTCCAAACCAAGCTGCTTCATGTACAACTGAATTTTAGCCATGTCCAAAGATTCTAATGGCCTTTCCAGCACATTTAAATGTTGAGCTGTTTCTGTAACAACCTCATCTTTTTTCAGAGACACAGGCAATTCCACCGACAGTTTGTCTGACAATTGCAGCAGCTTTTCCTCGCTCAGCTTTCATCAAACTCCCAAAGTCACTTCTTCCAACCCCATAAAAACATCAACTAACTGAAAGTGCAATTTCTCTCACTTTTAATCTAACTAACTACAAGTAGTGGAAATTAAACAGATTGTTTTCACCTACGTTTTATTTAAAGATATAGAACATGAATTACCAAGTGCATTTTAATCTTCAGGGTCCTTTCGTATCCCAAATCTGTCCAAATCCTGGAGATGATCCATCCAGATCCATCTAAACCTGTCCAAAACCCAGACAAGCTCCCAATCTGTTCTGACGTGGAGTTCGGAACCTCTCAGTTAATTAAAACTAAAATACCCAGAAAAACTCGCCACAACTTTCCTAGTAATCTGTTAAAGTGTGTGAGGAAAGAGAACCCCTGATTTCCACTGTTTAAGGAAAAAAGAACAATTTATGTTTCTAACTCTAACAGTGAACATGAATCAATTTTAAGCCACCTTTTCCTATCTAACCACTACTTGCCCCAACTCTCTGAGTGCTGCTCCTATAAGACAATGTTTAAATATCAAATCAACATAACCTCTCATGGTACATAAAGTCTCCCAAAGGAGATAAACAGATATGTTTTTTTTCAATAAAGGGAAAGTAGCAGAACCATAATGTGTATTCAATAAAATGCCCTATGGACATATTATTTTTACTCAAAAAATATTAATGATATTTTTGGGACTGATTAATTTTCTGGCAAGGTTAGGATAAGCTATGGAAGATTATTGCTCTAATTTAAGATCTGAACATTAATAAGATTGGATATAGAGCAGGAAATGTTGGCACAATTCCACATCTGTAATTGATTATATTTGGATTTCAATTTTTAAAATCTGTAATTCATAATCTTTTCAGTTTATTTTCCAGCAATCACACTGTGATGTGTGTCCTCCTTGGTGGGGAAGATGTTCTGACGAGGCCCATGCATCAGTCAGTTTTAAGGCAATATCTAAAAAAATGAAAAAAAAATGAATAGCATTAGGAATGAAAAATATCTGTATCTTTAGCATATCTATGATTAGTAACTGAGTTCGAGAGAATTCCGTAGAATTAACAGGACAGAATACAGAATAATTAACATGATGTCTTGACATACATCCCTTTCCCATTAACAAATGTTCAGACTCTGAGTGAGTATTCTAACTAAATGAATGCCAGTTGTGATCCTCCTTATTCATGGAAGTATCATTTTCATATTTTGCTTTAAGTCCTTTAAAGTTTCATGCCTCACTTTTAGTTATACTTGGCTTTCTGTCAGTGAATTTCAACAAACAGAGGTATATACTACTTAATTGGATATGCCACATTTAATATAGAAAAGTATGACTGATTTATTTTACATTCAACAGAACAAATTGATCCTGCCTGCCCTCTGCATAATTTATGCCACTACTTCAGCCTACAATTCCCATCTTCAGAACTGTGAGCATTTCTCTTCCTTTCATGCAGTAATGACAAACATTCTGACTTTGTCCAGAAGTCCAAACTCTGTCGTGCACTGCTCACTGTTTGCACCATCGGCTCCTGGGCTTCCAACACAACCACGTGTTAAATCCAAAGTTTGACAAACTCAGGATTGTTTGACTTAAATTTATAGAAGCATTCATTATATTTATCTCCATCAGATGCACTTGTTTTTACAGTTAAATTTTACTTAGTGAAAAGAAATAGTCAGCTCCTAAACAAGCACATTGCAAACATACATTTACAATTAAAAACCCTCATAAAACTGGACCCACTGAGACTACAACTCTCTGTGGTTTCAACCTGAACACATGTAAAGATGGTTGCAATTATTGGAGGTCTATCATCTCAGTTATTGTATGTCTATGCAGGAATCCTACACCCGAAAATCTGCAGCTGCCTCATCAATGCCCTTCCCTTTATTGTTGTGTCCGAAGTGGAGAGGTTTGCACATTGATTGCACAATGTTCAGCAGCCAGGACCCTCAGATAATGTTGAGATCTGTATCTATATACAGGGAGATAACGTCCAGTTTGGGCTGATAATTGACAGTCATATCCCACAAGCGCCAGGCGATGAACATCTCCATAAAGTGAGAATCAACCAATCTCCCATTGGCCTTTTATGACATTACCATTACGGAATTTACAATGACCAACAACCTGGGCCAGCCAGACAAGTGCTGTGGCCACAGGAGTACATCAGACACTCTGATAACTGTAGTAATCAGCTTCCTGCCTGCCTCTCCAATCCATGTCCATCACCCAGAAAGCATAGCTCGGGGCTGGGATGGAATGCTCCCTACATATCTAGCTGAGTGCAGCTCAACCAACATTCATGAAGCTCCACATTACGCAGTACAAATAGCCGTTGATTGGCGTGCCATTTAGTTCTCACACTCTTCATCAATGACATGCTTGATCAGCAATGAATCCCATCTACAACATGCAAAACAGTTAGATTCTAAATCTCTTTCGACAGCATATTGCAACCCATCACCTCCAGCACTGAGAAGACCAAGGACAGCAGATGCATTGAAGTGCCATCAGATGCCAATTCCCTTCCATGCTAGATTTCAGCCTGACTTGGAAATATAGTGTAGTTCCTTCACTGCTGCAGTCTAAACATTCTGTAACTCTCCTCTCCTCTCCTCTCCTGTCCATAGATTATGCCGATGCTCAAAAATGCCGCTGTCCAGCCCTGTCACAAAGACCGAGGCACCTGGCCACCAAGGCCCATGTTTTGTGAGCACCTGAAAAAAAACAATATTCCTACATCTGAGAGAAGGTATCTCTGAACTCGAATAATGATTATTGTCTAAGGGAGAGTCCCATATGGCAGACAGCCAGAGAAATATCCAAGGGGAAAGGGTGAAAGTATGGTGCTGGATTCAGGGCATCAGCTATCCTAGGGGATGGTCCATGGAGGCTAGGAGAACACAGCAAGCCAAGCAGCATCAGGAAGTAGAGAAGTCAACGTTTCAGATATAACCCTTCTTCAGGACTGGGGATGGGTGTGGGGGGAGCTGCAAATAAAGGGGGTGGCAGGGTAAGGTGGTGGGGATAGGTGAAGACAGATAGAGGGTATAACCTGGTTGGTCAATGGGAGGAATGGATCTGGTTGGTGGCAGGCATCGTGTGGTCAAAGAGCTGGCGGGCTGAGGAGGTCACGACATTGTGGCAGTGAGAAAGGCACACACTGAGTGCACATCTGAGGGATGTAGAAAACTTCTTCAAAGTGGTCATCCTTTGAAGAGTCTTTGCAGTGGAACAAACTTCGTTTCAGACTTAAAAAACACCAATGCTGGAATCCAAATTAGACAGGCAGGAGGCTGGAAGAACACAGCAAGCCAGGCAGCATCGGGGGCTGGAAGAACACACCAAGCCAGGCAGCATCGGGGGCTGGAAGAACACAGCAAACCACGATGCCCTACCACCAACCAGATCCATTCCTCCCACTGACCAACTACATCATATCCTCTACCTGTATTCACCTGTGCCAACTTCACCACCCTGCCCTCCACCACCCCCTTTATCTGCAGCTCCCCCCACACCCACCCCCAGTCCTGAAGAAGGGTTATATCTGAAACGTTGATTTCTCCATCTCCTGATGCTGCCTGGCTTGTTGTGTTCTTCCAGGTCTATTTACTTTGGATTCCAGCATCAGCAGTTTTTTTTTTGTCGCATACCTTCATGGTTCAGATTGTCAGGATGTTCAATTCCATACACGTGGAATGAGTAAAAGTTTTATCATGCGTTTTTTAATTTCATATTGTGGTGTGCATCCATTCTCCATCACTGTGAAGTGATTTAATGCCCTTTCTGTAGTTCATACAGTGTGGATGTACAATTCTGGTGACAACCTGAGCTGTGGGAACTCCAAAATCGAATAGGAATTTTGCAATCAATGTTTTTACGAGATGTTTCTCATTGCTTGCTTTACTCGTCCAGGGTGTCTTCCTGTGGATGTTGTGGTCTTATGGGAAACTCCAGCCAGAGTAATCTATAAATCAACCACTGCCAACCCTAATAACACAATGAATACATGACCATGTTGCCGGGAATACACTGCAGCTCATGTTCTTCCTCACGTCTTTTAAAAGTGCAAATTATTTCATAAAGAATTTGCTGTTCAAATTATTTAAACTTGATTTGATGGCGAACAACAATTACCTTTGAAATAAAATCTATCTCTTACAGTCTGGGCTCAGTCATTTCAAATTTCCTTTTTTCTTTTCCCTCTCTTACAGTTAGTCTCATGGTGATTGTACTCCTGGATTGGGGCAAGTGTGGACTTGCTGCATGCACCACTCTGTATCTGGTGACCATGGCAACATCTGATCTACTGTTCCTTGTATTTGATATCCTACTTGGTTGGTTTGCTTACTATTATTATCCAGGGCATTTCCGGAACATTACTCCTGTTTGTAGTGTTATCCATGTCCTGAGCAGATTGAGCGCAGATTGTTCTGTTTGGTTCACTGTTGTTTTTACATTTGATCGATTTGTCGCCATTTGTTTTCATTAGATGTCTCAGTATTGAACAGAGAAAACTGCAATGAGGGTTCTAGCAACGATCTGTATTTTATTTTCTTTAAAGAACATTCCCTTCTACTTTCAATTTAAATCTGGAAAGATCAGCAATAATATTCCATGGTACTGTTATACCAGGTCCAGTTATTATTATAACCATTGGTGGATAGGTTTTAAATATTTTGAAATTTTTTTAACACCATTTCTTCCATTCAATTTTATTCTCTTTTTCAACATTCTGACTGTCAGACAAATCTTCCAAGCCATTAAGGTGCGTAAGGGACTGAGGGGTCAGAGAAAAATGAAGAATGACCCGGAGACAGAGAGCAGAAAGAAATCTGCGATTTTACTCTTTGCTGAATCCGCCAGCTTCATCCTTCTCTGGTTGGGGTATATTTTATATGCCTTTAAAGCTGGTTATTCCTTAAGTTTCACTGCTTTTAACCTCTTTGAACGAATCATCTTCATGCTTCGGAGTCTTAAGTTGCTGCACAAACGCATTTATTTATGCGGTGACACAGAAAGATTTCAGAAACCAGTTAATATATGCCGTGAAATATCCAGTCGTAAAAATAATTCAGTTGATGAATAAATCCAAGTAACTGAGAGTCAACATGAGATGCAGTAGATAATGGAACAAGGAGTTCACATGAGAAATGGACCAAAAGGTGCAGCAACATGATAACACTCCTTTACTCCAAGGAATGACTCCACCTAAGGAGCAAAATGAAAGACTGGAGGGGAAAAGCCAGTGTGAAGTGCTGCTGGGAGTGAGCAACAGTTCGTGGAAAGCTAAACAACAAAAACATCACTGAAGAATTAGACATGCACAAAAATAGCTCATCTCAAGCAATCATTTTTCCATGAGTGAACCAGATACAAAAAAAAGACCTTTAGTTCACGACAGACTAAAGTGGGGAAGGCAATGACAGGCTCTTGTTCATTCTTCCTCATGGAATTCTCTGATCCACAGATATGGATATTTTTAAAAATGGTTTCCATTATAAAAAATTAAATTACTGTTAAAAAAACTGTTATTTGATTAAAACTGCAATACTTTGCCAGTTTCCATTGAGATCCCCCTGGCCTGGTGCTGATATCATTCCCTTTCTTTCATAATTTCCTTTCACAAATCAGTTCCTGTATTGATCAGGAATCCAAGGCCAAACCAGATGGCTCAGTGACAGATGGGATCCCAATGATTGTAAATGGGGTTGGATGTGACACATAAGCCGACATCGTCAGGCTTACATGGAAATGTTGACTCCATGGACCTCAGCAGGGATGGCCTCTAGATGAAATCTGTTTTGATAATGGAGCCTGAGATCAATTCAAAAAGAGATTTGCATCATCACCATGATTTTTTTCCCCATCTGCAAAACAGTTCCTAAACCCATCCTTGCCTCAGCTCATCATTGATGAAATGTTCATTTATTCCATTGTTACCTCTGGACCCTTGTATTCCAGCACCATATCAGCCTGACATTAGGTTATACATTCACACATTTACATTGTCCAAGTCTCTTCTGCCTCCTGGTTTGCTTTTCCAATAAATCCTGTTTCCTGATTATCCACTGGCTGCCCTCCGAATTATCAAATTTAAATTCTTGTTTGGCTCTTCAGAATGTTCCAAGACGATCCATAGATTTCTTTGTTTTCTTGGATGGGTGTAAATTTTGTTTAGTAAAATCTTTCTGAAAGTGTTAGATGTTCTGCTGTGCTGTAAATGTGTAGTTTGTGGAATAAGGGCCACGTGGAACTCATTCACTATGACATCCTTGGTTGGGTTGTTAGCCTGGACCAATCAGGGAGCCCTGGCTGACACATAACCAGGGGATTCCTCCCCTTCACTGTTTGATCACACAGCATTGCTCTCTTTGATGTGAAGGGCACTGCTTGTCACTGGCCACCCGGGTGTTTTCCTATTTTTCCTGGTGGTGGATATTGAATAAAGATTTGTACAAAAAAAACAGGGGATTCAGAGAGTTTCCTGATTCTAGGGACTGTATTTGGCTGGTCAGAGTCAATGTACGACCACATATAGGGTCATAGAGATGTTCAGCATAGAAACAGGCCCTTCAGTAAAACTCATCCATGCCAACCAGATATCCTAACCCAATCTAGTCCCACCTGCCAGCACCCAGCCCATATCCCTCCAAACACCTCCTATTCATATAGCCTCCTATTCAGATGCCTTTTAAATGTTGAAATTGTATTAGCCTCCACCACTTCCTCTGGCAGCTCATTCCATCCATGTACCACCCTCTGCATGAAAAAGCAGCCCCTTTTATATTGTTGACATAAGTAGGGAAGATGTGTTGGGTAGGCTAGAAATTATTAAGGTGGACAAATCCTCAGGACTGGATAGGATCTATCCCAAGTTGCTGAGGGAGGCAAGAGAGGAAAGAGCTGGGGCCCTGATAGATATCTTTGTAGTATTCTTAAATATAGGTGAGGTGCCAGAGGTCTGGAGAGTTGCTCATGTTGTCCCCCTGTATAATAAGGGTAGTAGGGATATTCTGGGAAACTATAGACCAGCTAGCCTGATGTCGGTGGTGGGAAAGTTGCTGGAGAAGGTACTGAGCGATAGAATATATTTAGAAAAGAATGGACTTATTGGTGATAGGTTTTGTGTGTGGAAGATCATGCCTTACCAACTTAATAGAGTTCTTCGAGGAAGTGACCAAGTTGTTTGATGAAGGAAGGGCTGTTGATGTCATATACATGGACTTCAGTAAGGCGTTTGGTAAGGTTCCTCATGGTAGACTAATGGAGAAAGTGAAGTCATATGTGTACCGGGTGTTCTAGCTAGGTGGATAAAGAACTGGTTGAACAACAGGAGACAGAAAGTAGTAGTTGAAGGGAGTTTTTCGAAATGAAGAAAGGTGACCAGTGGTGTTCCACAGGGGTCAGTATTGGGGCCACTGTTGTTTGTGATATACCTAAATGATCTGGAAGAGGGCACTGTTGGTATGATCAGCAAGTTTGTAGATGGCACAAAGATTGATGGAGTAGCAGAAAGCATAAGGGACTGTTGAGCGGGAAAGTGGCAGATGGTTTTCACTCTAGCCAAATGTGAGGTGATACATTTAGGCAAAACTAATTCTAAAGTGAATGGAAGAGTCTTGGGAAAAGTTGATGGGCAGAGAGATCTGGGAGTGCAGGTCCATTGTACCCTGAAGGTTGCTGCACAGACGGATAGAGTGGTCAAGAAGGCATATAGTAGGCTTGCCTTCATTGAACGGAGTATTGAGTACAAGAACTGGCAAGTCATGTTAACATTGTATAAGACATTGGTTCAGCCGCATTTAGAATACTGTGTACAGTTCTGGTTGCCACACTATCCAAAGTATGTGGACGCTCTGGAGAGGGTGCAGAGAAGGTTTATGTGGATGTTGCCTGGTATGGAAGGTGCTTGCTATGAGGAAAGGTTGAGTAGGTTAGGTTTATTTTCATTAGAAAAAAGAAGATTGTCGGGGGAGGTTTATAAAATCATGAAGGGTATAGAGAGGGTGGATAGAGATAAGCTTTTTCCCAGGGTGAGGGATTCAATAATTTCAAGGTGAGAGGTGGAAAGTTTAAGCGGGATGCACTCGGCAAGTACTTCAGATGATGGTTTGTTCAGCAGCTAGACTGAGACAAAAGGAGAGACTTGAGATATTGTGGAGTTGGTAGTGAACAGGATTGGTGCTGGAGAGAATATGGAAATAGATATCAGCTTAGAGCAAAAGTGCTTGTTGGTGTTGTGAACAGTTTGATTCCCCTTCAGCATTAAAATTGTTTACTGAAAAATGTGTTGCTGGAAAAGCGCAGCAGGTCAGGCAGCATCAAAGGAGCAGGAGAATCGACATTTCGGGCATAAGCCCTTGTTTGGTAAGGAATGCAGTTTGTGGACAGAAATTATGGCAATGGCTTCCTTTTTTTCAGAATTTAATTAATGAGGACAGTAATTTAGTTCAACAAGGTTTATCGAATTCATAGTCAGATAGAAAGACTTACCAGGAATAATAGTTAGTATAAGATAGAAACCAGCTTGAATCAGCCAAAGTACACTCAAGATCCACCCAATCTTGAGAAAGATTGTAAAGACCCAAATATAAACTCCTGGTCCATTATTGGAACATCCCAGTGCATTGTTCTCAGACTCTGATCTCTTCCCTCCCTCCCTCCCTCCCTCTTGAGCAGTTGATCCTGGTTAGTGCTGAAAATGAAGTTCCTCCTGATACTGTGTGAGAACATTGTCAGAGCCCCTTATTAATAGGAAGTAAACCTTTTAGTGAAACAATTTGATGCATGGAGACTGACATTAACTATAATCCCTGAACGAACAGGGTTCAGTTAACCCCATTCAATCCAATTTGTTTTGTGCCATGTTAAATTATAGCATTTGTTCAATCTAGATGGGATGTCTGAGTGTGTCTAAGGGATGGACACAGCAGCAAAGTGTTGTGGAATACAATAGACATGGAAGTGTGGTCAGAGGACTGAAGAGTTTTTAATTACATCTCTTTTCATAACCGAAGAGACAAACCCTGAAATAAAGAACAACCAATACAATATAATCGAAATATTAGGGATACTTCCATTGTCTACATTTGAGAAGAATAATTTGTTCCTCAAAATCATTGGATTTACAAGAAACAACTAGAATAGAGATGCAAATGGAAAACACGTATCTGGACAAGAAAGTTCAAATTATTAAGCTAGTATCAGGGCAGGTCAATGAACATGGTGTTGTAGATTTTCTCAACAGGACCAAAATACAATCAAGGGTCATTTAATAGACAGTATCAGAAAGCTGAGTTGGAAGGAGGGGAGAGTAAATATCCCACAACAATGGCTGACAAAGATAATTCCACGTGATATCCGATTTAAAAAAAAACATGTTAAAATTATAACCTCACTCACTGAACTGCTCCACTTCCCCAAATGTCTATCCTCTTTAAGATGGTCCTCCAAATCTACGTGTTTAACATTCTTAACCTGACAATTCCTTCCAAGTCTGAGTATCAACTATGTTTTATTTGCCATCATAAGATTGTTGGTGTGTATCTTGCTGCAATCCTGTGGCACTGAGAGATTGTGGTGTTGTGGATGAGATTAGTTACTCCAGACAATAGTGCTGTGTCAGGATGATTTGTTTCAGCAGCATGATGTCAAATGGTCAGGGTGTCTGCGACTTATTCTTAATGTTTATGTTAGTGCAATAATGAGGCATAAATACAGAGCTAGCTAAAGTGAATTCACAGATGTATTAGCGTACACTTAGAGATTATTTCGGAATACAGAACATAGATAAGACACACAGAAAGTCAATGAGCTATACAGCATGAAACAGACCCTTCAGTCCAACCCCTCCATGCTAACAAGGTATCCGAAACTGATATAGTCCCATTTGCTGGCATTAGGCTAATTTCTCACTAAACTCTTCCTATTCATGTACTGATCCAGATGCCTGTTAAATGTTGTAACTGTCCCAGCCTCTCCCACCTCCCCTGCCAATTCATTCCATACACGCACCACCATCTGCATGAAAAAATGTTGCCCTTCAGGTTTTTTTTCAACTTTTCCTCTCTCAACTTAAACCTATTCCATCTATTTTTGGACTTCTCTCCCCTGGAGAAATGATCTTGGCTATTCACCCTTTACATGCCCCTCATGATTTTATAAACCTCTATAAAGTCACTCCTCAGACTCCAATGATCTGGGGAAGAATCCCCAGATTATTCAGCCTCTCCTTATCACTCAAACCCTTCAATCTTAGAAACATTTTTGTAAATACTTTCTGAACCTTTTCAAATTTGACAATATTGTTCCTATTGCAGGAAGACCAGGACTGAACACAGTATTACAAAAGTGGCCAAACCAATGTCCTGTACAGCTGCAATATGATGTCCTAACTTCTATATTCAATGCACTGATCAATAAAGGTAAACATGCCAAAAGCCTTCTTCACCAGCCTGTCTACCTGCACCTCCACATACAAGGAGCTATGCCCCGTACCCCTCGGACACTTTGTTTGGCAATACTTCCAATATCCTACCATTAAGTGTATAAGACCTACTCTGGTTTGCTTTACCAATGTGTCAGGAATATTTCAAGGGATAGACTCACCATTCACGGGTTAATTTGAAATGTAAAGAAAAGAAAACATAATTGTGAATAGATAGACGTCAGGTCAGAGATTGAACAGCATAGCAAAAAATGAAGGAAGTACAATAAAAAATTAGAGTATGATAGAAAGTTCCACCAAACTGTAAAAGTTGTCGGTATAGTCATAAATAAATAATGAAAAAAGACAAGTGTTGGACTGAAGGATTAACAAATGCTCGAAAAAAAGAAGGAAGTAGGTGTAGCTCTTGTAACAAAAGAGTGATTGCCATTAGCCCTAATCACATTGAATGGTAGAGCTGGCTCAAGGAGTTCACTGGCTTATTCCTGCTTTTATCATCTCTGTTTCTATATGACAGCTATCTTACATCTTTACTGTCGATGAGAGGTGAGTGAGGATCCCAGTGTGTGTGTGTGTGTGTGTGTGAGAGAGAGAGACAGAGCGAGGGAGAGAAAGAAAGGGAGAGATAGAGAGATAGACAGTGAGAGAGAGATAGACAGAGAGAGAGAGCGAGAAAGGCTGTGAGTCAATGGGTGTAAGTGTGTGTGAGGGTGCAAGTGGCTGTTTGTGTGTTTCTCTCTGCAAGTAATAGAGAGTGAGGGCCACCTGACAGTGTGATTGAAGAGTGAGCTTGTGAGAGTGTATGAACGTGAAAGTATTTGTATAAGTAAGGTGAGAGTGAGGGTTTTGAAGATGTTTGAGTTTGTCAGAGTGTGAGCATATGTGTAATCCTTGGAGACCAGTAAGTGATTGGGAGTGAGCATGTGTATGTGAAAGTATGAGGATCTCTCGCATTGTCACACTGAAATACACAGAATTAAAAACACAGTTCTGATCAACACACACATATGCACGTACACATGGGTATACACACATACACATATGCACATATTTGTATAAGGCATGCTGGCTTTCACAGAGAAAGGATTTGAATATAGGAGTAGGGTAGTCTTGCTACAGTAACACAGGGCCTTGGTGAGGCCACACATAAAGTATTGTATCTAGCTTTTTCTCCCAGTCTGAGGAAGGACTGTCTTGTTATCGAAGGAGTCCAGTGAAGGTTCACCAGACTGATTGCCAGAATGGCAGAACTGACATATAAAAAAAGACAGATTGACTAGGCTTATACTCACTGGAATGTAGAAGAATGAGGAGGGATCTCATTAAAAAAAAACATAAAATCCTGATGGGACTGAATTGGCTAGGGCAGGAAGTATTTTCCCGATGTTGGGGAGTCCAGAACCATGGGTCACAGTCTAAGATACTCACCCCTGGTCAATCGATGTGACAGAGGATAAAGGTCGACTGAGCCAGGTTTAAATACTCGCAGGTCTGTCACCCAAAGTCTATCTCCTCTAAATCCCAGTTGATCCATGATTTGGAGATGCTGGTATTGGACTGGGGTGTACAAAGTTAAAAATCACACAACACCAGATTATAGTCCAACAGGTTTGATTGGAAGCACTAGCTCTCGGAGTGCTGCTCCTTCATCAGGTAGTTGTGGAGTACAGTTGATCCAGTCAGCTCCCATCTCTCTCTACCTGGAACACATTTCCCCCAGCTATGGAACGTACCAACAATCATCCTTGTGGATTAGAGAAGGGTGTTGGAGAAAACAACAAGTCAATGGTTTAACCCAGGTCAGTCCCTGTCCCTCACCACCGGTCTCTTGATGTGGAATACACACAGACACAAAGCTGCAGTTTCACATCTAGAACAGCCAGAGCACATGGTTACAGCATAAATTGGAATTTTGCACAAGTTACTGCAAGTTTGTTCCACAAATGATCACTGTCTGTGTGGAGTTTGCACATTCTCCCCATACCCACATGGGTTTCCTCACACAGTCCAAAGATATGCAAGTCAGGTGAATTAGCCATGTTAAATTACCCATAATGTTCGGTATATTCGTCAGAGGGAAATGGGTCTGGGTGGGTTACTCTTTGGAGGGTCGGTATGGAATTGTTGAGCCAAGTAGCCAGTTTCCAAACTGTAGGAATTGAATCTGATCGCCCCGTACCTTCCTTCAATCACCTTAAAATTGTGACTTCTTGGGAAACGTCTCTGTCCATCTACTTTACCTATTTCTCTCATTACCTTGTACACTTCCATCAAGTAACCTCTCTTCCTTCTTCTCTCGAATGTGTAAAGCCGTAACTCACTCAACCTCTCTTCATGAGACAAGCCCTCCAATCCAGACAGCATCCTTTATCTACAGCACCACCGGTCTTTGTGTCATTGTAAAACTTACCAACCCACCCTTCCACTTCTTCATCCAAGTCATTTATATAAACACAAAGAGCAGAGGCCCAAAAACATATCCCTGTGGGATATCAATGGTCACCAACCTCCAGGTGGAATACTTTTCCATCCACTACCACTCACTGTCTTCTTTCCTCTGGCCAATTCTGTATCCAGGCAGCCAAATTTCCCTGTACTCCCTAACGTTCTGAATGAGCATACCATGGGTAACCTTATCAGATGCCTTTCTGAAATCCATATATACCACATCCACTGCTTGATTGGTTTTGTGTGTGGGAAATCATGTCTCACGAGCTTGATTGAGTTTTTTGATGAAGTCACAAAGAGGATTGATGAGGGCAGAGAGCTGGACATGATCTCCATGGACTTCAGTAAGATACTCGACAAGGTTCCTCATGGAACACTGGTTGGAAGGTTAGGTTGCATCGAATACAGGGAGAACTAGCCATTTGGATACAACATGGTTCAAAGGCAGAAGACAGTGGTAGGATGGTTGCTTTTCAGACTGGAGGCCTTTAACGTTGGTGTGCCACAAGGATCTGTGCCGGGTCCATTAGTTTTCATCATTTATATAAATGATTTGAATGGGAACGTACGAAGTTTAGTTAGTAAGTTTGCAGATGACACCAAAATTTGAAGTATAGTGGATATCGAAGAAGGTTATTTCAGATTACAATGGCACCTTGACCAGATGGGCCAATGCTGAAAATGTGTTGCTGGTTAAAGCACAGCAGGTCAGGCAGCATCCAAGGAACAGGAAATTCGATGTTTTGGGCCAGAGCCCTTCATCAGGAATGAGGAGAGGGTGCCAGGCAGGCTAAGATAAAAGGTAGGGAGGAGGGACTTGGGGGAGGGGCGATGGAGATGTGATAGGTGGAAGGAGGTCAAGGTGAGGGTGATAGGCCAGAGTGGGGTGGGGGCGGAGAAGTCAGGAAGAGGATTGCAGGTTAGGAGGGCGGTGCTGAGTTGGGCTGGGAACGGCAGATGAAGCTTAATTTAGATAAATGTGAGGTGCTGCATTTTGGAAAAGCAAATCAGAGCAGCACTTGTACACTTAATAATAAGGTCTGAGGGAGTGTTGCTGAAAAAGAGACCTTGGAATGCAGGTTCATAGTTGTTTCAAATTAGAGTCGCAAATTAGAGGATAGTGAAGAAGGTGTTTGATATGTTTTCCTTTATTGATCAGAGCATTGACTACAAGAGTTGGGAGGTGATTTGCAGCTGTACAGGACATTGGTTAGATCATTTTTGGAATATTGCATGCAGTTCTGGTCTCCTTCCTATCAGAAGGATGTTGTGAAACTTGAAATGGTTCAGAAACAATTTACAATGATATTGCTAGTGTTGGAGAATTTGAGCTATAGGGAGAGGCTGAGTAGGCTGGGGCTGTTTTCCCTGGTGTATTGTAGCTGAGGGATGACTTTATAAAGGTTTATAAAATAATGAGGGGCATGGATAGGATAAATAGACAAGGTCTTTTCCCTGGCATGGAGGAATCCAGAACTAGAGGGCACAGGTTTAGAGTGAGAGGGGAAAAATATAAAAGAGACCTAAGGGGCAATGTTTTCATGCAGAAATGCATGTTTGGAATGAGCTGCTAGGGGAAGTGGTGGAGGCTGGTACGATTAGAGCATTTAAGAGGCATCTGGATGGGTATATGAATTGGAAGGATTAAGCAGGATATGGGCCAAGTGCTGGAAAATGGAACTAGGTTAGGTTACGATATTTAGTCAGCATGGACGAGTTGGACCAAAGGGTCTGTTTCCATGCTGTACATCTCGATGACCTTCATCAAATTGTCTCATCACTTCCTCAAAGAAGTCAATAAGGCTTGTGAGACATGACCTGTCCCTCACAAAGCCACTGACTATCTTTATTCAAACTATGTTTTTCCAAATAGTCATAAATCATTTCTCTCAGAATCCTTTCCAGTACCTTGCTTACTACAGTCATAAAACTGACTGATCTGTAATTCCCATAGATTCCCCATTCCCTTTCTTGAAAAGAGGATCAACATTCACCTCCCTCCAATCAACTGGTACTACTCCCAAGGAGAGTGTGGGTGCAAAGATCATCACCAGACATGCAGCAATCTCGTTCCTCACTTCCTGTAGTAACCTTGGATATGTCTGGTTCAGCCCTGGAGACTTGTCTATCTTGTTGCTTCCCCGAAGTTTCAGCAATTCACTTTTGTAATATCAATCTGTTTAACCCTATTAACCTGAATCATGGTGTTCTCAGTATCAACGAGGTCCTTCGCTCTCATGAATACCGAAGTAAAAAACTCATTTTTAGGACCTCCCCTACCTCTTCAGAATCCAGGCACAAGTTCCCTTCACTATCCCTGATTAGCCCTATCCTCTCTCTCATCATTCGCTTATTCCTCATTTAAGTGTAGAACGCCTTTGGGTTTTCCCTAATCCTTCCTGTCAAGGCTTTTTCATGCCTCCCCTCCTAGCTCTCCTCAATCCATTTTTGAGTTCTTTCCTAGCTACCCCATAATCCTCTAAAGCTTTGCCAGATCCTTGCTTCCTCAACCTTAAATAAGCTTCCTCCTTCCTCATGATGAGGAGCTCTTCTTCTTTTGTCATCAAATGCTCCTTCACCTTCCCATTCCTTGCCTGTCTCAGTGGGACAAAGCTATCCAACATTTCTGTTGTGCATTTCCTGTAGATCAAGTGCTTCATTAGATTAGGTTAGATTAGATTCTGTACAGTGTGGAAACAGGCCCTTCGGCCCAACATGTCCACAACGACCCTCTGAAGAATAACCCACCCAGACCCATTTCTGTCTGACTAATGCACCCGACACTATGAGCAATTTAGTATAGCCAATTCACCTGACCTGTACATCTTTGGACTGTGGGAGGAAACTGGAGCACCCGGAGGAAACCCAAGCAGACACGGGGACAATGTGCAAACTCTACACAGAAAGTTACCCGTGGCTGGAATCGAACATGGGACTCTGGTGCTGTGAGGCAGCAATGCTAATCCCTGAGCCACTGTGCCGCCCAATTGTTCCCAATGTATATTCTATTGATTCCTGCCTAATTGCAGTATAATTTCTCCTCCACCAATTAAATGCCTTCCCATTCTATCTATTTCTATCCCTCTCCATGGCTGTGGTAAAGGTGAGGCAGTTGTGGTCACTGTCACCGAAATGCTCTCCCATCAAGATATCTAACACCTGGCCTGGCTTGATGCCCACTACCAAACCAATATGGCCTCCTGTTAGTTGGTCTAGGGGAATCCTTCCTGGACACACCTCACAAAATTGGCTCAATCTGACCATCTACAGTAAGGAGGTTCCAAACAATACTGGGGAAATTGAAGCCATCCATAACTACAACTGGAGGGCCGGGATGGGGCACCTGGTACTGACTTCTTTCCTGTTACTGACTTCCACCCATACTGCCTCAGTAGACATAAGCACCTCAAAAACCTTCTTTTCTGCCGCTGTGATGCACTATCTAATTTAAATGCAATTCCCCTTCATCTTTCATCCTCCTCCTTGTTCCTTTTAAAAGATCTAATCCCTGGAACAGCCAGCAGCCGTTCCTGCCCCTGTGAAATCCATGTCTCCATTATGGCCACATAAGTTCATCACTTTTATTCCTGACACTCCTTGCAATGAAATGGTACAATTTAACCCATTCGATTGCTCTTTCAACTGTGTATCCTTCCTGAGAGACTCTCTGCATTCTATTTCTACCTGTTCAAGAATTACCCTCTCCTCTGATCTGTAGATCTGTTCCCATCCACTACCAAACTAGTTTAAATCCTCCCGAAGTACTCTAGCACATCTCCCATAGTAATTGACAGTAACAAGCCATCCAAATGAGTTTCCTCCCAAAGTCCAAAGATGTGCAGGTTAGGGTGGATTGGCCATGCTAAGTTGCCCATATTGTCCAGGGATATGCAGGCTGGTGGGTTAGCCTTGGGAAATTCAGCATTACAGAATGGGGTCAGTGGCGGGGGCTTTGGTCTGGATGGGAATCTTTTTGGAGGGTCATTGTGGACTCAAAGCGCCGAATGCCCTGCTCTGTAGGACTTCTATGATTCATTTTTATCATATCACTTATCAGATCTGCGACGGTAGGTTTGACCAATGTACACAATGGCTTTCACACAAACAGCTGGCTATTCTGGTATCAAGCATAACCAGTTTTTACAATTAGGTTTATAGTCCATTCACATACGCTTCGTTCTGTTCAAAAGGGGAGGACTTCGAGGGAAAGTGGAGAATGTAGCAGCCTACTGGCTGGTAAAATATACGTCGATGGCAAACTTACCCAAAGAGGAAGGGATTCTGCGTATATTGGTCAAGTAAAACTTCCAAGTCACAAAACCCACTCTCCAGACACAGTGCAAACACAGCAGCCAAATGGTAATGCCATCAGCATAATGTAAAAGGTAACAGTTATCCTGGAGATGTTGATATCTTCCCCAACAGCACATCAACCAACAGAGGAGGGCCCAGACAGGAAGGCACCCCTGTCCTGCTACACAACGAAACTAACAGTACCAAGCCATCCAAATGACTGGCAATGCTTCAAACTATTAACTGACTCTCCTGATTGGCCAGACTGATAGATCATTTTGGAAAAATATTCAAAACCAGGGTTCACCTGCAGACTCGTTTCTTGAATCTTCTGGAGGCCTTCTGAGGAGACCAGCATGGCAACAGAGAGAGAGAGAGAGAGAGAGACTGTGTAAATCTACAAGAAATTCAGGAAGTATTGAAAGCTTAAGGGGCCAAATAAGATTAGAGACAGTGTGTCTATAATTAAAGCGTATTGTAACATGTTTGCTAAGGAAAGGACCATTTATATTGGTATCGACTTGAGTTCAGACTGATTTGGCCATTTTCAGTATTGTGAGATACCTGGTTACATTCATTCAGAACATTCTGGCTGGAGCTGTGAACTTGTTTTAAGGAGGAACTAGACAACACCTTCATCTCTGAAATTATCTCATCAACTTCCTCTGAACTGCCTCCAAAGGAATTATCTCCCTTCTCAAGTAAGGGATTGCAATACTCCAGCTGAGGTTGCTCAATGCTTTCTACACTTCTCAACTTTTATATTTTATTTTTTTCATAATACATGTCAAAATTCAATTTGCCTTCCTTGTCAGCCATTGTAGATGCAATGCTAAAGTAAGGTCAGTGATGCATCTGGATGGACAATGACAATACGAGTGAAGTCAGTGATGTTTCCATTGATGGAAATCCATCTTTTTCATGAAGTCCCCTTCCCTCAGGAAAGGCAGTATGTTCTCCTCACTTGGTCCTTCATGTGACTCCGGATCCTGACCAAATAGGGGTGGGGAATAATGCTGACCTCAGCAGCAATGCACACATTCAGTGTGTGAGAAGCATCACATTTCAATCAGTGCATCAAATGCTCTTGTTTAAAGAGGGCAGCTCCCACCCTAGAGAACAGAAAGATAGCTCTGAGACATATTTTCACACATGAAATAAACTGTCTCGATGCAGCATTGGTTGAAATCATTTGTGAATTCGGGACGGGGCTCATGGTATCTGAGTGGACAGCATCATCGCTGGCAAATTTCAGGTTCTGTTTATTGTTATTTCATTATGATATATTGAACAGCAAAGCACCTTCATAATTGGGATTAAACTTGCTATCAGTTGTTATAAATTAGTTGTTCATTTACAGGAGATGAAAACAGCAAGAAAGCTAAACAATGCTGTAATCTCAATCTCTTTAAGGAGCTTCCACACAATATAAGGAATTTTTTCTGGGAATGCTTCAGCTCAGAGTTTCAAACAAGGAGCTTGCCAGCTGCCTGAAAGGACAGATCACCTCACATGGAAAAATGCATCGTCCAATTCAGCTACACCATCCTTGACATCCCCGGTGTCGCATAATGACATTTGAACTTAGTTTAATCTGCTGCTGATCTGCTCTCTCGTTTTACCTTTTGAACAATAATGTCTCCAGCTCACTGACTGGTCAGCCTTGTCCAGACATAAGAACAGTGATACCAATCCATTGAGCAGCATTCTTGGTGCAATTCTCCACGACAGAGATTCCCAACATCTTACCTGGATGTGTGTTTCAGGAGACAGTCACATCCCTTAGACTAACTAACTGTAATTTGGCCAGTGGTCAGGGACAGAAGCGTGTGACTGTGAGTGAGGCAGGTAGGGGGATCCAGCAGATACAGTTGTAGGAGCCACCACCCCTGTCCTTGTCCAATAGGTTCAAGAGTATTGCTCCCTATGTGGATGGGAATGGGGATTGCAGGGAGGGTGAACTGACTGACTGCAGCAATGTGGTACAGGAAGCCATTCAAGTTGGGGGTGGTGGTGGTGGTGGGGGTGGCGGGGGGGGGGGGGGGGGGGGGGGGGGGGGGGGAAGGTGGTTGCGGAGAAGAGAAATGTTGCTGTAATTGGGTATAGTATTGTCAGAGGCTGAGAAACTATTTTCTGTGGCCAGGGTCAAAAATCCCGAAGGATTGTGTTGCTTGCTTGGTGCTCAGTTTCAGCTTTTCTCATCTGGGCTGCAGAGGAACTTGGAGTGGGAGGGGAAAGACCCAGTGGTAATGGTCCACATAGATACCAAAGATAAAACTGGGGCAGAAGTTCTGCTTAAGGCAGTACGAACAGCTAGGACCTAAATTAGAAAGCTAAACCAAAAAGGCGATAGTCTCTGGATTACTCCCTGAGCCATGAGCTAATTGCCACACAGTCAATAAGATTAAGCAGGTACATGCATGGCTGAAAGATTGGTGTGGGAAAAATGGTTTTGAGTTCATGGGACATTGGCATCAGTACTGGAGAAGAAGGGATTTGTTCTGATGGGATGGTCTTCATCTGAACCGTGCTGGGACCAAATTCCTAGTGAATCGCATAACTATCACTGCAGATAGGGTGTTAAACTCAATTGGGGTGGGGGTGGGTGGTGTGGAAGAGAAGGGTTTAGTTACAGGGGAAATTAGAATTAAAGGAGGACGTAAGAGTGCAGAACTCAGGAAAGGTTATTAAAACCTCTAGCACAGAAAGAAATAGGACAGAGAGTATGGAAAGGGTTAGCAGTCAAACTTCAAGCACACTGGAATGTGAATGATAATAAGAGGAATGGTTAATACAGGACTAAAGGTGTTACGTCTGAATGCATACAGTATAAGAATAAGGTAAACGAGCTTGCCGCGCAGATCGAAATTGGCAGGTTGTGGACATTATGGAGGTGTGACTGCAAGGGGATCAGGATTGGGGGCTTTTATTGAACAGTTGTATTCACTGCTTGTGGTCCACAGAAGGTGTTTATGAATCTTTTTCAGCATCTTGTGGCTAAGATTCCCCTCTGCGTCTTGCCGTCACCACTGACCGGCTGTTGAGAGAAAACCGGATCGGCTCCTATCGCCATCATCAGCATCACACACACTCAGAACATGATGCAGAACTACACAGCCGCATTGGTCCCTGTTATGAGAATAGAGGATGTAAACCACTGTGGGGTCTTTTGGGTACCTGTCCTGTCCTTGCTCACCTTGTCGGATTATGTTGATTTAGTTAAAAATCACACAACACCATGCTACAGTCCAACAGGTTGATTTGGAAGCACTAGCTTTCAGAGCACTGCTCCTTCATCAGGTAGCTACAGAGCAGGATCATAAGGCACAGAACTTATAGCAAATGATCTCAGTGTCATAGAGCAGAAATAATATATTGAAAAAACCCAGATTGTTGTTAGAATGGGTTGCAGGTTTTGGCTCATTAAGATGTAAATCCTATAGCTTCTTTTAAGTAACATTTTTTAGATAACTTAAAGTTTTACAAATAAAGGTGACATCTCAGATCAGATGATGCTTTAAAGCTGAGGTTAGTGTCTGTCTGCAACCCAATCTTGAACCAGACTTGTTCTATTTCCAAAGTAGAAATTTCTCGACTGTTACATGGATTGACTGCCTGCAGATTGTATGCTTTTTGAGCAAAATAGAATATATCTGCAAATACAATTCTACAAATTCAAATTCACCCCATAACATTATATGTTTGTGTGTGTGTGTGCGTGAAAGAGACAGTATATGAATATGTGCATATGAGAGTGTGCATGAGAGAGATTCTGTTTGTGCATGTGCATGCTTGGTAGAGTGTGTGTGTGTGTGTGTGTGTGTGTGTGTGTGTAAGTGAGATAGATTTAAGCCTGTCAGAGGGTGTGTGCATGGGTGTGAGTGTGGGGGATATATGTTTGTGTGTATGAGAGAGAATGTGTGTATGAGAGGGTCCGCATGAGTATGTGAATATGCAAGATGCATGTGTATATCTCTCATACACACAGACATACACCCTTCACACTCACACCTATACACGGACCCTCTCACAGGCTCTCCTCCATCACACTCACTCTCACACACTCTACCAATCATGCACACACGCAAACATACTCTCTCTCATGCTCACTCACACTATCTCTCTCTCTCTGTAAAAACACACACAAATAAATCTATGGGGTGTATTTGCATTTACAGAATTGTGTTTACATATACATTCTGCTTTGAAAATAGAAGAGTTACTTCCTGATGAAGGTCTTATGCCCGAAATGTTGATTCTCTTGCTCCTTGGATGCTGCCTGATCTGCTGCGCTTTTCCAGCACCACATTCTCGACTCTGATCTCCATGTCCTCATTTTCTTCTTGGAAATAGAAGCAGTCTGACTCAAGATTGGGATACAAACAGACTCGAACCTCACAGCTTGACATTGCCGCCTTTGACCTGACAAAGGCCTTTGATACTCTCAACGAGGGAAGTGTTATGGAGTGTCCATCTCCACTTTGGCCACACCATGAAGTTTTCCACCATCCTTCGCCTGCTCCACTATGACAAGGAATTCATGGTAATAACAAATTGTTTCACTAACGACCAATTCCCCGTTTGGGACAGTGTCAAGCAGGGCTGTGTCATTGCCCCAATACTGATCTATCTCGCTGCAATGCTTCACTTCACCATTGGAGTGGGGCTAACCTACAGAACCAGCAGGAAACTATTTAACCTCCACTGTCTTCAAACCAAAACCAAAGTCACCCCAACCAGTGTAATCGAGCTGCAGGACATTCATGATGTTTGCATATGTGCAATCTGAGGATTTCTGCAGACCATTGTCAGCACCTTTACAGTGACTATGACAGCATGGGTCACACTCTGAACATCCTCAAGTTGAAGGTCCTCCACCAACTTGGCCTGGTGTTGCAGAGTAAGCCCCAGTTGTCAAAAGTAAATGTTGGTCTAGCCAATGGTGCCCATGAATGAATGTTAAAAAATATAAAAAGGAACCTGGGAATCACTGGCTCAAGACCATCCAAAGTGGAGGAGGAGCATCGGGAAGGCACCGAGCACCTCGGGGTAAAAGCAGAAGCCAGGTGCAAACAATGCAAAGACCAGGCCAGGCTGTTGCACCAGCACCTCTCCCACCCCCTTCCCTTATTCACTTTTTGCCCCAAGTGTGGTAGAGTCTGTGAAACCACATCGGTTTGTACAGTGACCTACAGACTCACCCTGAGAGTGGAGGAGAGTCATCCTAATCTTCAACCGTCAATGAAATGATGAGATATGAAGATTGTATTCTCTCACAATTATTTTAGATTAGATTACTTACAGTGTGGAAACAGGCCCTTCGGCCCAACAAGTCCACACCGACCCGCCAAAGCGCAACCCACCATACCCTACATTTACCCCTTACCTAACACTACGGGCAATTTAGCATGGCCAATTCACCTGACCCGCACATCTTTGGACTGTGGGAGGAAACCGGAGTACCCGGAGGAAACCCACGCAGACATGGGGAGAACGTGCAAATCCACACAGTCAGTCGCCTGAGTCGGGAATTGAACCCGGGTCTCAGGCGCTGTGAGGCAACAGTGCTAACCACTGTGCCGTCCGTGCTTTTGTTACAAATTTCAATAATCCCCTGTTTAATACAGTGTCTAACAATGTAATGTTGTTAGGGGGCCTTAACACTGCCCTTCCACTTCTGTTGTCTGACACTTATTACTCAGAATTATCATTCAGACATATTCATAATCGGAGGCTAAATATTTTCTTGGTAATCCCATTGTTATCACTAACTAGTGTGGGTTTAATTGCTGCCTCTGTCTGCATCTCTCTTTCCCTCTTGCAGCTACTCCAGATCATGAGCCAAGACTATTCTCCACTTCAGAGAGATAAGGCAGCACAGGTCAGGGATGGAGACTGCGATTTTCAAGATGCCTGTGGCACTCCGTACCATTCTACATGTGTAGTCCTCAATGCATCAGCCTAATTCCTGGATCTGTCTATTTCTCTTTCTCTTGTAGGTACTCAGGATGTTCCTGACTCAGCAGAATTCCCAACTCCTGTGTTGCCCATCACTTCATTAAAGACAATCAATCAGCCATTCCCACCATCATGTTAGGGTCCTGCTTTCACCTGTGCTGTACTGGCCCTCACTGAGATAGCATGGGTAATCATGTCTGTGTATTTATCTTTAATCCCTATATCCGTCCCTATCTGTGTAATCCTCTCCAGCCCCTACAATCCTCCTTATCTGTGAAAAATTGTCCAGTCTCTTGAGCCATCCCTGTAAGTTTAATCTCTTCCAGACCAGAAAACCTTCCCGATTTGGGCTTGTTGGGCCGAAGGGCCTGTTTCCACACAGTAGGGACTCTCATTCTTTTTTGTCACTACGTAAAGCTCCTCCTCCTCTCATCACCTTTGTCACTTTGCCCTATCACTACAAAAATCTGCCTACCTTAGTGACCTCCTCCGCCTATTAGAAGCCTACTGGTCTCTGGATAAGATCCAGAGCTCCTCTCCCAGTCACATATTTTAGTCTCTACAATCCTAAGAAGTCTATAAGCTCCTTCTATCTCTAAAACACACAATCTTTGTAAACTCTACCAGCCCCTACTACTCTCCCAATGCATGTCATCTCCTTCAGTCACTACCAGCCTTTATATCTTCAACCTCCTCCAGACATGACAATACTTTTTATTTCCATAACTTACTTGAGCTCCTATCATCGTCCCTATGACTGTCACCATGTCCCATCATACGTACTTCCGTTTCTCTGTAAAATCCTCCCATTCTTAAAGCTTTCAGTATCTCCTCAGCTCCGTTGTGAACACAAATAAGAAGTATTCATTTAAGACCTTACCTTCTCCTTCTGGCTCCAGGTCCAGATTGCCCCATTCTTCCTCTGGTAATCCTCTTGTTCTATCTATACTTATAAAATATGCTGTTGTTTGCCCTTAGTTTATAAGAACCTCCTTGCACTATTTATACTTTTGAAGGGCTTCACCTGATTTTATTGCACTGTAGTTTCATTATCAAACTTATGATATTGCTTGATCAAAATTCACTGGATTTACTGCCTGTGCCATTCACTTCTCACTGAACACATTGGCCCTGAATTCTCACTGTATCACTTCAAAACACTCCCACGTTTTGAATATAGACTCAACTGCAAGTAATTTCTCTCCCAGTCCGTTTGCCAGATCCTGTCTAATGATAGTGATAATGTCTAGTGATAGTGGCAATCTAATAATAAGTGGTTTTTGCCAAATTTAGACACTTAACTTCTGCAATATCCTTATTCCTTTCCATAATGCCTTTGAAACTTTGAGTTATAATCACTATCCCTAAAAAAAACTGCAGAAATCCTTATATCTGTCATATTGTCTAGCAGCTACAGCCCACCTTGTTTGTCACATCCTCCAGCCCTGACCATCTTCCCCAACTGTGCACCTTCCTCCAACCTCTACAGCAAGTGATATCACTGTAACCTTCTCACATCCCGACAGCACCTCACTCTTTCTAACCTTCTACCATCCCTACACACCTCTCCATCCATGTGTGTGACATTCTGAAGCGACTTGATCCCCCTCTGTCTGTAACCTCATCCACTTTCTGTGATCTTCTCTATCTCTGTGACTTACGCCATCATGACAACACTCGCTATCTCTAGCCTCCTCCAGTCACTACTAGTCTTTGTAACTCTGTAACCTGCTGTAGCCATCCATGTTAAAACCATCCATGTGTCTGTGACATTATCTTGATTGCTGTAACCACTTGCAGTCCTTACAACTGTAATATATGCCAGTCTGAATAATCCTTGGTAATTCTAATAAGCTCATCCAGTACCTGCAACTCTCAGTATTATGAACTTCATCTATTCTCAATAACTGTCCCTACCTCTGTAATCATCCCAAACCTCCACAGCCCTCTTATTTGCTGTAATCTTCTCCAATCCCCCTAAAGTACACTATTTATGTGACCTTCTCCTGTTCCTTTTCCACACCCTGACTGTACCTTCCTCCTGTTCCTCTAATCCCTGTTGAACATTGTGACCTCATTCAATCTCAGCAATGTTCTGTATAATCAGGTCTTCTGACAGTCCCGTCAACCATCCCTGTCTCTTGAACATTACCTAGTCCCCTCAACTTTCCTTTTCTCTGTAAACTCCTATAGCTGCTAAACCTATGGTGGCTCAGTGGTTAGCACTGCTACTTCACAGTGTAAGAGACCTGGGTTCAATTCCACCCTTGGACAATTGTCTGTGTGGAGTTTCCACATTCTCCCCATGTCTGTGCGGGTTCCTCCCACATTCCAAAGATGTTCAGGTTAAGTGGATTGGCTGTGTTAATTTGCCTGGAGTGTTCAGGGGTGTGTAGGTTAGGTGCAGTAGTCATGGGCAAATGTAGAGTGATAGGATAGGGGAATGGGTCTAAGAGGGTTACTCTATGGAGAGTTGGTGCAGATTTGTTGGGCCAAATGGCCTGTTTCTACACTGTAGGGATTCTATGAAAACACTCATTGCCTAAAGTTAAAAATCGCACAACACCAGGTTATAGTCCAACAGATTTAATTGGAAGCACACTAGCTTTCGGAGTGATGCTCCTTCATCAGGTGAATATAGACTCAACTGCAAGTAGTTTCTCTCCCAGTCCGTTTGCCAGAAGCGTCGCTCCGAAACCTAGTGTGCTAGGTGTTGTGTGACTTTTAACTTTGTACATCCCAGTCCAACCTGGTGTTGTGTGATTTTTAACTTTGTACACCCCAGTCCAACACCGGCATCTCCAAATCATGACTCATTGCCTACGTAGCCTTCTCTTGTCCTTATATATGACTGTGACCTCTTCCTGCCTTTAGAATTTTCCCTACAACTGGAGTTAATGAATGAATGAATTAACTTTATTGTCACGTGGTCAAATTAGTATAGTTAATACATTGGGGCAGCACCGTGGCTCAGTGGTTAGCACTGTGCCTCACAAAGCCAGAGACCCGGGTTCAATTCCCACCTCTGTGTGAAGTTCGCACATTCTCCCTGTGTCTGTATGAGTTTCCTCCCACGGTCCAAAGATGTGGGTCAGGCGAATTGGCCATGTTAAATTGCCCGTAGTGTTAGGTCCATTAGTCAGGGTAAATGTAGGAGAATGGGTCTGGGTGGGTTGCTCTTCGGAGCGTCGGTGTGGACTTGTTGGGCTGAAGGGCCTGTTTCCACACTGTACGGAATCTAATCTAAGAAACGTTTGTGAGTCGCCATTTACAGTGCTATCTAGGGTACAAAGGTACCTAGGTATAGACTCTTCAGTTACAAGATTGAATACATTGCAACAATGTCACCAACATACTGCCACCTTAGGTATAGAGTATCTAGGTACAATCATTACTAACAGAATACAGAAATTGAGAAAAATAAGTTACATTGTCATTCTTTATATCATTCCCTGTCACAGTTCCTGTTTGCAAATCCAAGAATCAATTATCTCTCTGTAAACTGATCCGGACTATATAAACTTTCCTTTGACTGCTACCTCCTCAGTTTCCATCGATATCAATAATTAAGTCTTGACAACCCTCATGATGAGTATACATTCTTTCCATTCCGAGAGCAAGCACAATCTTCCCAACCCTACACATCTCCCCATGTCTATAATCTTCTCCAGTCCCTACAGTCCTTCCACTGCTGTGAGATTCTCTAGTCCATTAAATACTCCTTACCTCTGTTAGCTTCTCCACTCCCTAGTAGTGTGTATCAGTGTAAACCTCTCCAGCTGATACAACCATTCCAATCTATGTAAACATAGACAGCAGTCAGCATCCTTGGAAACAAAAATAGAAGTTGCTGGAAAAGCTCAGCAGGTCTGGCAACATCTGTGGAAGAAATCTTGAAATCAACTTATCCATGAAAAATGCCCCAGTCTCTTCATCCGTTCCGATCGATGTAATCTCTTCCAGTTCTTTCTTTAAGGTGAAGGGTGGAAGGTATAGAGGGGATGTCAGGGGTGGGTTCTTTACCCAGAGAGTAGTGGGGGCATGGAATGCGCTGCCTGTGGAAGTGACAGAGTCAGAATCATTGGTGACCTTTAAGCGGCAATTTGATAGGTACACGGATAGGTGCTTAAGCTAGGACAAATGTTCAGCACAACATCGTGGGCTAAAGGGCCTGTTCTGTGCTGTATTGTTCTATGTTTAACTTTCTTAAGGGACACAACCCTCATTATCTATAACCTGCTACTATCTTAAAAATGTCCCTCTCTCTGTAAACTGCTGGAAGCCAACCAAAACAAGTCTTAGAAGCTATACACTTCTCTGCTGAGTCATCAGTGAGCCAGTAGTAACCAGATATAGTAAGGGAAGGCTTCACATGTCAGCGCCAGAACTCACTGGGGATTATTCTGTGTGAAGGCTTCAAATGGCAGTAGCTATATTTCCACTTCCTGAATGGCTACTTCCTGGTGACATGACTATTTGCAAAGATGATCCTTTCTGAATACCAAATCTAACCTGACAATTGGGGGCCAGATTATTACATAATTTTCTGTAATAATTTACTGACCCAAGGAAACACCCAAGCTCAGAAACCGACGTGGGAGCTGAGGTTGTTCACAGTTGGTCTCTAAATGTGTCTAACCTGCTCTTGTCCAATGCTGTAGCTCAAGGAGATCACTTGGGGTGCCTTGGAATATAATTTTATTTCCTTCCTCAGACCTTGGAGAAACATTAAATGCACTTTATTAATCTTCCTGGTTATTAGCACATCAATCAGATGAATAGTGAATTAGGACAGACCTTGTAAAATGTTTTCCCTTGTTCACTGGAAAGGTTCACTGGCAGATGATACCTGAAAAGAAAGTCAGTTCAAACCCTTATTGGTTTAGGTGCAGCATATTTATGGGAATCCTCATTGAATCACAATGGCTTGTTCCCATGGCTCAGTTTAAATGCCGCTCCCCTGCAGTTTTGTGTACATGTCCTCGATGCGATGGATCAGTTATTTACCTGGCTTCAAAAACTGGCTCATTGTTTCTTTAAAATTTCCACAAAGGCAAAATAACCAATCATGAGGATAACCAGCACTGCTCAAAGGGAAAACCACATTAGTTTGATGAGTGTTTCGCTTTCCAGCCTCTTTCTGTCTGTCTGTCTGTCTACTGTTGCAAGCAAGGCAAATGGCACTGGTGGTGTTGACCTGTTGAGCTGACTGGCCTGCTTCCGCACGGTAGAGGTTCTGCAACCCCTAGGTCTCTCTGTTTGACAGCATTCCTCAGGCCCTACCATTAAATATGTAACTTTTACTCTGTCCTTTTGATTACATTTATCAAAATTAAACTCCATCTGCCACTCCTCACAATCCATGTTTTCATCTAAATCATTTACATAAATGACAAATGACATTGGACCCAGTACAGATTCCCATGTTCATCACAGACCTCCAGCCTGGAAAACAACTCTCACTGCCTGCATCAGATACTCCCAGAACATGCACCACACTGAGACATACACTCTGCTCTTTCAAAACAGAAACTAAAGCTGCTTTCACTTTTTAAAACAAAACCAGACACCATTATTCCAGGGAAAGACAGAAAGAAATAAACAATCAAAAAATGGCATTCCCCAGACTCAGTCCCCTCCAACTATTAGTGGGCAGAGGCCTCAGGGGGGCAAGATAAAAATAAAATCAAGCAAATCAAAGAAAACAAACAATAAATGAACAGCTTTAATGAGGAGACATCTAGACTCAAAATCCTAGCTTGCTCTACCTTATGGATGCTGTCTGACCCACTGTGATCTCCAGCATTTGTTCTTTTCAACTAAATAAATAAATCCTCTCTACTGTGCCACTATTGAACACTCCTGGGAAAGGGACAACAATCATTTAAAATCCAGAGAAAGTACAGCTGTTGATTTCTGATAAAAATATTTTTTTCCTCACATTGACCCCCATCAAGAGCTGCTGCGGCAGCTACAGCGCTGGACTAAAATAAAAGCCTCGAGGAGAAAGTAAGGACTGCAGATGCTGGAGATCAGAGCTGAAAATGTGTTGCTGGAAAAGCGCAGCAGGTCAGGCAGCATCCAAGGAACAGGAGAATCGACGTTTCGGGCATAAGCCCTTCCACCTGGGCTCAAAATTGGGCAGCTTGACAGCAGTGAGGTCCTGCAGGAGCTCGATTCAGAACACTGCTAAAATGATGACACAGCCTTGCTCGACGCTGGTTCAAAGGGGAATGGTTAGGTGTTGAAGCCATTTGTGATTATGATGACTTACATGTTGTTGTGGATCCATCGAAAGATGATGAACAAACTGCATGCTGCAACTAAAGCAGACAAGAACGCTCCACAAATGCTTTGTGATTGATTCTGTCAAAAATGTTTGGAAGGTTCAAGAGGGCCATATGCAGCAGTGAGAACCATGTCCATTGTGCCCGACTGGGGCTGAAAGTCACCCTGAGACTCTGGGAGGAGTTCCTCAGCCACAGGGGGCAGACAGTTGAAAAAGAACTTGGACACTGGTTTCCCAATGGTCGACATCAGGGATATTTCCCTGCAGTGTCGAAGTCTGACATGTTCCTGTTTTTGAAAATACTCACGACTTTGGCATCTGGGAGGTCTCCTGGGATGCTCTCCTCCTTCCAGTTAAGGCAGAGAAGCACATTCAGCTGCACTGGCGCTCACTGCCTCTGCACTTCAATGCCTCGGGGGGAATACCAATTGCACCTGCAGCCTTGTTCTTGAGCTGCAGGACTTGGCTATTGCTGAGCTCCTTGTGTGTAATGTGCTGTGGGATGCAATTCAAGAATTTCCATGTACACCTGCCAGTCAAGTCTCACAGACTGGACCAGGTGAACAGACCCTACCTAGGAAATGATATTCAATGAGGCTCACTCAGCTGACCACGTTCCAATCATTACCTCCATCCCCATCTAATTCCTGGGTCAAAAGCCCATTCTGTATTCTGTGGCATATCTTGAGTCATTTTCCTACTAGGTCCACTTCCTCAGACTCTCGCTTGGAGATTGAAGGCATGCGCTGGACTGTGACCAACCGCTTACATCAGATCAGAAATTCTGCAGGTGGCAATGACATCAAGGTTGCGACATCTGCCATTTCCATCACACCCTCAGAGATTTCTTCCACACGGGGTGAATGGGGAGAACTCATTGGTGCAGACAGCCTTGCCAGGTGTTCTGGGGACTTGTTATGTCTTGCTCCAGGCCACTTGTGTGGTTACAGTGATCATGTGATCCTCACAATTGTTCAGGATCGTCTCTCTGATACAAGCATTGTACATCAAGAGAACTGTCCTCATTTCGACCATGACTCGTACTCATGCATGGCCATTCCCACGGTTTCAACGGCACATTCTGTCCTATAAAGTAAACTGGCTCATGTACAAACAGGAGATTTGTGGCCGGCATTGGCATTCCTGATGCTGTTTCACCCTCCCCGTAATGTCTGAGAAGATCAGATTTAACCTGGTGTGGAGACTTCTCTGCATTAGCAACTCTGGTGGCGATGTCCCTGCAGTTGCGTGTGCTCTGTTTGTAACATCAAACAGAAACTGGACAACTTAGTTTCCAGTGAAGTCGTCAGCTGTTTTCTTAAGCATGCCTTCAAAGTTTGGACTGAGTTTTGGACTACATATGCAGCTGTCATATGAATGCCCATTATCTGTGACCAACACGTCCAGACACCAGATGCTCACAGCTTTTCAAACATCATCTTCACATTTCACAAATGAACATTATGCACATCTAACCACTAGAATGGGCATGCACAATGACGAATTTACAGATCCCTGGCTCAGCATTTCTTTCAAATCTACAAAGGCAAATCGACCAATAATGGGTATCTACAGTACTCTCCTATGGCAAACGACAGTGGCTTGATGATCGCTTAGCTCTCCAGGCTCATGCCTCTACTTTTGCACACAAGGCGAATGGCACTGGTGGTGTGGACCTATTGTGTCAAATGGCCTGCCTCTGCACTGTAGGAGTTCTGTCAACCCCTGGGACTCTCAGTTCAACAACAATCCATAGGCCCTGCCATTAACTGTGTAAGCCTTGCCTTGCAACTCTTTCCAATATGCAACAATTTGCATTTATCAAAATGAAACCCCAACTGCCACTCCTCAACAACCATCCATCCCATATTCTCATCCAAATCTTTACATAAATGACAAATGACATTGGACCCAGCACCGATTCCTGTATTCGTCACAGGCTTCCAATCTGAATAACACCATCACTGCCTGTATCAGACACTACTAGAACAGGCAATAAGACCGTGACATACACTTCGCTCTTTCAAAAAGAATCTAAAGCTACTTGTTGAACAAATAAGACACTATTATTCTGCAGAAAGACAGAAATACATAATCAAAACTTGGCTCTGCCTGGATTCTGTTCCCACCAACCACTTGTGGGCAGGGGCTACAGGGGGTAACATAAAAAACTCAAACAAATCAAAGAAAGCAAACAAAAAATAAACAGCTGTGATGAGAGGACATCTAGATTCAAAATCTTAGCTTGCTCTCTCTCCTGGATGCTGTCTGACCCACTGTGATCTCCAGCATTTGTTCCTTTCAATTTGGTAAATAAATCCTCTCTGTTCTGTCATGATTGAACACTGTTGGGAAAAAAAAATGGTTTGAAATCCAGAGAAAGTACACATGCTCATGTCAACTGAAAATAACTTATCCTTCACACTGATCCTCATCAAGGGTGATTGGGGTAGCGACATTCAGGACTTCAGTACAAGCCCCCTTGGCCTAAAAGTGGGCAGTGTATCTGCATTGAGGTGCTGCAGTGAGGTAGATTCAGAGCTGTTTTGTGGTGATGACATAGCTCTACTCAACACCGGTTCAGAGGCAGAATGGGTCAGTGTTGAAGCCATTTGTCTTTTAAAATGGCTTACACATCGTTCTGGACCAGATGAGGGATGGTGACAAGTTTCATGATGCAACTAAAGCAGAGAAGAACGCTACACATATGCTTCCTGTTTGATGGGGTCAAAGGACTTTGAAAGTTCTAAGAGCACCCAATATAACAGTAAAAATCATGTCCTTTGTGCCTGTCTGGGGCTGAATTACACATAGAAAGTCTGGGATGGGTTCCTCAGGCACAGACAGGAGACAGGGCTGAAAATGTGTTGCTGGAAAAGTGCAGCACGTCAGGCAGCATCCAAAGAGCAGGAGAATCGATGTTTCGGGCATGAGCCCTTCTTCAATTCCTGAAGAAGGGCTCATGCCCAAAACGTCGATTCTCCTGCTCTTTGGATGCTGCCTGACCTGCTGTGCTTTTCCAGCAACACATTTTCAGCTCTGACCTCCAGCATCTGCAGTCCTCACTTTCTCCTCACAGACAGGAGACAGTTGACAAGACCCTCGGCGATATGTTTTCCAATGGTCGACACCAGGGAGATTTTGCTGTAGTTAGCAGTCTCATACATTTTCTTCTTTTGAAAACACTCACAACTGTAGCATCTGGGGGCGGGGGGGGGGGGGGAGGGGGGGAGGTCTCCAGGGATGCTCCCCTCCTTCCACATAAGGCAGACAAGGGCATGCAGCTGCACTGGAGCTCACTGCCTCTCCCCTTCAATGCCTCAGGAAGAATATCAATTGCACCTGCGGCCTCATTCTGAAGCCAGAGGACAGCATTCTCTGTACCGCCCAAGACTGGGGATTGCTGAGCTCCTATGCTGCAGAATCCAGTTCAAGATTTTACATGTGCACAATATATGACACAGTGTATGGACCTGTTGTGTTTTCACACTGTAGGTGTTCTGTCAACCCCTGGGACTTTCTGTTCGACAACACTTCATGGGCCCTTCCATTAACTGTGAAGGGATTGTCCTGTTCCTTGCGCCAAATGCAACATTTTGTATTTATCAAAATTAAAGTCCACTTGCCACTCCTCACAAACCATGCATCTGAGCTTCTCTTCAAAATTCTTGACATAAATAACAAACGGCATGGGACCGCCAATGATTCCTGTATTTGTCATTTGCCTCCAGTCTGAAAAACAACCCTCACTGCTTGCAACATACTCTCCCAGAACAGACACAGCACCGTGACATACACTCTGCACTTTCAAAACAGAAACTAAAGCTGCTTGCACTTTGTTACAGCAAAAAAAGATACTATTACTCTGGGGAAGACAGAAATAAACAAATAATCAAAAATTGGCTCTCTCTGGAGCCTTCTCCCACAAACCACTCATGGGCAGGGTTTACGGGGGCCAACATAGAACATAGAAAATATAGCCCGTTCTGTTGTGTCGAGGATTAATCCTGATATGAAATAACCGAATCTACACACTCGTGTGCACAAAAACATAAAAAGAAACTCAAGTAAATCAAATAAAACAAACAATATATGAACAGCTTTGATGAGGAGTCATCTAGACTCCATATCCTAGCTTGCTCTCTTTCATGGATGCTGTCTGACCTGCAGTAATATCCAGCATTTGGTTTTTTCAACAAAATAATTAAACCCTCTGTTCTGTTGTTATTGAACACTCCTGGGAAAAGAACAACAATGGTTTGCAATCCAGAGGAAGTACACCTGCTCATTTCAACTGAAAATAATTTATCACTCACACTGAACCCCATCAAGAGATTTTAGGACAACAACAGTGCAGGTGGAAAATAAACCCCCCCCTTGGCAAAAATGTGGGCAGCTTGTTGGTGGAGTGGTCCTGCAGCAACTTAGGTTCAGGAGTGTTGTGGTGATGACACAGCCCTGCTCACCACCAGTTCAAAAGGGCAAAGGGCAGGTGTTGAAGCCATTTGTCATAATGATGACATCTGTCATTGTGGACCAGGAGAAGGGTGGTGTCAAATTTCACGGTGTAACTAAAGTGATGAAGAACACTTCAAAAATGCTACCTCATTGAAAGTGTCAAAAGCCTTTGTAAGGTCCAAGAACGTTATATGCAGCAATGACAATCATGTCCATTGTGCTCCTTTGTGACAGAAAGCGATACTGAGTCTCCGGGAAGACATCAGAGAGGTTTTATTGCAGTTAGCACAGTCCGACACGTTCACTTTTTTTGAAAACACTTACAACTGTGCCATTTTGGGGCTTTCCAGGGACACTCTCCTCCTTCCAGATAAGGCAGACAAGGGCTTGCAGCTGCATTGGGAGCTCAGTGCCTCTCCCCTTCAATGCCTCAGGGAGAATACTAATCGCACCTGCAGCCTCATTCTTTAGCTGGAGGACAGGTTTCTCTGTTTCAGCCAAAATTGGGGATTACTGAGCTCCTTGCATGTAATACACTGCAGGATACAGTTCAAGACTTTACACGTGCATAGGATATGACACAGACCTCGCCTTCTTAGAATCACCTCCTCGAGGGATGAGAGAGTTGAACAGGACCTTGGTGCTGAGTTTTCCAATGTTCGACATTGAGAATATTCTCCTGGAGTTCCCACAGTCTGACGTGTTCCGTTTTTTGATAACACTCACAACTGTGGCATTTGGGAACTCACCTGGGATGTTCTCCTCCTTCCAGGTAAGGCAGACAAGGGCATGCAGCTACACGGGGAGCTCAGTATCTCCGCACTCAGGGGGAGTACCACTTGCACCCGCAGCCTCATTCTTAAGATGGAGGACAGTCTTCTTTGTATCATCTAAGGCTTGGTTACTGCTGAGCTCCATGCATGCAACATGCTGCGGGATGCACGTCAACAATTTACACGTGCACAGGACATGACACTGACCTAGCCTTCACACAGATGTCTCCTCAGGTGAGCAGAACCCCTGACACACCTGCCAGTCAGGACTCCCTGCTTGGACCAGGGGAAGAGCCCCAACCAGGGGAATTATATTTACTGAGGTTCACTGGGTGACTACGTTCCAATCACTACCTCCATCCTCCTCTAAGCCCTGGGACATGGGCCCATTCTCTTTCCTGTTACATATCCTGAGTTATTTTCCCACTCGGTCCACTTCCTCAGACTCTGGCCTCACCAATGGTGCCATGTGCTGTACTGTGGCCAACTTCTTGCGTCTCAGAAAAAATTTATCTTCTTCCACTGCTGGTAACGATGCCAAGGCTGAGACATCTGCTGCGTCCATCTCGCCCTCAGAGGTTTCTTCCAGGCTGGGCAGACTGGGAGAATCCATAGGTTCGGACAGCCGTGCCAGATGTTCTGAGGGGCTGGGTATGTTTTGAGGCTGGCTACTTGAGAATTTGCAGCTGTCATGTTATCTGCATGTTTTTCAGGACATAGAACAGAGACCATTAGAGCGCAGCACAGGTCCTTCAACCCTCGATGTTGCGATGACTTGTGGAACCAATCTGAAGCCCATCTATCCTGCACAATTTCATTTTCATCCATAGTTTATCCAATAACCATTTAAATTCCCATAAATTTGGTGAGTTTACAGCAGTTGCAGGCAGGGCATTCCACACCAGTACAACTCTCTGTGTAAAGAAACTACCTCTGACAACTGTCCTGTATCAATCACTCCTCGATTTAAAGCTGTGTCCCCTCATGCGAGCCATCACCATCCGTTGAAAAAGGCTCTCACTCTCCACCCTGAATCCTCTGATTACCTCATGTATTTCAATTAAGTCACCTCTCAACCTTCTTCTCTCTAATGAAACCAGCCTCAATTCCTCAGCCTTTCTTCAAAAGAACTTCCCTTCTTTACCAGACAACATCCTAATAAATCACCTCTGAACCCTTTCCAAACAATCTGCATCCTTCCTATCATGCAGTGACCAGAAAAGCACACAATACTCGAAGTGTGGCCACACCAGAGTTTTCTACAGCTGCAACATGACCTCATGGCTCAGAAACTCAATACCTCTACCAAGAAAAGCTAACATTGTATGCTTTCTTGACAGGCTTACCAAGCTGGGTGGGAAATTTCAGGGATCGATGTACTTGGCCACCAAGACATTCTGCCAACCCCTAGGTCTCTCTGTTTGACAACACTCCACAAGCCCGACTATGAACTGTGTAAGTCTTGTCCTGTCCCTCTAACCAAAGTGCAACATAGTGCATTTATTAAAATTAAACTTGATCTGCCATTTCTCACAAACCATGCATCCTATATTCTCATTGAAATCTTTTACATAAATGAAAAATGGCATTGGACCCAGCATCCATTCCTGAATTCACCACAGGCCTCCAGCCTGAAAAACATCCCTCACTGCCTGCAACAGACATTCCCAAGATCAGGCACCACACTGCGGCATACACTCTGCTCTTAAAACAGAAACTAAACCTGCTTTCAATTTCTAAAACAAAAAAAATACTATTCCTCTGTGCAAAGTCAGAAGGAAATAAACAATCTCAATCTGGCTCTCCCTGGGCTCAGTCCCCACCAAGCACTCGTGGGCAGGGGCCACAAGGGGCCAATATAAAACTAACCTCAAGCAAATCACAGAAAGCAAACAATAAATGAGCAGCTCTGATGAGGAGACATCTTGACACTAAAACTTAGCTTGCTCTCTCTCATGGATGCTGTCTGACCCACTGTGATCTCCAGCATTTGCTCTTTTCAATGAAATAAAAAATGCTCTCTGCTTTGTTGCTATGGAACACTCCTGGGAAAGGAACAATACTTGTTAAAACCCAGAGGTCCTACAACTGCTCACAGATTAGATTACTTACAGTGTGGAAACAGGCCCTTTGGCCCAACAAGCCCACACCGACCCTCCAAAGAGCAACCCACCCATACCCATTCCTCGACATTTACTCCCTCAACAAATACGACTGGCAATTTAGAATGGCCAATTCACCTAACCTGCAAATTTTTGGACTGTGGGAGGAAACTGGAGCACACAGAGGAAACCCATGCAGGCAGAATGTGCAAACTCCGCACAGACAGTTGCCTGAGGCAGGAATGGAACCCAGGTCTCTGGCGCTGTGAGGCAGCATTGTTAACCACTGTGCCACTGTGCCACCCACTTCAAAGAAAAGTATCTAAACCCTCATACTAAAGTCCAACAAGAGCTTCTGGGACAGCGAAAATGCAGGACTACAATAAAAGCCACCTGGGCTCAAACTGGGCAGATTGTCGGCAATGACACCCTGCAGCGAGGTCGATTCAGGACAGTGTTGAGTTGATGACACAGCCCTGCTCAACTGGGGAGGTGTTGAAGCCGTTTGTCATTATGATTACTTACATACATTTGCGGAAGTGTCGAAGGATGGTTACAAACTTCAAGCTGCAACTAAGCGGAGAAGAATGTTCCACAAATGCTTCCCAACTGATGGTGTCAAAGGCCTTTATTAGGTTCAAGAGGGACATATACAGCAGTGAAAACCATGTCCATTGTGCTTAACTATGGTTAATAGACGCTGAGACTCTGGGAGGAGTTCCTCAGCCACAGGGAAGAGACAGTTGGTGTTGAGTTTCCAGTGGTCAACATCAGGGATGTTCCCCTGTGGTTACAACAGTCTGACATGTTACCATTTTTGAAAGCACTAATGACTTTGTCATCTGGGAGCTCTCCTGGGGTGCCCTCCTCCTTCCAGATCATTCAGGCAAGGGAATTCAACTGCACTGGGAGCTCAATACCTCACACATCAATGCCTCACGGGAAGAGCCATTTGCAGGTGTCATCTTCCTCATCGGGTGGATGGCCATCTCTGTTCCATCCAAGACATGGTAAAGCTGAGCTCCTTGCATGTAATACGCTGGGTGAAGCAAATTAACAATGTTCACATGCACACTGCGTGATACTTCAGCGAGACTTTACAGAGCTGGAAACTCAAGTGAGCAGAACTCCTAACACATCTGTCTGCCTGGACTGCCTGATTGGGGCAGTTAACCTGGTCCAATCTGGGAAATCATATTCAGTGAGGCCCACCACACTGACCTCATTTCAATCACTACCTTTCTCCCCATCGCAGTCCTGAGAAAAAGGCCCATTCTGTTTGCTGTTGCCTCTCCTGGGGCATGCTTACATCAGATTTGGTTCCACGGAGTCTGGCGCAGATACTGCCGGCATGTACTGGACTGTGGCCTACCTCTTACCCATTGAGCATCTCAGCAGGAATTCATCTTTTTCTGCTGGTGGTAATGGCATCAAGGCTGCGACATCTGCCATGTCCATCTTGCCCTCAGAGGTTTCTTGGACACTGGGAGGACAGGGAGAACCCACAGTTTCTGGCAGCCTGTTGGATGTTCCGAGTGGCTGGGTATGTTTTCTTCCTGCCCCACTTTTGATGTTATAGCTATCAGTTGACACAAATACTGAATCAGGATCACCTCTCTGCCTTGAGAAGTGTACATCATTCGACCATGCCTCTTACGCATGCATGGTAATTCCAATTGTTGGAACAGCAAATTTTGTCTCCTGGACTAAACTGCCTCTCTCGTATAGAAATGTCTTCCGGCCAGCATTGGTGTTCATGACACCTTTTCACACACTCCACAAGGTGGAAGAACATCAGATTTAATCTGGAGTGGAGTCTTCTCTGCATTACCAGTTCTTCTGTTCCTGTATTTGTGTGAGTGTTGGTTCTATAATCAATCACAAATTGGGACACTTGGGTATTGACTAAAGTTGCAGGCTGTATCTTTAAACTTTCTTTCAATGTTTGGACTGCTCTTTCCCCCAGACTATCAGACAACAGATGCAGCTGTCCTTACATGCTGAATATCATTCCACTTTAGGAAAGACACAAGGCTCCCTCCTGCTCAATGATGGCCTGCTAGCTGTGACCAGCATGTCCAGTTTCTGTGTATTGTAAAAGATCCTCACAACTTTTCAATTGTCATCCCCACATTTGACAAATGCACAACATGCACATCCAACCACATTGTGTGTACACAATGATTAAATGGATAACCACCATGAAAGCACTGACACAGTTGACGTGTAACTGAGTCCAGGTGTTACCTGACCAGTTCTATGGATGTGGTGCAGCTGCTGGTGGCAATCTTTGTCTTTGTTGGTACTCTAGCCATTGACCCACAAACATGGCTGCCTCGGCATCTGATCCCGGCCACCAGACAAAACATCTTGTCAACACCTTCATTTTGGAAATCACAGGATGACCCTGGTGGTGTTCAGCCAGTATCTTGGGACAAACACACTTGCTCCCCGTATTACTATGCCATCCTCAATGGACATCTAGTCTTGCCAAGTCCAGAAAGGATTCAATTCTGGTTGTAATGCCCCTTTCATTTCCAACATCACCAGCTGTTTGTGATTCACCAGGAAAGGATCTTTTTGTACCCACAGTCTGAGATTGTCAGAGATGATGGGAAACATGCCAGCAATGTTTAAAACCAGAACAGACTCTTTCACTGCTGGCACCCACCATCATGTATCCACCAGAGGGAGTGTACCCACCATGGTGTACCCACCATTGGGAGTGTACCCACCATGGTGTACCCACCAGAGGGAGTAGGCTTCACGCAATTGTATTGAACACATGATTGCTCACACAGGTTTCTGAGGGTTTATGCACTCAGCATGACAGCCCACTGAATTTGACCTGAAGCTTGAGGTGTGATGGCCCTGACATCATCAGGACTCCCTAGCAGGGGTTTGTGGTCCATTTATATTTCAAATTGATGTCCTAAAATGTAGTGGTGGAACTTTCTCACACAAAGGATTACCACCAAACCTTCCTTCTCTGTCTTCATTTGACATTAGCCAATGTTAGTGAAGCATATACCATCTCTGCCGAGCCATCAGTGAGCCAACAGTCACCTCAAAGTATATTGGGAGGCATCACATGTCAGCACTACCGCTCACTGGGGACTATTGTGTGCTAACACCATCTACAATACCTGCTTTTTCATTTTCCTAAAGGTTACTTCTGGGCGATGAGATCATTTGCAATGCTGATCATTTCTGAATAGCAAATCCAAGCTGCCAAGATGGAAGCCAGGACATTACAGAAGCATCCATAATATTTCACCAAACCAAGGTAAGATCGAAGCTCTGCTGGGAGGCAGGACACCCTTGATTGACCTCACTTAATTTTCCAACTTGTTTAACCTGGTCTTGTCGATGCTATTGCTCAAGGAAGTCACTTGGGCTGCCTTGGAATACACATTTTTCCTTCTAAGCCCCTGGAGAACCATTTAATTGCTGTGTCCAATCTCTCAATATCCTCTTCCCAGTTATTAATACATCATTCATAACGACCGCATCCTGGAGTACACCTTGTGAAATGTTCTCCATTGTTCACTGGACAATTTCACAGGCTGATGATATCCCAACACAAAAAGCAGTCTTGGATATTGGTACAAACCACGATGTGTATTAATTGAAGCATATTTTTGGGAAACAAATCACAATGGCAGGTTCGCACGGCTCATATCCAGCTTCATGAAGGATAAAGCCTATAAAGCTTTGTATATGGATCGGTTATTTATCTGGCTTCAAAATATGGATTACTGTTTCATCAAAATCTCCACAAAGGCAAACTGACCCACAATAGGTACGACAGGGCTATGGATATGATAAACATTGTGGTTTTATTATTGCTTCACTTTCCAGCCTCATGAATGCTGCCTCTACATTTGCACGCACATCAAGTGGTACTGGTCGTGTGGACTCGACGGGCCAAATGGCCGGCTTCCGCATTATAGAGGTTCTATCAAACCTTAGGTCACTCTTTGGCAATCCTCCAGGGGCCTTACCATTAACTGTGTAAGTCTTGCCCTGTCCATCTAAGCAAAATGGAACATCTCACATTTATCAAAACTAAACTCCATCTGCCACTCCTCGGCCATTGGCCCACTTGATCAGGATACATTTGGAATCTTCGATCACCTACTTCACTGGAAAATGTGAGAACTGCAGATGCTGGAGATCAGAGCTGAAAAATGTGTTGCTGGAAAAGCGCAACAGGTCAGGCAGCATCCAAGGAGCAGGAGAATCGACATTTCGGGCATGAGCCCTTCTTCAGGAATGAGGAAAGTGTGTCCAGCAGGCTAAGATAAAAGGTAGGGAGGAGAGACTTGGGGGAGGGGTGTTGGAAATGCGATAGGTGGAAGGAGGTCAAGGTGAGGATGATAGGCCGGAGTTTGGTTGGGGGCGGAGAGGTCAGGAAGAAGATTGCAGGTTAGGTTGCAGGTTACATCGATGACTGTATCGGCGCTGCCTTGTGCTCCCACGAGAAGGTTGAACAGTTCATCCACTTTACCAACACCTTCCACCCCGACGTCAAATTTACCTGGACCATCTCAGACTCCTCCCTCCCCTTCCTAGACTTTTCCATTTCTCTCTCGGGCGACCGAATCAACATGGACATTTACTACAAACTGACCGACTCCCACAGCTACCTAGACTACACCTCCTCCCACCCTGCCCCTGTAAAAACGCCATCCCATACTCCCAAGTTCTTTGTCTCCACCGCATCTGCTCCCAGGAGGACCAGTTCCAATATCGTACAACCCAAATGGCCTCCTTCATCAAAGACTGCAATTTTCCCCCCCAACATGATCGACGATGCTCTCCACCGCATCTCCTCCACTTCCCGCTCCTCCGCCCTTGAGCCCCGCCCCTCCAATCGCCCCCAGGTCAGAACCCCACAGGTCCTCACCAAACACCCCACCAACTTCCACATACATCGTATCATCCATCATCATTTCTGCCACCTCCAAACGGACCCCACCACCAGAGATATATTTCCCTCCCCTCCCCTATCAGCGTTCTGAAAAAAACACTCCCTCCGTGACTCCCTCGTCAGGTCCACACCCCCCACCAACCCATCCTCCACTCCCGGCACCTTCCCCTGCAACCGCAAGAAATGCAAAACTTGCGCCCACACATCCCCCATTACTTCCCTCCAAGGCCCCAAGGGATTCTTCCATATCCACCACAAATTCACCTGCACCTCCAAACATATCATTTACTGCATCTGCTGCACCCGATGTGGCCTCCTCTATATTGGGGAGACAGAACACCTCTGGGACACTCGGACCAACCAACCCAACCACCCCGTGGCTCAACACTTCAACTCCCCCTCCCACTCCACCAAGGACATGCAGGTCCTTGGAATCCTCCATCGCCAGACCATAGCAACACGACGGCTGGAGGAAGAGCGCTTCACCTTCCGCCTAGGAACCCTCCAACCACAAGGGATGAACTCAAATTTTTCCATTTTCCTCATTTCCCCTCCCCCCACCTTGTCTCAGTCAAATCCCTCGAACTCATCACCACCTTCCTAACCTGCAATCTTCTTCCTGACCTCTCCGCCCCCACCCCCACTCCGGCCTATCACCCTCACCTTGACCTCCTTCCACCTATCGCATTTCCAACGCCCCTCCCCCAAGTCCCTCCTCCCTACCTTTTATCTTAGCCTGCTGGACACGCTTTCCTCATTCCTGAAGAAGGGCTCATGCCTGAAACGTCGATTCTCCTGCTCTTTGGATGCTGCCTGACCTGCTGCGCTTTTCCAGCAACACATTTTCAGCTCCCTGGACACTGCTGCACCAACCACATGTGGGCAGGGGCTACAGGGGGCCAAAATAAAAATAAACTCAAGCAAATTAAACAACACATGAACAGCTCTGATGAGGACTCATTTGGTCTTGAAATACTAGTTTGCCCTCTCTCATGGATGCTGTCTGACCTGCTGTGATCGCCAGCATTTGATCTTTTCAGCCAAATAAAAAAAACTAAACAATGAAATGTTCTTTTCAATGAAATAAATCTCTGCTCTGTCACAACTGAAAACTCCTGGGAAATGAACATTAAGGGTTAAAAATTCAGAGGAAGTACACCTGCACATTTGAACTAAAAATAACTGATCACTCACAGTGAACCCCATCAACAGCATTTGGGACAGTAACGTTTCAGGACCACAATTAAAGCCACCTTAGATCAAAAGTGGGCAGCTTGTGGGTGGTGAGGTCCTGCAGTGAAATAGATTCGGAAATGTTGCGGTGATGACAAAAAGACGGGTGCTCGAGTGAGCAGACCCCCGACACACCTGCCATTCAGGACTCCCTGACTGGACCAGGTTACCACGCACAACTTGAGAAATTATATTCAATCAGGTTCACTGGCTGACTGCGTTCCAATCATTACCTCCATCCCACTTTACCTCCTGGGACATAAGGCCATTCTGTTTCCCATTGCATCTCCTGAGGCGTTTTCTATATAGTCTACTTCCTTGGACACTGGCTTGGCTCATGCAACCTTGTGCTTGGACTGTAGCCCACCTCTGGCATCTCAGAAAATATTGATCTTCTTACTCAGGTGACAATGGCATCAAAGCAACAACATCTGCTGAGTCCATCTCACCCTCAGAGGTTACTTTCACACTGGGTGGACGGGCAGAACTCACAGGTTCAGACTGCCTTGCCGGATGATCTCAGGGACTGGGTATGTTTTGCTCCTAGCCACTTGTGAGATTACACCTATCATGTGATTTTCGGATTTGTTTAGGACAGCCTCTCCAACCCAAACATTGCACATCTGCGACCTGTCCTCACTTTGACCATACCTCTTACCCATGCAGGACTATTCTCATGGTTTCAACACAGATTTTGTCCCAGGACGTGAGCAGCATCTTGCACAAAGAGGAGTTTTGTGGCTGGCATTGGCGTTCCTGATGTCATTACACCGCCTCCAACAATGTTTGGGAAGATCAGATTTAACCTGGTGTGGAATCCTCTCCACATTAGCAACTCTGGTGGAGCTGACCCTGCAGTTGCATGAGTGCTGTTTGTATCATCAACAAGGAACTGGGACAGTAAGTTAGAGTCATAGAGATGTACAGGATGGAAAGAGACCCTTCCGTCCAACCCGTCCATGCCGACCAGATGTCCCAACCCAACCTAGTCCCACCTGACTGCCCCCAGCCCATTTCCCTCCAATCCCTCCCTATTCATATACCCAGAGCTGAAAAATGTGTTGCTGGAAAAGCGTAGCAGGTCAGGCAGCATCTAAGGAGCAGGAGAATTGACGTTTTGGGCATAAGCCCTTCTTCAGGCTCTGATCTCCAGCATCTGCAGTCCTCAGTTTCTCCTAGTCATATACCCATCCAAGTGCCTCTTAAATGTTGCAATTGTACCAGCCTCCACCACTTCCTCTGGCAGCTCATTCCATACCCGCACCACCCTCTGTGTGAAAAAGCTGCCTCTTAGAACTCTTTTGTGTCTTTCACCTCTCACCCTAAACCTATGCCCTCTAGTTCTGGACTCCCTGACCCCAGGGAAAAGACTTTGCCTAATTACCCTTTCCATGCCCCTTGTAGGCTGTTTTCTTAACCTTGACCTCAATGATTGAACTGTGTTTTACGACAGATTATCAGACAATGGATGCAGCTGTCATTGCATGCTGAATGCCAGTCGACTTTAGGAAATACTCAATACTCCCTGCTGGCAAGTGAATGCCCATTATTTGTGACCAACACATCCAAACACTAGATGCTCACAACTTTTCAATAATTGTCCCCACATTTGAAAATAAGCTTTACGCATCTACAACAACATTGAATGGGCGTGCTCAATGATTAAAAGTATCAATCTCACATTCGACATGTAACTGAGTCCAGGCCATACCAGGCCAGTCCCATGAACATCGTGCACTGCTCGTGACAATCTTTGTCCTTGTTGGCACTCTGGTTACTGACCCAACAACATGCTTATGTCGGTCTTCCATCCTGGCCGCCAGGCATAACTTTTCATCCACATCTTCATTTTGGAAATCACAGGATGACCCGAGTGGAATTCAACCAGAATCTGACAGTGACCCTTCCTTGGGCCAAACACACTGCTCCCCATATTAGTCTGTTGTCTTCAATGGCCATCTGATCTTGATGCCACTTTCATTTCCAACACCACCAGCTGTTTTTTTCACCAGCAATGGATCTTTTTGTATACACAGTCTGATATTGTCAGAGATTACCAGAAAGGTGCCCAGAAAGTTTAAATCCAGAACAGACTCTTCCAGTGGTGGCACCTGTCATGGTGTAGCCACCATTGGGAATTGGCTTTACGCATTCATTACTTGACCGGCCGGATGGTGTTCCAACTTGTAACTGCATGCACTCAGAATAAGGGCTCACCATGTAATTTCACCTGAAGCTAAAAGTGGGATGGCGCTATTCCCTCTAGGTAGCCCTAGCAGGGTTTTGTGGTTTATTACTATTTCATATTTATGTGCAGAAAGGCATTGGTTGAACTTTCTCACACAAAATATTACCACCAATTGCTCCTTCCGTATCTGGACGTATCTTCATTCAGCATCAGCTAAAGTCTGGCAAGCACATACTATTGGGCATTCCTCTTTGCTGAGCTGTCAGTGAGTGAACAGGAACTTGATACTATATTGTGGAGGCTTTGCATGTCAGCACCACACCTCACTGGGGATTATTCTGTGCCAAAACATGAAATGACGAGAGCTGCTGTTTCACTTCCTAAAATGCTACTTCTTAGCACTGTGACTAGTTGCAAAGCTGACCCATTCAGCATCAGCCAACCTCTGGGAAGCACATACTATCAGGCAGTCCTTTCTGTTAGTGAGCCAGCAGTAATTGGATATCATATGGTGATGCTTTGCATGTCAGCGCCACATCTCACTGGAGATCATTCTGTGCCAAGACATGAAACGATTTCAATTCCCGTAAGGGTTCTTCCTGGCGACGCGAGTATTTGCAAAGTTGGCCCTTTCTGAATACCAAAACTCAGCTGCCAAAATAGAGGCCAGGTGATGACACAATTTCCCATAATAATTCACCAACCCAAGGAAAGACTGAAGCTCCGATGCAGACATGGGAGCCGATCAAACCTTGGTTGCCCTTGCTTTACCTTTCAATGTGTGTTGCCCACTTGCCCATGCTGTAGTTCAATTATGCCACTTGGGTGCGTTGGAACACATTTTCTTCCTTCCTAAGGTCTTGGACAAACATTAAGTGATCTTTATTGACCTTCTAGTGATTAGGAAATCTTCAGATAAATAGGGACCATGGGTAAACCTTGTAAACTGTTTTCTGCTATTCACTAGAATGATTTACCGGCAGATGATATCCCAAAACAAAATCAGTCAAGTACAGTGATTACACCCCTTATGGGTATTAACTGTAGCATATTTTTGGGAATCCTCACTGAAGTACAATGCCACGTTCATATGGCTCATATTCAGCTTTATAAAGAACAAGGCATCTGCGGTTTTCCAGACAAGTCCTCAATGTGATGGATCGGTTATATTCCGGGCTTCAAAAATTCACTCATCGATTCTTTGAAATCTCCACATCGGCAAATTGACACATAATGGGTTAGAATAGCGCTGCACATAGGGCACACTGTAGTGGTTTGATGATCGTTTGGCTTTCCAGGCTCTTGATTTGTGGCTCTACTTTTGCACGTAAGGGAAATAGGACTGATAGTGTGGGCCTGTTGTGCCAAATGGTCTACTTCTGCACTGTCGAGGTTCTGTCAGCCCCTAGGACTCTACGTTCGACAACATTCCACGGACCATTCCAAAAGTGGTCTTGCCTTGTTCCTCTTACCAATGTGCAACATTTTGCAGTATTAAAATTATACTCCACTTGCCACTCCTCACCAACCATGCAGCCTATAATCTCATCCAAGTCCTTTGCATCAATGACAAATGGCACTGGATACATCACCGATTCCTATATTCATCACAAGTGTCCAGTGTGAAAACCCACACCCCTGTGTGCAACAGACTCTGTCCCAAAAGGCAGAGTACCAGGACATACACTCTGCTCTTCCAAAGCAGAAACAAAAGCTGCCTTCACTTTGTAAAACAAAAAAGACACTGTTCCTCAAGGGAAAGACAGCAGAAAATAAACAATCAAAATTTCGCTCTCCCTGTGCCCACCAACCACTCATGGGCATGGGTCATACGGCGTCAAAATAAAAATAAAGTTAAGGTAGTCAAATAAAACAAACAACCAATGAACAGCTCGGATGTGGGGTCATCTCGACACAAAATCTTAGCTTGCTCTCTCTCATGGATTATATCTGACACACTGTGATCTCCAGCATTTGTGCATTTCAAGGAAAAATCTTCTTTAAATCACATCTGCTCTGTCGCTATTGAACACTCCTGAGAAAGCAATCTGGGAATGGATAAAAATACACAGGAAGAACACCTGCTCATTTCAACTAAAAACAACCTACCACTCACACTCACCCCCATCAAGAGTTACTGGGAAAGCAACATTGCAGGACTTCAAAACGAGCCCTCTTGGCCTAAAAGTGGACAGCTTATCTGTGGTGAGGTTCTGCAGTGAGGTAGATTCAGAGCGGTTTCGTGGTGATGACATAGCCCCGCTCAACACCGGTTCAGAGGCAGAATGGGTCAGTGTTGAAGCCATTTGTCATTAAGATGGGTCACACATCGTTCTGGACCTAGTGAGGAAGGGTGAAAAATTTCATGATGCAACTAATGCGGAGAAGAACGCTCCACATAGGCTTCCTGTTTGATGGTATTAAAGGCCTATGTAAGGTCTAAGTGCGCCGTATAGAACAGTAAAAATCATGTTCTTTTTACCTGTCTGGGACTGAAATACACACCGAAATATCAGGATGGGTTCCTGAGGCACATGCAGGAGACAGTTGACAAGGACCTTGGCGATACACTTTCTAATGGTTGACATCAGGAAGATTTTGCTGTAATTAGCACAGTCTGACACGTTCTCTTTTTTTGAAAGCACTCACAACTATGGCATCCGTGAGCTCTCCAGGGACGCTCTCCTCCTTCCAGATAAGGCAGACAAGAGCATGCAAACTGCATTGGGAGCTCAGTGCCTATCCACTTCAATGCCTCAGGGAGAATGCCAATTGTACCTGCAGACTCATTCTTAAGTTGGAGGACAGCTTTCCCTGTTCCATCAAAGATTGGGGATTGCTGAGCTCCTTGCATGCAATATGCTGTGGGATACAGTTCAACATTTTACACGTGCACAGTATTTTACACTGACCTAAGCCTTCTTAGAGACAGCTCCTCAAGTGTAACAGAACCTACGACACACCTAACAGTAAGGACACTCTGCCTGGACCAGATTAACAGCGACAATGTAGGATATTATGTTAATGTGGTTCCCTGGCTGACTCTGTACCAATCATGACCGTCATTCTGCTCTAAGTCCTGAGCTGTAGGCCCTTTCTTTTTCCTGCAACATTTCCTGAGGCAATTACCGACTCAGTCCACTAACTCCGACTCTGGCTTGGCTAATGTCGGCACGTGCTGGTCTGCTGTCCACCTCTTGCATCTCAGAAAATGTTTACCTTCTTCCACACATGGTAACGGCGAGAATGCTGCACACCTGCAGTCTCCATCTCACCCTCAGAGATTTCTTCCACACTAGGTGGACCAGGAGAACACACACGTTCAGAAAGCCTTGTTGGATGTTCTGAAGTATTGGGTGTGTATTGCTCCTGGCAATCATGTGATCCTCACATTTGTTCAGTACTGACTGTCAGACCCAAGTATTCTACATCATGGGATCTGTCCTCACCCCGACCATGCCTCTTACCCATGCAGGGCTATTCCCATGGTTTCAACAGCAGATTTTGTCCCATGACGTAAACTCTCTCTCACACAAAGAGCATTTTTGTGGATGGCATTTGCATTCTAGATGTTGTTTTCCACTCCCCACAAGATCTGCGAAGATGCTATTTAACGTGGTATGGGATCCTGTGAAGTTGTCAGCTGTTTTCTTAACTTTTCCTCCAATGTTTGGACTGTTGTTTCCACCAGACTATCGGACAACAGATGCAGCTGTCGTTACATGCCAAATCCCAATCGACTTTCAGAAATACTCAAATCTCCCTGCTGGCAAATGAATGCCCTTTATCTGTGACCAACATCATTACAATATAGGTCCTGCAATGGACAGGCACATTCAATGTGTAACTAATCCAAGGTAATACCTGGCTATTCCAATGAATATAGTGCTCTGCCGGTGACAATTTCTGTCCTTGTTAGCACTGTGGGTAATGCCTCACAAAAATGGCTGTATCAGCATCCAATTCTGGTCACAAAGACATAACTTCTCGTCAACATCTTCATTTTGGAAATCACAGGATGACCCTGATGGAGTTGACCTGGTATCCAACAGTGACCATTGCTTGTGACAAACACACTTGTTCCCCACATTAATATGCAGTCTTCAAGTGCCGTCTGGTCTCGCCAGGTTCAGAAAGGATTCCATTCTGGTAGTGATCACCCTTTTGTTTTGAACACATCAGTTGTACCAGCAGTGTGATATTGTCAGAGATGACCAGATGGATGTACAGGAATTTTAAAACCAGAACGGATTCTTCCTTTGGTCGAACTCACCATGGTGTACCCACCGTAGGGAGTTGGCTGCAGGCATTAACCACTTGATTGCACGTATGCTGTTCCAACTTGTAATTCCATGCACTCAGAATAAAAGCTCACGTCTGAATTCGAACGTGAAGCAAAAAGTGGGATGGTCCTGTCTTCATCGGGAAGCCTTAGTAGAGGTTTGTGGTGCATTACTACATCAAACGTATGTAAATGAATGTCTTGGTTGGATGTATTTTCTCACACAAAAGATTATCACCAAACTTTCCTTCTCACTCTGGATTAATTTTCATTTGGCATCAGCCAAAGCCTGGTCAGCATATACTACTGGGCAGTTCTCTCTGCTGACTGTCGGTGAGCCAGCAGTAACTGGATACTGTGTGGGGAGGCTTCGCATGTCAGCACCACATCTCACTGGGGATTAGTCTGTGCAAAAATTTTAAATGCCGATAGCTGCTTTTTCAATTCCTGAAAGGCTACTTCTTGGTGACTCGGCTCCTTGCAAAGTTGGCTCTTTCTGAATAGCAAATCTAAGCTGCCAGAATGAATGCTAGCTCATTACAGAATTTTCCGTAATAATTCACCAAGCCAAGGAAAGTCCAAAGCACTGATACAGATGTGGGAACTGAGGAACCCTTGGATACCCTCATGTTATTGTTGGATGTGCATAGCCCACTGTTGTTGATGCTGACGCTCAATGAGTTCAGTTGGGATGCCTTGGAACCCACATGCTTTTTTACCTTTCTAAGGATTTGGAGAAACATTAAACACATTTTTATTGATCATCACTGTATTTAGCACATCATTCAGATAAATATTGACCTGCAGTAGACCTTGTAAAATATTCTCCCTCATTCCCTGGAACTGTTCACCGCCTGATGATATCCTAAAAGACAGGCAGTCAAGTATATTGTTTCCATCCCTCATGGGTATTAATTGGTGCATGTTTATGGGAATCATCACTGAATCACAATGGCACATTCACACAGCTCATTTCCAGCCTCATGACAAACAGGTCCCGTGCACTTTTGCATAAAACTCCTCAATGCAATTTACTGGTTATTTATCTGGCTTCAAAAACTAGCTCAATATTTCTTTCAAATTGCCACAAATGCGACTCGACCAATAATGGGTATCAACAGTACTCTCCTATGGCAAACTACGGTGGTTTGATGATCCCTCAGCTCTCCAGGCACATGCCTCTACTTTTGCACACAAGGCGAATGGCACTGGTGGTGTGGACCTATTCTGTCAAATGGCCTGCCTCTGCACTGTAGAAGTACTGTCAACCCCTGGGACTGTCGGTTCAACAACAATCCACAGGCCCTGCCACTGCCTGCACTGCAACACTTACCAATATGCAACAATTTGCATTTATCAAAATTAAACTCCACCTGCCAATCCTCACCAACCATGCATCCCATATTCTCACCCAAATCCTTTACATAAATGACAAACGGCATTCGACCCAGCACCGATTCCTGTATTCATCACAGGCTTCCAATCTGATAAACAACCATCACTGTCTGCATCAGACACTCCCAGAACAGGCACAAGACCGTGACATATGCTCTGCTCTTTCAAAAAGAACCTAAAGCGACTAGTTGAACAAAAAAGACACTATTATTCTGTAGAAAGACACAATCAAAACCTGGCTCTGCTGGACTCTGTTCCCACCAATCACTCCTGGGCAGGGTCTACAGGGGGTAACATAAAAACAAACTCAAACATATCATAGAAAACAAACAATAAATAAACAGCTCTGATGAGAAGTCATCAAGATTCAAAATCTTAGCTTGCTCTCTCTCATGGATGTTGTGAGGTAGATTCAGAACAGTTTGGTGGTGAAGACACAGCAATGCTCGACACCGAGTTAAAGGGGGAATGGACGGGTGTTGAGGCCGCTTGTTATTACGGTGATTTACACGTTGTTGTGGATCAGGTGACATATGGTTACAAACTTCATGCTGCATCGAAAGTGGAGAGGAATGCTGTACAAGTGCTTTCTGATTGATGGTGTCAAAGGCCTTTGTAAGGTTGAAGAAGGCCCTACACAGTCATGCTTAACGTGCCCATCTGAGGCCGAAAGTCACACTGAAACTGCAGAGGGAGTTCATCAGCCATAAGGAAGAGACAGTTGAAAAGTACCTTGGTGATGAATTGTCCAGTGGTCAACATCAGGGACATTGCCCTGAACGTACCACAGTCTGACATATTCCATTATTTGAAAATACTCCTGACTTTGGCATCTGGGAGCTCTCCTGGGATGCTCTCCTCCTTCCAGAGAAGGCAGACAAGGATATTCAGTTGCACTGGAAGCTCGGTGCCTCCGCAGTTCTAGGCTGGAGGGGGAATACCATTTGCAACTGCAGCCCTGTTCTTGAGCTGGAGGACCACTTTCTCTATTTGATCCAAGGCTGAGATATTGCTGAACTCCATGCATGTAACATGCTGTGGCATGCACTCCAAAATTCTCCATGGGCAAAGTACATGACACTGACCTAGCCTTCATAGAGACAGCTCCTCAAGTGAGCAGATCGCCGACACATCTGCCAGTCAGGTCTCCCTGATTAGACCAGGTGAACAGCCCCAACCTGGAAATATATATTCAATGAGGTTGACTCATTGACTGCGTCCCAGTCATTACTTCCATCCCCATCTAATTCCTGGGACAAAGGCCCATTCTCTTTCTTGCAACATATCATGAGTCATTTTCCCACGAGATCCACTTCTTCGGACTCGGGGCTGCATTCCGCCAACTTGGGCTGGACTGTGGCCCACTTCTTGCATCTCAGAAGAAATGTATCTTCTTCTACAGGTGGTCATAGTGTCAATGCTGCAACATCTGCCATGTCCATCTCACTCTCAGAGGATTCTTCCACACTGAGTGGAGGAGGGGGAGAACCCACAGGTTCGGAAGCCTTGCTGAATGTTGTGAGGGGCTGGGTATGTTGTGCTCCTGACCACGTCTTGAGGTTGCAGCAATCATGTGATCCTCACAATTGTTCAGGACTTCTAGTGTGACATAAGCATTGTACATCTTGTGACCTGACTTCACTTTGAACACATTCAGGGCCATTCCCACTGATTCAACAGCACATGTTGTCCCATGAAATAAACTGCCTCCCACAAAGAGGGGTTTTGTGACTGGCATTGGCCTTCCTGATGCCGTGTCACTCTCCCCCCAACATCCGAGAAGATCAGATTTAACTTGGAGGCTTCTTCACATGAGCAATTCTGGTGGCGTTGTCACTGCAGTTGTGTGAGCGGTGTTTCTATAATCAGAGAGAAAGTGGGACAGTTTGACATCCAGTGAAGTTGTTGGCTGTTTACTTAACTTTGCCCTCAATGTTTGGACTGTACTTTCCACCATACAATCAGACAACACATGCAGTTGTCACTACATGCGAATGCCATTCGATTTAAGGTAATACACTAAACTACCTGCTGGCAAATGAATACCCTTTATCTGTGACCGACATCCTTAAAGTACAGATCCCACAAAATGGACTGGCACATTCGACGTGTAACTGAGCTAAGGTTATACCTGGTCAGTGCCATGAAAATGATGCACTGCTGGTGACAATTTCTGTCCTTCTTGGCATTGTGGATACTGTCCAACCAACACGGCTGCATCAGAATCCAATTCTGGCTATCAGACATAACCTCTCACCAACATCTTCATTTTGGAAATCATAGAATGAGTCTGGTGGAGTTTAGCTGGTATCTGACAATGACCTGTGTCTGTAACAAACATGTTTGCTTCCCACATAAGCGTGCCATCTTCAACAGTCATCTGGTCTTGCCAGCTCCAGAAAGAATTCCATCCTGGTTATGATGATTGTCATCAGTTTCGAACACCACCAGTGGTTCTTGTTTCGCCAGGACAGGAAATTCTTGTATCTACTGTGTGATATTGTCAGAGATGATCAGAAAGGATGCAGAACAGTTAAAACTAAAATGAACTCTTCCTTTGGTGGCACGCGCCATGGTGACTTCAGGCATTAACCAGTTGACTGCAGATATGGTGTTCCAACTTGTAAATCCATGCACTCAGAATAAGAGCTCACTTCTGAACTTAACCTGAAGCTGCAGATGGGATAACCCTGCCTTCTTCAGGTCGCTCTACAGGGTTTTGTGATGTATTACTACATCAAAGATATGTGTAGGAACCTATTGGCTGAACTTTCTCACACAAAAGGTTACTGCCAAACATTCCATCTCCATCTAGATGCACTTTCATTCAGCATCAGCTAAACTCTGGGAAGCACATACTAATCAATCAGTCCTCTTTATCGGTGAGCCAGCAGTAACTGGATACCAGATGGTGACGCTATGTACGTCAGTGCCACATCTGACTGGAGACCATTCTCTGCCAAGGCATTAAATGATGATAGCTGCTTTTTCAATTCCCATAAGGGTTCTTCTTGGCGATGTGAGTATTTGCAAAGCAGGCCCTTCTCAATAGCAAATTTCAGCTGCCAAAATGGAGGCCAGGTGATGACACAATTTTCCGTAATAATTCACCAACCCAAGGAAAGACTGGAGCTCCAATGCAGACGGAGGAGCCGATGAACCCTTGGTTGCCCTTGCTTTATCTTTCAATCTGTCTTATCCACTTGTCCATGCAGTAGCTCAATTACGTCACTTGGGGTGCCTTGGAACACATTTTCTTCCTTCCTAAGGTCTTGGACAAACATTAGATGATATTATTATTTATCTTCCCTGTGATTAGCAAATCTTCATAGAAATGGGGACCATGGGTAGACCTTGTAAACAGTTCTCGGCCATTCACTAGAACGATTCATTGGCTGATGATATCCCAAAACAAAGGCAGTCAAATACAGTGGTTACACCCTTTGTGGGTATTAACTGTAGCATATTTATGGGAATCCTCATTGAAGCATAATGCTACATTCATATGACACATATCCAGCTTTGTAAAGGACAAGGCATCTGCAGTTTTCCAGACAAGTCCTCAACGTGATGAATCAGTGATATACCTGGCTTCAAAAATTCCCTCATCAATTCTTTAAAATCTCCACATAGGCAAACTGACACATAATGGGTTTGAACAGTACTGCACATAGGGCACACTGCAGTGGTTTGATCATCGTTAGCTTTCCAGGCTCTTGATGTGTGCATCTACTTTTGCACGTAAGGGAAATGAGACTGATAGTGTGGGTCTGTTGTGCCAAATGGCCTACTTCCACACTGTAGAGGTTTTGTCAACCCTCAGGCTCTCTGTTTGACAACACTCTACAGGCCGTTCCAAATATGGTCTTGGCTTGTTCCTCATACCAAATGCACCATTTTGCATGTATCAACATTATACTCTGCCTAACACTCCTTACAAACCATGCGCCCCATTTTCTCAACCAAATCCTTTACATAAATGACAAATAGCATTGGACACATCACCAATTCATATATTCATCACAAGTCTGATAACCAACACCCAGTCTGTGCAACACACTCATCCAAATAGGCATAGTACTCTTCCAAAACAGAAACAGAAGCTGCTCTCACTTTGTAAAACAAATAAAACACACTTTTCCTTAAGGGAAAAACAGAAGGAAATAAACAATTAAAAATTGGCTCTCCTTGTGTCCACCAATCACTCCTGGGCATGGGTCACACAGTGTCAAAATAAAATAAAGTCAAGGTTGTCAAATAAAACAAACAACAAATGAACAGCTCAAATGCGCGGTTATCTTAACACAAAATCTTAGCTTGCTCTCTCTCATGGATTTTGTCTGACCCGCTGTAATCTCCAGCATTTGTCCATTTCAACAAAAATTATGTTAAAAATCACCTCTCTCTGCTGTGTCAATATTGAACATTCCTAAGGAGAGTATCTGGGAATGGTTAAAAATCCAGAGGAAGGACACCTGCTCATTTCAACTGAAAACAATGTACTGCTCACACTGACTACCATCAAGGGTTTCTGGTTAGTGACATTGCAGGACTTCAATACAAGCCCCCTTGGTCTAAAAGTGGGCAGCTTATCTGAGGTGAGGTCCTGCAGTGAGGTAGATTCAGAGCTGTTTTGTGGTGATGACATCACCCTACTCGACACTTGTTCAGAGGCAGAATGGGTCAGTGTTGAAACCATTTGTCTTTAAAATGACTCACACATCGTTCTGGACCAGATGAGGGATGGTGACAAGTTTCATGATGGCACGAAAGCAGAGAAGAACGCTCCACATATGCTTCCTGTTTGATGGTGTCAAAGGACTTTGAAAGTTCTAAGAGCGTCGTATATAACAGTAAAAATCGTGTCCTTTGTTCTCGTCTGGGGCTGAAGAACACAGAAATTCTGGGATGGGTTCCTAAGGCACAGGCAGGAGAGAGTGACAAGGACCTTGGTGATACGTTTTCCAATGGTCGACATCAGGGAGATTTTGCTGTAGTTAGCACAGTCTCACACGTTCTCTTGTGAAAACACTCACAACTGTGGCATCTGGGAGCTCTCCAGGGATGCTCTCCTCCTTCCAGGTAAGGCAGACAAGGGCATGCAGCTGCATTGGGAGCTCAGTGCCCATCCACCTCAATGCCTCAGGGGGAATACCTATTGCACTGTAGCCACATAAAAAGAAACTCAAGCCAATCAAAGAAAACAAACAATAAATGAACAGCTCTGATGAGGAGTCATCTAGACTCCATATCCTAGCTTGCTCTCTCTCATGGATGCTGTCTGACCTGCAGTAATATCCAGCATTTGGTTTTTTCAAAGAATAAACCCTCTCTGTTGTGTCGCTATTGAACACTCCTGGGAAAAGAACAACAATGGGTTGCAATCCAGAGGAAGTATACCTGCTCATTTTAATTGAAAATAATTTATCACTCACACTGAACCCCAGCAAGTGTTTTTGGGACAACAACAGTGCAGGACTAAAACAAAAGCACCCTTGGAGTAAATGTGGGCAGCTTGTCGGTGGAGCGGTCCTGCAGCAACTTAGGTTCAGGAGTGTTGTGGTGATGACACAGCCCTGCTCACCACCAGTTCAAAGGGGCAAAGGGCAGGTGTTGAAGCCATGTCATAATGATGACATCTGTCATTGTGGACCAGGGGAAGGTTGGTATCTTCTTCTGCTGGTGGGTAAAGGTGTCAAGGCTGAGACATCTGCCATCTGACCATCTCGCCCTCAGAAGTTTCTTCCACACTGGGGAAACTGGGAGAACCCACAGGTTCGGACAGCCATGCCAGATGTTCTGAGGGGCTGGGTATGTTTTGAGGCTGGCTACTTGCATGTTTTTCAGGACATAGAACAGAGACCATTAGAGCGCAGCACAGCTCCTTCAACCCTCGATGTTGCGATGACTTGTGGAACCAATCTGAAGCCCATCTATCCTGCACAATTTCATTTTCATCCATAGTGTATCCAATGACCATTTAAATTCCCATACATTTGGTGAGTCTACAACAGTTGCAGGCAGGGCATTCCACACCCGTACAACTCTCTGAGTAAAGAAACTACCTCTGACAACTGTCCTGTATCAATCACTCCTCAATTTAAAGCTGTGTCCCCTCATGCGAACCATCATTATCCGTTGAAAAAGACTCTCACTCTCCACCCTGAGTCCTCTGATTACCTCAGATATTTCAATTAAGTCACCTCTCAACCTTCTTCTCTCTAATGAAAACAACCTCAAGTCCCACAGCCTTTCTTCAAAAGAACTTCCCTTCTTTACCAGACAACATCCTAATAAATTGCCTCTGAACCCTTTCCAAACAATCTGCATCCTTCCTATCATGCAGTGACCAGAAAAGCACACAATACTCGAAGTGTGGCCACACCAGAGTTTTCTACAGCTGCAACATGACCTCATGGCTCAGAAACTCAATAACTCTACCAAGAAAAGCTAACATTGTATGCTTTCTTGACAGGCTTACCAAGCTGGGTGGGAAATTTCAGGGATCGATGTACTTGGCCACCAAGACATACTGCCAACCCCTAGGTCTCTCTGTTTGACAACACTCCACAAGCCCTACTATGAACTGTGTAAGTCTTGTCCTGCCCCTCTAACCAAAGTGCAATATATTGCATTTATTAAAATTAAACTTGATCTGCCATTTCTCACAAACCATGCATCCTATATTCTCATTGAAATCTTTTACATAAATGAAAAATGGCATTGGACCCAGCATCCATTCCTGTATTCACCACAAGCCTCCAGCCTGAAAAACATCCCTCACTGCCTGCAACAGACATTCCCAAGATCAGGCACCACACTGCGGCATACACTCTGCTCTTAAAACAGAAACTAAACCTGCTTTCAATTTCTAAAACAAAAAAAAATACTATTCCTCTGGGCAAAGTCAGAAGGAAATAAACAATCTCAATCTGGCTCTCCCTGGGCTCAGTCCCCACCAAACACACGTGGGCAGTGGCCACAAGGGGCCAATATAAAACTAACCTCAAGCAAATCACAGAAAGCAAACAATAAATGAGCAGCTCTGATGAGGAGACATCTCGACACTAAAACTTAGCTTGCTTTCTCTCATGGATGCTGTCTGACCCACTGTGATCTCCAGCATTTGCTCTTTTCAATAAAATAAGAAATGCTCTCTGCTTTGTTGCTGTGGAACACTCCTGGGAAAGGAACAATACTTGTTAAAACCCAGAGGTCCTACAGCTGCTCACAGACTAGATTACTTACAGTGTGGAAACAGGCCCTTTGGCCCAACAAGCCCACACCGACCCTCCAAAGAGCAACCCACCCATACCCATTCCTCGACATTTACCCCCTCAACAAATACGACTGGCAATTTAGAATGGCCAATTCACCTAACCTGCAAATTTTTGGACTGTGGGAGGGAACTGGAGCACACAGAGGAAACCTATGCAGGCAGAATGTGCAAACTCCACACAGACAGTTGCCTGAGGCAGGAATGGAACCCAGGTCTCTGGCGCTGTGAGGCAGCATTGCTAACCACTGTGCCACTGTGCCACCCACTTCAAAGAAAAGTATCTAAACCCTCATACTAAAGTCCAACAAGAGCTTCTGGGACAGCGAAAATGCAGGACTACAATAAAAGCCCCCTGGGCTCAAAATGGGCAGATTGTCGGCAATGACACCCTGCAGCGAGGTCGATTCAGAACACTGTTGAGTTGATGACACAGCCCTGCTCAACTGGGGAGGTGTTGAAGCCGTTTGTCATTACGATTACTTACATACATTTGCGAAAGTGTCGAAGGATGGTTACAAACTTCAAGCTGCAACTAAGCGGAGAAGAATGTTTCACAAATGCTTCCCAACTGATGGTGTCAAAGGCCTTTATTAGGTTCAAGAGGGACATATACAGCAGTGAAAACCATGCCCATTGTGCTTAACTATGGTTAATAGACGCTGAGACTCTGGGAGGCGTTCCTCAGCCACAGGGAAGAGACAGTTGGTGTTGAGTTTCCAGTGGTCAACATCAGGGATGTTCCCTTGTGGTTACAACAGTCTGACATGTTGCCATTTTTGAAAGCACTAATGACTTTGTCATCTGGGAGCTCTCCTGGGGTGCCCTCCTCCTTCCAGATCATTCAGGCAAGGGAATTCAACTGCACTGGGAGCTCAATACCTCACACATCAATGCCTCACGGGAAGAGCCATTTGCAGCTGTCGTCTTCCTAATCTGGTGGATGGCCATCTCTGTTCCATCCAAGACATGGTAAAGCTGAGCTCCTTGCATGTAATACGCTGGGTGAAGTAAATCAACAATGTTCACATGCACACTGCGTGTTACTTCAGTGAGACTTTACAAAGCTGGAAACTCAAGTGAGCAGAACTCCTAACACATCTGTCTGCCTGGACTGCCTGATTGGGGCAGTTAACCTGGTCCAATCTGGGAAATCATATTCAGTGAGGTCCACCTCTCTGACATCATTTCAATCACTACCTTTCTCCCCATCGCAGTCCTGAGAAAAAGGCCCATTCTGTTTGCTGTTGCCTCTCCTGGGGCATGCTCACACCTGATTTGGTTCCATGGAGTCTGGCGCAGATACTGCCAGCATGTACTGGACTGCGGCCTACCTCTTACCCATTGAGCATCTCAGCAGGAATTCATCTTTTTCTGCTGGTGGTAATGGCATCAAGGCTGCGACATCTGCCATGTCCATCTTGCCCTCAGAGGTTTCTTGGACACTGGGAGGACAGGGAGAACCCACAGTTTCTGGCAGCTTTGACAGATATTGCGAGTGGCTGGGTATGTTTTCTTCCTGCCCCACTTTTGATGTTATAGCTATCAGTTGACACAAGTACTGAATCAGGATCACCTCTCTGCCTTGAGAAGTGTACATCATTCGACCATGCCTCTTACACTTGCATGGTAATTCCAATTGTTGGAACAGCAAATTTTGTCTCCTGGACTAACCTGCCTCTCTCGTATAGAAATGTCTTCCGGCCAGCATTGGTGTTCATGACACCTTTTCACACACTCCACAAGGTGGAAGAACATCAGATTTAATCTGCAGTGGAGTCTTCTCTGCATTACCAGTGCTTCTGTTCCTGTATTTGTGTGAGTGTTGGTTCTATAATCAATCACAAATTGGGACACTTGTGTATTGACTAAAGTTGCAGGCTGTATCTGTAAACTTTCTTTCAATGTTTGGACTGCTCTTTCCCCCAGACTATCAGATAACAGATGCAGCTGTCCTTACATGCTGAATATCATTCCACTTTAGGAAAGACACAAGGCTCCCTCCTGCTCAATGATGGCCTGCTAGCTGTGACCAGCATGTCCAGTTTCTGTGTATTGTAAAAGATCCTCACAACTTTTCAATTGTCATCCCCACATTTGACAAATGTACAACATGCGCATCCAACCACATTGTGTGTACACAATGATTAAATGGATAACCACCATGAAAGCACTGACACAGTTGACGTGCAACTGAGTCCAGGTGTTACCTGACCAGTTCTATGGATGTGGTGTAGCTGCTGGTGGCAATCTTTGTCTTTGTTGGCACTCTAGCCATTGACCCACAAACATGGCTGCATCGGCATCTGATCCCGGCCACCAGACAAAACAGCTTGTCAACACCTTCATTTTGGAAATCACAGGATGACCCTGGTGGAGTTCAGCCAGTATATTGGGACAAACACACTTGCTCCCCGTATTACTATGCCATCCTCAATGGACATCTAGTCTTGCCAAGTCCAGAAAGGATTCAATTCTGGTTGTAATGCCCCTTTCATTTCCAACACCACCAGCTGTTTGTGATTCACCAGGAAGGGATCTTTTTGTTTCCACAGTCTGATATGGTCAGAGATGATGGGAAACATGAGCGGAATGTTTAAAAACAGAACAGACTCTTTCACTGCTGACACCCACCATCGTGTATCTACCAGAGGGAGTAGGTTTCACACAATTGCATTTAACACATGATTGCTCACACAGTTTTCTGAGGTTTTATGCACTCAGCATGACAGCCCACTGAATCTGACTTGAAGCCTGAGGTGTGACGGCCCTGACACCATCAGGTCTCCCTGGCGGCGGTTTGTGGTCCATTTATATTTCAAATTGATGTCCTAAAAGGTATTGGTGGAATTTCTCACACAAAGGATTACCACCAAACCTTCCTTTTCTATCTGGACATGTCTTCATTTGACATTAGGCAAAGTTTGAGAAACATATACCATCTCTGCCAAGTCATCAGTGAGCCAACAGTCACCTCAAACTGTAGTGGGAGGCATCACATGTCAGCACTACAGCTCACTAGAGACTATTGTGTGCTAACACCATCTACAATACCTGCTTTTTCACTTCCCTAAAGATTACTTCTGGGCGATGAGATCATTTGCAACGCTGATCATTTCTGAATAGCAAATCCAAGCTGCCAAGATGGAAGCCAGGACATTACAGAATCATCCATAATATTTCACCAAACCAAGGTAAGATCAAAGCTCTGCTGGGTGCCAGGGCACCCTTGATTGACCTCACTTAATTTTCCAATGTGTTTAACCTGGTCTTGTCGATGCTATAGCTCAAGGAGGTCACTTGGGATGCCTTGGAATACACATTTTTCCTTCTAAGACCCTGGAGAACCATTTAATTGCTGTGCACAATCTCTCAAAATCCTCTTCCCGGTTATTCGTACATCATTCATAGAGACTGTATCCTGGAGTATACCTTGTGAAATGTTCTCCATTGTTCACTGGACAATTTCACAGGCTGATGATATCCCAACACAAAAAGCATTCTCGGATATTGGTAATTGTAGCATATATATGGGAATCTTCATCAAATCCCAATGGCAGTTTCACATGGTTCATATCCAGCTTCATGAAGGACAAAGCCTATAAAGATTTGCATTGAAGTCCTCAATGTGTTGGATCGGTTATTTATCTGGCTGTAAAACACAAATCACTGTTTCATCAAAATCTCCACAAAGGCAAACTGACCCACAATGGCGACGACCATTACAGTGGATACAGTAAATATAGTGGTTTTATTATTGCTTCACTTTCCAGCCTCATGAATGCTGCCTGTACATTTGCACGCACATCAAGTGGTACTGGCTGTGTGGACTCAACAGGCCAAATGGCCGGCTTCCGCATTTTAGAGGTTTGATCAAACCTTAGGTCGCTCTTCGGCAATTCTCCAGAGGCCTTACCATTAACTGTGAAAGTCTTGCCTTATCCATCTAAGCAAAATGGAACATCTCATATTTATCAAAACTGGGCGGCACGGTGGCACAGTGGTTAGCACTGCTGCCTCACAGCGCCTGAGACCCGGGTTCAATTCCTGACTCAGGCGACCGACTGTGTGGAGTTTGCACATTCTCCCCGTGTCTGCGTGGGTTTCCTCCGGGTGCTCCGGTTTCCTCCCACAGTCCAAAGATGTGCGGGTCAGGTGAATTGGCCATGCTAAATTGCCCATAGTGTTAGGTAAGGGGTAAATGTAGGGGTATGGGTGGGTTGCGCTTCGGCGGGTCGGTGTGGACTTGTTGGGCCGAAGGGCCTGTTTCTACACTGTAAGTAATCTAATCTAATCTAAACTCCATCTGCCACTCCTCGGCCCATTGGCCCACTTGATCAGGATACATTTGGAATCTTTGATCACCTACTTCACTGTCCACTATACGGCAAGCTTGGTGACGTCTGCAAAATCACTAAACATAGAGTTGCAGAGATGTATAACATGCAACAGACTCTTCAGTCCAACTCAATATGCCAACCATATATTCTAACTTTACCCAGTCCCATTCGCCAGCACTTGGCTCATATCCATCAAAACTCTTGCTATTCGTATTTCCATCCAGATACCTTTTAAATATTGGAGTTGTCCAGCCTCCACCACATTCTTTGGCAGCTCGTTTCATACATGCAACTTATGTTTCCTATATTCTCAATACTAATCCATTTACATGAATGACAAATGGCAATGGACCCAGCACCAATTCTTTTATTCATCACAGGTCTCCAGTTTGATCAACAATCCTCCACTCTTCTAAAACCAAAGATGTAAAAGGAAAGAAACCAAGAACATCTTACGTTTCCTGCATCAGATAATCCCAAGACAGGCACAGCACCGGGTGAAACTCTCTGCTCTTTCAAGACTAGGTGAGGCCCAGTGTTGGAGTGGGGTCGACAAAGTTAAAAATCGCTCATCATCTTCATTTAGAAGAACTACCAGCAGTGTTCCAAAATATAGAATTTCCAAACAAACATTTGGATGAACCTGGTGATTTTTTAAAACTCTGCTATTTCAAAACAAGAATTAAAGCAACTATCAGTGTATCAACCAAAAATGAAGACACTATGACTCTGGGGAACGGCAAAATAAAAATATATACACAAAAATTGGCTCACCCTTCTCTCCACACTTCAAGCTCACTGCCTTTAGTCCTGATGAAGGGCTTTTGCCCGAAACGTCAATTTCACTGCACTTTGGATGCTGCCTGAACTGCTGTGCTCTTCCAGCACCACTAATCCAGAATCACCCTTGACAATGTCTGCAATAACCAGTTTTAGGTAGTGGCCAAAGGGGGCCAAAATAAAAATAATCTCAAGCAAATATAAGAAAACAAACATTAAATGAACAGCTCTGATGAGGAGTCAGCTAGACTCAAAGTCTTAGCTTGCTCTCTCTCTCATGGATGTTGTCTGACCTGTTGTGACCTCCAGCATTTGTTCTTTTCAACTGAATAAATGAATCCTCTCTGCGCTGTCATGATTGAACACTCCATGGAAGGGAACAATGATGCATAAAATCAAGAGGAAGTACAGTTGTACATAACTAACAGCTCACACTGATCCCAATCAAGAGCTTCTGGGACAGCGACAATGCAGGACTACAATTAAAGTCCTATTGGGGCAAAAGTTGCCAGCTTGTAGGCATTGAGATCCTGCAGCAACACAGATTCAGAACAGTGTTCAGGTGATGACTTGGCCTTGCTCGACACTGGTTCAGAGGGGGAAATGGGCAGGTGTTGACCCTGTTTGCCATTATAATGACTTACACTTTGTTGTGGATCAGGCCAAAGACCACGACTAACTTCATGTTGCAACTAAATTAAAGAAGAACACTTCACAAATGCTTCTCAAATGACTGTGTCATTTGTAAGGTCCATGAGGGTCCAAGACATCAGTGAAAACCATGTCCATTGTAACTTTCTGGGGCCAAAGCCACACTGAGACTCTGGAAGGGTTTCCTCAACCGTAGGGAGGAGCCACTTGAAAAGGACCTTGGCGATGAGTTTTCCAATGGTCGACATCAGGGATTTGACCTTGCAGTTACCACAGTTTGACATGTCCCCTTTGTTGACAATGCTAACTTTGGCATGTGGGAGCCCTCCCGGGATGCTCTCCACCTTTTAGATAGGGCACACAAGGACATGCAGCTACACTGGGAGCTCAGTGCCTCCACACTTCAATGCTTCAGGGGGAATACCATTTGCACCTGCAGCCTTGTTCTTGAGCTGGAGGTCTGCCTTTTCACCAAGGCTAGGCGATAACTGAATTCCCTGAGTGTAATATGCCGCTGGATGCAATTCAAGAATTTCCTCATGCTCAGCACTGACCTGGCTTTCAATAGAGACGGCTCATCGAGTTAGCAGGACCCCTGACATATCTGCCAATCAGGACTCCCTAATTGGACAAGGTGACCAGCCATAACCATTTTCCCACTAGGTCAACTTCCTCAGATTCTGGCTTGGTTACTGACACCATGTGCTGGACTGTCAACCAGCAGAAATTTATCTTCTTCTGCAGTTGGTAATGGCATCAAGGCTGTCACACCTGCCTTGAGGTTTCTTCTACACTGGGAGAATGAGGAGAACCCACAGGTGAGGACATCCTTGCCATCTGAGGAGCTAGTTATGCCGTGCTCTTGGTCACTTGCGGGTTACAGCTATCATGTGATCCTCACAATTGTTCAGGAACACTTCTCCGACGTCATGTCCTTTACTTCGACCATGCCTGTTCCCCATGCATGCCATTCCAATGGTTTAAACAGCACACTTTGTCCAATGTAGTAAAGTGCCTCATGAGCAAAATGGAGTTTTGTGGCCAGCATTGAAGTTCCTGATGCCATTTAACATTCACATTCATATTCACATTCCAATCCATGACAGAAATGAAAACTGACATTACACCCAGTACCAGTCCCTGCATTTGTCACAGGCCTCCACTCTTTTAAAACCAAAGATGTAAATGGAAAAATAAAACCAAGATGTCCTGATACTGCCTGCATCAGACATTCCTGAATCAGACACATCACCAGGAAAAATGGTGCACTCATTCAAAACTGAAATTAAACTGCTTTCACTTTGCTTACTTCTTTCTAGCTTTCCCCAGAGCAATTGTGTCTTTTTTGTTTAACAGGCTCAAACTGGCTTTCCCTGCCCCACCGACCACTTGTGAGCAGGAGCTACTGGGGGCCAAAATAAATATATATTCAAGCAAATTAGACAACACACAAACAGCTCTGATGAGGACTCATTTGTTCTTGAAATACTAGCTGCCCTCTCTCGTGGATGCTCTCTGACCTGCTGTGATCTCCAGCATTTGTTCTTTTCAACCAAATAAAAAACTAAACAACTAAATGCTATTTTCAATAAAAGAAATCTCTGCTCTGTTGCAATTGAAAACTCCTGGGATATGAACAATAATGGTTTAAATTCAGAGAAAGCATACCTGTACATTTCAACTAAAAATAACATATCACTCACAACGATCCCCACCAAAAACATCTGGGACAGCAATGCTTCAGGACTACAATTAAAGCCCCCTTGGATCAAAAGTGGGCAGCTTGCCGGCAGTGAAGTCTGACAGTGAGGTAGATTCGGAAGTGTTGCAGTGATGACATAGCTCTGTTCGATACCGTTTGAGAGGGTGAATGGGTAGGTGTTGAGGCTGTTTGTCATTTTGATGAATTATACATCATTGTGGAGCAGGCTGATCATGGTACAAGTAAAGCAAAGAAGAATGCTCTAGAAATACTTCCCGATTGATGATGTTAAAGGCCTTTTTAAAGTTCCCAGAGGGCCATATACAGCAGTGAAAATCATATTCACTGGGCGGCACGGTGGCACAGTGGTTAGCACTGCTGCCTCACAGCGCCTGTAGACCCGGGTTCAATTCCCGACTCAGGCGGCTGACTGTGTGGAGTTTGCACGTTCTCCCCGTGTCTGCGTGGGTTTCCTCCGGGTGCTCCGGTTTCCTCCCACAGTCCAAAGATGTGCGGGTCAGGTGAATTGGCCATGCTAAATTGCCCGTAGTGTTAGGTAAGGGGTAAATGTAGGGGTATGGGTGGGTTGCGCTTCGGCGGATCGGTGTGGACTTGTTGGGCCGAAGGGCCTGTTTCCACACTGTAAGTCTAATCTACATATTCAATGGATCACTCTCTGGCTGAAAGCCACACTGAGATCCTGAAAGGACTTCCTCAGTCACGGGGAGGAGAAAGTTGACAAGGACTTTGGTAATACATTTCCAATGATTGACATCAGGGATATTCCTCTGTAGTTACCACAGTCTGACATGTTCATCTTTTCATAGAATACTTACAACTTTGGCATATTGGAGCTCTTCTGGGAAGCTCTCCTTCTTCGAAATAAGGCAGACAAGGGCATACAGCTACATTGGGATCTCAGTACTTCAATGCCTCAGTGGGAATGCCATTAGCACCTGCAGCCTGTTTCTTAAGTTGGAGGACAGACTTATCTGTTTCATCCAAGATTAGGTATTGCTGATCTCCTTGAGTATAATTTGCTGTGGGATGCAATTCAAAGATTTTCCATGTGCACAGTACATGATTCTGACCTAGCTTTCATAAAGATGGCTCCTCAAGAGAGCAGAACCCCTGACACACCTGCCAGACAGGACTCCCTGACTGGATCAGGTTACCAGGCACAACCTGAGAAATTATATTCAATGAGATTCACTGGAGTGAACAGGAACTTGATACCATATGTGGAAGCTTTGCATGTCAGCACCACAGCTCACTGGGGATTTTTCTGTGCTGAAACATTCAATGATGAGAGCTGCTTGTTCAATTCCCAAAAGGCTACTTCTTGGCACTGTGACTATTTGCAAAGCTGACCCATTCAGTTTCAGACAAACTCTGGGAAGCACATACTATCAGGCAGTCCTCTCTGTCAGTGAGCAGCAGTAACCGGATACCATATGGTGAGGCTTCGCACGTCAACGGCACATCTCACTGGAGATATTCTGTGCCAAGATATTAAATGATGATAGCTGCTTTTTCAATTCTTGTAAGGGTTCTTCTTGGTGACGTGAGTATTTGCAAAGTTGGCCCTTTCTGAATACCAAATCTCAGCTGCCAAAATGGAGGCCAGGTAATTACACAATTTTCTGTCATATCTCACCAACCGAAGGAAAGACTAGAAGCTCCGATGCAGACGTGGGAGCTGATGACCCCTTGGTTGCCCTTGCTTATCTTTCAATGTGTGCTACCCACTTGTCCATGTTGTAGCTTAATTATGTCACTTGGGGTGCCCTGGAACACATTTGTTTTCCTCCTAAAGTCTTGGATAAACATTGAATGATCTTTATTGAACTTCCCAGTGATTAGCAAATATTCAGATAAATAGGGACCATGGGTAGATCTTGTAAACTGTTCTCCACCATTCACTGGAACGATTCACTGGAATGATATCCCAAAACAAAGGCATTCAAGTACAGTGGTTACACCCCTTATGGTTATCAACTGTAGCACATTTATGGGAATCCTCACTGAAGGACAATGCCATGTTCGTATGGCTCATATTCAGCTAGTAAAGGACAGGGCATCTGTGGTTTTCCAGACAAGTCCTCAATGTGTTGGATTGGTTATATTCCTGGCTTCAAAAGTTCACTCATTGATTCTTTAAAACCTCCACATCGGCAAATTGACATATAATGGAATAAAATTGCCCTGCACATAGGGTACACTGCAGTGGTTTGATCATCGCTTAGCTTTCCAAGCTCTTGATTTGTGGCTCTACTTTTGCACGTTAGGGAAATGGGACTGATAGTGTGCGCCTGTTGTGCCAAATGGCCCACTTCTGCACTGTAGAGGTTCTGTCAACTCCTAGGACTCTCTGTTCGACAACACTCCACAGGCCGTTCCAAAAGTAGTCTTGGCTTCATCTTCTTACCAAAATGCAACATTTTGCATGTATCAAAATTATACCCTACCTGCCACTTCTCACAAACCGTGCACCCTATATTGTCATGCAAATCTTTCACATATATGACAAACGGCATTGGACACATCACTGATTCCTGTATTTATCACAAGCCTCCAGTCTGAAAAACAACACCCATTATGTGCAACAGATTCTGTCCAAATACGCATCGTACCAGCACATACACTCTGCTCTTCCAAAACAGAAACAAAAGCTGCTTTCACTTTGTAAAACAAAAAAAAAAGACACTGCTACTCTAGGGAAAGACAGAAGGAAATAAACAACCAAAAATTGGCTCTCGCTGTGCCAACCAACCACTCGTGGGCATGGGCCATACAGCACCAAAATAAAAATAAAGTCAAGGTCATCAAATAAAACAAACACCAAAATATCAGCTCGGATGCGGGGTCTTCTCATCACAAAATCTTAGTTTGCTCTCTCTCATGGATTATGTCTGACCCACTGTGATCTCCAGCATTTATTCATTTCAATGAAATTTTTTTTAAAAAATCAGCTCTGCTTTGTTGACATTGAACACTCCTGAGAAAGGAATCAGGGATTGGTTAAAAATCCAGAAGAAGAATTCCTGTTCATTTCAACCTGAAATAACTGACCGCTCACACTGATCCCCATCAAGGGTTTCTGGGATAGTGACATTGCAGGACTTCAATACAAGCCCCCTTGGCCTAAAATTGGGCAGCTTATCTGCGGTGAGGTCCTGCAGTGAGGTAGATTCAGAGCGATTTTGTTGTAATGACATAGCCCCGCTCGACACGGGTTCAGAGGCAGAACGGGTCAGTATTCAAGCTGTTTGTCATTAAGATGACCTACACATCGTTCCAGACCTGGTGAGGGATGGCGATGCACCTCTTGCAACTCAGAAAATAGTTACCTTTCTACAATCAAAGAGAAAGCGGGACAGTTTGGTATCCAGTGAAGTTGTCAGCTGTTTTCTTAACTTTGCCCTCAATATTTGGACTGTTCTTTCCGCCATACAATAGGACAACACATGCAGGGGTCACTACATGCCGAATGTCATTCGATTTTAGGTAATACTCAAAACTACCTGCTGGCAAATGAATGCACTTTATCTGTGATCAACATCATTACACGTACAGATCCCAAAAAACAGACTTGCACATTCGATGCGTAACTGAGCTAAGGTTAGACCTAGCAGAGCCATGAATATAGTGCACTGCTGGTGACAATTTCTGTCCTTCTTGGCATGATGGATACTGCCCAAACAACATGGCTGCATCGGCATCCAATTCTGGCCACGAAACATAACGTATTGGCAATGCCTTCATTTTGGAAATGATAGGATGAGCCTGGTAGCATTTAGCTGTTATCTGATCATGACCTTTGCTTGTGACAAACACGTTTGCTCCCCATATTAGTCTGCCACCGTCAATGGTCATCTGCCCTTGCCAGCTCCAGAAAGAATTCCATCCTGCTTGTGATGACCCTTTTGTTTTGAACACCACCAGTGGTTTTTGCTAAGCAAGGACGGAAAATTCTTATATCTACAGTGTGATATTGTCAGAAATAACTAGAAGGGAAGCAGAAAGTTTAAAACCAAAATGGACTCCTCCTTTGGTGGAACGCGCCATGGTGACTTCAGGCAGTAACCAGGTGACTGCAGGGATGGTGTTCCAACTTGTAAATTCAAGCACTCAGAATAAGAGCTCACTTCTGAATTTAACCTGAATCTGCAAGTGGGATAGCCCTGCCTTCTTCAGGAAGCTCTAGCAGGGTTTTGTGGTCCATTTCTACATCAAAAACATATTGGTTGAACTTTGTCACACAAAGGTTACTGCCAAACATTCCATCTCCATCTGGATGCATTTTCATTGAGCATCAGCCAAACTCTGGGATGCACATAATATGAGGCGGTTCTCTCTGTCGGTTAGCCAGCAGTAACTGGATACCAAATGGTGAGGCTTCACGTGTCAGTGCCACATCTCACTGGAGATCACTCTGTGCCAAAACATTAAACAAGGATAGATGCTTTTTCAATTCTCATAAGAGTTCTTCTTGGTGATATGAGTACTTGCAATGCTGGCCCTTTCTGAATATCACATCCTAGCTGCCAAATAGAGGCCAGGTGATGACAGAATTTTCCATAATAATTCGACAACCCAAGGAAAGACTGAAGCTCCGATGCAGACATGGGTGCCAAGGGAACCTTGGTTGCCCTTGCTTTATCTTTCAATGTGTGGAAGCCACTCTTGTCCATTCTGTAGCCCAAGAAGGTCACTTGGGCTGCCTTGGAACACATTTGTTTTCATTCCTAAGGTCTTGTTCAGACATTAAATAATATTTATTGATCTTACCAGTGATTAGCAAATCTTCAGATAGATAGGTACCATGGGTAGATCTTGTAAACTGTTCTCCGCCATTCACTAGAATTATTTACCGGCTGATGATATCCCAAAGAAAGGCTGTCAAGTACATTAGTTACACCCTTTATGGGTACTGATTGCAGCATATTTAGGGGAATGCTCATTGAAGCACAATACTAAGTTAATATGGCCCATATCCAGCTTCATAAAGGACAGGGCACCTGCAGTTTTGCAGACATGGCCTCAATGTGATGGATGAGTGACATACCTGGCTTCAAAAGCTAGCTCATCAATTGAAATGTCCACATCGGCAAAGTGACTATAATGGATTAGAATTGAGCTGCACGTAGGGAACATTGTAGTGGTTTGGTCATTGCTTAGCTTTCCAGGCTCTTGATTCGTGCCTCTACTTTTGCACATAAGGGAAATGGGACTGATACTGTTGGGCCTGTTGCTTCAAATGGCACTGTAGAGGTTCTGTCAACTCCTAGGCCTCACTATTTGACAACACTCCACAGGCCCTACCAAAAGTGGACCAAAATGCAACGTTTGGCATGTATCAAGATTATACTCGACTGGCCACTCCTCACAAACCATGCACCCAATATTCTCATCCAAATCATTTACAGAAATGACAAATGGCATGGACATACCACCAATTCCTATATTCGTCACAATCCTCCAGTCTGAAAAACAACACCCAACAGATACTCCCCGAATAGGCATAGTACCAGGACATACACTCTGCTCTTCCAAAACAGAAACAAATGCCGTTTTCAATTTGTAAAATAAAAAAGACTGTTTTTGTTTCTCTATTCTGTTCTTCCAGGGAAAGACAGAAGGAAATAAACAATCAAACATTGGCACTCCTGGACTCAGTGCCCACCAACCACTCATGGACATGTTCCACACAGCGCCAAAATAAAAATAAACTCAAGGTAGTCAAAGAAAACAAACAACAAATGAACAGCTCAGATGCAGCGTCATCTCAACTCTAAACCTTAGCTTGCTCTCTCTGACCCGCTGTGATCGAACATAGAACATAGAACATAGAAAAATACAGCACAGTACAGGCCCTTCGGCCCTCGATGTTGCACCGACCAAAGTCTACCTAACCTACACGAGCCCAATAACTTCCATATGCTTATCCAATGCCCGCTTAAATGACCATAAAGAGGGAGAGTTCACCACTGCTACTGGCAGGGCATTCCATGAACTCACAACCCGCTGAGTAAAGAATCTACCCCTAACATCTGTCCTATACCTACCACCCCTTAATTTAAAGCTGTGTCCCCTAGTAACAGCTGACTCCATTAACAGAAAAAGGTTCTCAGTGTCTACCCTATCTAAACCCCTAACCATCTTGTACACCTCTGTCAAATCTCCCCTAAACCTTCTTTTCTCCAATGAGAACAGCCCCAAGTGCCTCAGCCTTTCCTCATACGATCTTCCTACCATGCCAGGCAACATCCTGGTAAACCTCCTCTGCACTCGTTCCAATGCCTCCACATCCTTCCTATAGTATGGCGACCAAAACTGCACACAATACTCCAGATGAGGCCGCACCAGAGTCTTATACAACTGCAACATGACCTCAGGACTCTGGAACTCAATTCCTCTACCAATAAAGCCCAGTACACCATATGCCTTCTTCACAGCACTATTTACCTGGGTGGCAACTTCCAGAGATCTGTGTACATGGACACCAAGATCCCTCTGCTCATCCACACTACCAAGTAGCCTACCATTAGCCCAGTAATCCATCTTCTTGTTAGTCCTACCAAAGTGAATGACTTCACACTTAGCTACATTGAACTCCATTTGCCACCTTTCTGCCCAGCTCTGCAACTTATCTATATCCCGCTGTAACCTGCCACATCCTTCTTCGCTGTCCACAACTCCACCGACTTTCGTGTCAGCCGCAAACTTGCTCACCCAGCTTTCAAGCCCCTCCTCTAGATCATTTATAAAGATGACAAACAGCAATGGTCCCAAAACAGACCCTTGTGGAACACTGCTAGTAACTGCACTCCAAGATGAACCTATTCCATCAACTACTACCCCCTGTCTCCTTCCAGCCAGCCAATTCCTAATCCAAACCTCTAATGCACCCTCAATGCCATACCTCCGTAGTTTTTGCATTAGCCTACCATGGGGTACCTTATCGAACGCCTTGCTAAAATCCATATACACCACATCTACTGCTTTACCCTCGTCCACCTCCTTAGTCACCTTCTCAAAGAACTCAATAAGGTTTGTGAGGCACGACCTGCCCTTCACAAAACCATGCTGACTATCCTTGATCATATTATTCCTATCCAGATGTTCATAAATCCTATTCCTTACAATTCTCTCTAAGACTTTGCCCACAACAGAAGTGAGACTCACTGGCCTATAGTTACTCGGGCTATCCCTACTCCCCTTCTTGAACAAGGGGACCACATTCGCTATCCTCCAGTAGACAATGACGACATAAAAATCAAGACCAATGGCTCTGCTATCTCCTCCCTAGCTTCCCAGAGGATCCTAGGATAAATGCCATCAGGCCCAGGGGACTTATCTATTTTCATCCTTTCCAGTATTCCCCAGACCTCTTCCCTACATACCTCAAGGCCATCCATTCTAATCACTTGTGACTCAATATTCACATCAGCAATAGTGTCCTGTTCCTGAGTGAATACTGACGAAAAGTATTGATTTAGTGTCTCTCCAATCTCCTCCGCCTCCATGCACAACTTCCCACTACTATCCTTGACTGGACCGATACCTACCCTAGTCATCCTTTTATTCCTGACATACCTATAGAAAGCCTTTGGGTTTTCCCTAATCCTACCAACTAAGGACTTTTCATGTCCCCTTCTCGCTGCTCTTAGCTTAATCTTTAGATCCTTCCTGGCTACCTTATAACTCTCAATCGCCCCAACTGAACCTTCACGCCTCATCTTTACATAGGCCGCCCTCTTCCCTTTCACAAGGGATTCCAATTCCTTATTAAACCACGGATCCCTCACAAGACCCTTTACTCCCTGCCTGACTGGTACATACTTATCAAGGACACCCAATAGCTGTTCCTTGAACAATCTCCACATATCATTTGTGTTCTCCCCTTGAAGCCTATTTTTCCAATCCACGCATCCTAAGTCATGCCTCACCGCATCATAATTTCCCTGCCCCCAGCTATAACTCTTGCCCTGCAGTGCACACTTATCCCTCTCCATCACTAGAGTAAAAGTATTTAACTCCAGCATTTAACGAGGTGAATAAATCCTCTCTGCTCTGTCATGATTGAACACTTCTGGAAAGGAATAACAATGGTTTGAAATCCAGAGAAAGGACAAATGCTCATTTCAACTGAAAATAAATTACCGCTCACACTGACCCCCATCAAGAGTTTCTGGGACAGCGACATGGCAGGACTTCAATACAAGCCCCCTTGGCCTAACAGTGGGCACCTCATCAGTGGTGAGATCCTGTAGCAAGATAGATTCAGAGAAGTATTGTGGTGATGACACAGCCATGCTCGACGCCGGGTAAAAGAGGGAATGGACGGGTGTTGAGGCCGCTTGTTATTACGATGATTTGCATCTTGCTGTGGATCAGGTGACGGACGGTTGACAAAGTTCATGCTGCATCAAAAGCAGAGAAGAATGCTGCCCAAGTGCTTTCTGATTGATGGTACCAAAGGCCTTTGTAAGGCACAAGTAGGCCATTTACAATCGTGAAAAACATGCATAATATGCACCGATGTGGCTGAAGGTCACACTCAAACTCTGGACATAGTTCATCAGCCATAAGGAGGAGACAGTTGAAAAGGACCTTGGTGATGAATTGTCCAGGGGTCAACATCAGGGACACTCCCCTGTACGTACCACAGTTTGACATGTTCCATTGTTTGAAAATTTTCCTGACTTTGGTATATGGCAGTTCTCCTGGGATGCTCTCCTCCTTCCAGAGAAGGCAGACAAGGATATTCAGCAGCACTGGAAGCTCGGTGCCTCTGCAGTTCAATGCTTGAGGGGGACTACCATTTGCAACTGCGGCCTTGTTCTTCAGCTGAAGGACCGCCTCCTCTGTGTCGACCAAGGCTTAAGTATTCCTAAACTCAGTGCATGTAATATGCTGTGGCATGCACTCCAAAATTTTCCACGTGCACACTACGTGACACTGACCTAGCCTTCATAGAGACTGCTCCACGAATGAGCAGAACCCCTGACACATCTGTCAGTCAGATCTCTCTGATTAGCTGAGGTGAACAGCCTCAACCTGGAAAATTATATTCAATGAGGTTCACTTGCTGACTGCGTTCCAATCATCAATTCCGTCCCCATCTAATTCCTCTTTCTTGCACCATCTCTTGAGTCACTTTCCCACTCAGTCCACTTCCTCGGACTCCGTGCTGCAATCTACCGACATGTGCTGGACTGTGGCCTTCCTCTTGCGTCTCAGAAATAAATTGTCTTCTTCTGCAGGTGGCAATGGTGCCAATGCTGCAACATCTGCCATGTCCATCTCACCCTCAGAGGATTCTTCCACACTGGGTGAAGGACAGGTTTGGACAGCCTTGCTGAGTGTTGTGAGGGGCTGGGTATGTTTTGCTCCTGACCACGTCCTGAGGTTGCAGCAATCATGTGATCCTCACAATTGTTCAGGACCTCTTGTGTGACCTAAGCATTGTACATCTTGCGACCTGTCCTCACTTTGAACATATCCTGTACCTATTCGGGGCCATTCCCACAGTTTCAACAGCACATTTTGTCCCATGAAGTAAACTGCCTCACCCACAAAGAGGGGTTTTGTGACTGGCATTGGCCTTCCTGATGGCGTTTCACTCTCCCCACAGCATCCAAAAAGATCAGATTTACCTTGGAGTCTTCTTCACATCAGCAAATCTGGTGGAGTTGTCACTGCAGTTGTGTGAGTGGTGTTTCTATAATCAATGAGAAAGTGGGACAGTTTGGTATCCAGCGACGTTGTCAGCTGTTTTCTTAACTTTGCCCTCAATATTTGGACTGTTCTTTTCACCAGACAATCAGATAATGGATACCCCTGTCACTACATGCTGAATGCCATTCGATTTTAGGTAATACTCAAAACTACCTGCTGGCAAATGAATGCCCTTTACCTGTGACCAACATCATTACAGGTACAGATCCTACAGAACAGACTGGCACATTTGATGTGTAACTGAGCTAAGGTTACACCTGGCCATTCCCATGAATATAGTGCACTGCTGGTGACAATTTCTGCCTTTGTTGGCACTGTGGGAAATGCCCCACCAACATGGCTGTATCAGAATCCACTTCTGGCGACAAGACATAACTTCTCATCAACATCTTAATTTTGGAAATCACAGTAGACCCTGGTGGAGTAGATGGGCACAAAGGACAGAATTTTACAGTGAGATGAGACACTGACATGCGAAGCCTCACCATCTGGTATCCGGTTATTGCTGGCTCAATGACAGAGAGAACCACCTGATAGTACTTGTTTCCCAGAGTTTGGCTGATGCCAAATGAAAATGCATTCAGGTGGAGATGGAATGTTTAGCGTGACAAAGTTCAACCAATATGTTGAACACGTCATGAAGATGACTTACACGTCGTTATGGACCAGGTGATGGATGGTGACAAGTTGCATGATGCAAATAAAGTGGAGAAGAACGTTCCATATATGCTTCCTGATTGATGGTGTCAAAGGGCTTTGAAAGGTCTAAGAGCACCCTATATAACAGTAAAATCCTGCCCTTTGTGCCCATCTGTGGCTGAAGTACAGACAGAAATTCCAGGATGGGATCATCACACAAAGGCAGGAGACAGTTGACAAGGGCCTGAGCGATACGTTTTCCAATGATCGACATCAGGGATATTTTGCTGTAGTTACCATAGTCTGACACATTCTCTTGTCTTGAAAACACTTACAACTGTGACATCTGGGAGCTCTCCTGAGATGCTCTCCTCCATCCAGATGAGGCAGACAATGGCATGCAGTTGCATTGGGAGCTCATTGTCCCTCCATTTCAATGTCTCGGGGGAATACCAATTGTGCCTCCACCTCAAACGTGGGTTTCCTCCGGGTGCTCTGGTTTCTTCCCACAGTCCAAAGATGTGCGGGTCAGGTGAATTGGCCATGCTAAAATTGCCCGTAGTGTTAGGCAAGGGGTAAATGTAGGGGTATGGGTGGGTTGCGTTTCGGCGGGTCAGTGTGGACTTGTTGGGCCGAAGGGCCTGTTTCCACACTGTAAGTAATCTAATCTAAACTAATCTCATTCTTAAACTGGATGACAGCCTTCTCTGTTTCGTCCAAGACTGGGGATTGCTGAGCTCCTTGCGTCTAATACTCTGTGGGATACAGTACAAGATCTTGCACATGTACGTATATGATACTGACCTCGTCTTCTTTGCGACAGCTCCTCACGTGCAGCAGAATCCCTGACACACCTGATAACCAGGACTCCCTGAGTGGATCAGATTAACAGCCACAACTGTTCCCCGGCTGACTCCATTCCATTCATCACCTCCATCATGCTCTAAGTCCTGAGCTACAGGCCCTTTCTTTTTCCTGTAGCATCTCATGAGGCATTTCCCCACGAGGTCCACTAACCTGGACTCTGGCTTGGCTAATGTTGGCATGTGTTGGTCAGCAGCCCACCTCTTGCATCTCAGAAAATGTTTACCTTCTTCCACATATGGTAACAGCCACAATGTTGCAACACCTGCTGTATCCATCTCACTCTCAGAGGTTTCTTCCACACTAGGAGGACCAAGAGAACCCACACGTTCGGACAGTATATCTAGATGTTCAGAAACACTGGGTGTGTATTTCTCCTGACCACTTGTGAGGTTACAGTAATCATGTGATCCTCACATTTGTTCAGTCCTGCTTGTCCAACTCAAGCATTGTACATCATGGAATTTGTCCTCACCCTGACTATATGCCTCTTAGCCACACAAGTCTATTCCCATGGCTGCAATAGCAGATTTTGACCCATGATGTAAACTGTCTCTCTCACAAAGAGCAGTTTTGTGGTCGGCATTGGCATTCTAGATGTTGTTTTCCACTCCCAACAAGATCTGGGAAGATGAGATTTATTGTGGAATGGAATCCTGTGAAGTTGTCAGCTGTTTTCTTAACTTTGCCTATTAAGTTTGGACTGTTATTTCCACCAGACTATCGGACAACAGATGCAGCTGTCATTACATGCCGAATGCCATTTGACTTTCGGAAATACTCAAAACTCCCTGCTGGCAAATGAATGCCCTTTATCTGTGCCCTTTATCTGTGATCATTACAAGTATAGATTCCATGAACAGACTGGCACATTCAATGTGTAACTGATCCAAGGTTATACCTGGCCCTTCTCGTGAATATAGTGCACTGCTGGTGACAATTGATGTCCCACCAACATGGCTGTCTCCACATTCAATTCTGGTCACAAGTCATAACGTCTCGTCAACATCTTCATTTGGGAGATCACTGGATGACCCTGGTGGAGTTGACCTGTTATCTGTTCCATCCGTTGCTTGGAACAAACACTTTTGCTCCCACATTAATATGCAGTCTTCAATGCTCGCCTGCTCTTGTCAGGTTCAGACAGGATTCCATCCCTGGTAGTGATCCCTGGAGCTTTATGGAATCGTTCAGCTAATACCAGACATTTGACCAATACAAGATAAAACAATACAGCACGGTACAGGCCCTTGATGGAACTGCTCACCATGTAAAGGAAGTTAGACTCATAGAACATACAGCATTACCACACACTGCAGGCCTTTTATGGAACCACTCGGCTAATACCGGACATTAGACCAATGCAACAAAGAACATGACAGTATTGTACAGGCAAGGTTTGGGACTGCTCGGTTAATAAAGGAAGTTAGATTCACAGAACAAACAGCATTTCAACGCAGTACAGGCCCTTTATGTAACCACTCGGCTAATACCGGACATTAGATCAATACAACATCGAACATAGCAGCACAGTACAGGCCCTTAATGGAACCTGTCGGCAAGTAAAGGAAGTTAGTCTCATAGAACATACAGCATTACCGCACATTGCAGGCCTTTTATGGAACCACTCGGCTAATAACGAACACTAGACCAATACAACATAGAACATACTAGCACAGCACAGGCCCTTCATGAAACTGCTCAGCTTATAAACGAAGTTAGACTCATAGAATATACAGCACTACTGTGCAGTACAGGCCCTTTATGGAACCAATCAGCCAATACCAGACATTAGACCAATACAGCATAGAACATAAGAGCACAGTACAGGCCCATGATGGAACCCTGCATCTAATAAAGGAAGTTAGACTCACAGAAGAAACAGCATCACAGTGCAGTACAGGCCCTTCATGGAACTCCTCAGCAAATAAAGGAAGTTAGGGTCAAAGAACATGCAGCATTACAGCGCTGTACAGACCCGTTAAGGAACCACTCGGCTGATACCGGACATAAGAACAATACAACATTACAGTAAAGAACAGGCCCTTGATGGAACCCCTGTGCTAATAAAGGAAGTTAGACTCACAGAACAAACAGCATTACAGTGCAGTAAAGGCCCTTTATGGAACCAATCGGATAACATAGGAAGTTCGCCTCATGGAACATACCGCATTACAGAACAGTACAGGCCCTTTATGGAACCACTCGGCTGATACCAGACATCAGACCAATACAACGCAGAACATTACAGCACATTGCAGTCCCTTGATGGAACTGCTCAGCTAATACAGGAAGTTAGACTAAGAGTCCATAGCACATCACAGTGCTGTACAGGCCCTTTATACAACCACTTGGCTCATGAAAGAATATAGCTTCATAGAATGTAGAGAATTACAGCGCAGTAGAGGAGTTTTATGGAACCGTTCGGCTAATACTGGACATGAGACCAATGCAAGATAGAACATTACAGCACAGTACAGGGCCTTGATGGAACTGCTCGGCTAATAGAGGAAGTTCGAGTCATAGAGCGTACAGCATTACAACGGATTAAATGCCCTTATAGAACCACTGGGCAAATACCGGACATTGGAACAATATATGATGGAACATAACAGCACAGTACTGGCACATAATGGAACTGATCAGGAAATAAAGGAAGTTAGAGTCATCAAACAAACAGCATTCAAGTGCTGTACAGGGCCTTTATGGAACCACTCGGCTAATACCAGACATCAGACCAATACAACGCAGAACATTACAGCACACTGCAGCCTCTTTACGGAACTGCTCGGCTAATACAGGAAGTTAGCCTAAGAGTACATAGCACATCACAGTACTGTACAGGCCCTTTATACAACCACTTGGCTCATGAAGGAATACAGATTCATAGAACATGGAGAAATACAGCGGAGTAGAGGAGTTTTATGGAACCGTTCGGCTAATACTGGACATTAGACCAATGCAAGATAGAACATTACAGCACAGTACAGGCCCTTGATAGAACTGCTCAGCTAATCGAGGAAGTTAGAGTCATAGAACATACTGCATTACAGCAAAGTACAGGCCCTTGATGGAACAACTTGGCTAATTTCGGACATCCGACCAATATAAGATCGAAAATTTATGCACAGTATAGGCCCTTTATAGAACTGCTCGACTAATAAAGCAAGTTAGACTAATAGAATATTGCACTTCAGAGTGCAGTACAGGCTCTTTGTAGAACCTCTTGGCTAATAAAGGAATGTGAATTCATAGAACGTAGAGAATCACAGCGCAGTACAGAAGCTTCTTGGAACCATTTGACTAATACCGGACATTAGACTAATGCAACATAAAACATTACAGCGCAGTACAGGCCCTTTATTTAACGTCTCAGCTAATACCGGACATTAGACAAATAAAACATAGAGTAAAAAGTGAGGTCTGCAGATGCTGGAGATCAGAGCTGAAAATGTGTTGCTGGTTAAAGCACAGCAGGTCAGGCAGCATCCAAGGAACAGGAAATTCAACGTTTCGGGCCAGAACCCTTCATCAGGAATGAGGAGAGTGTGCCAGGCAGGCTAAGATAAAAGGTAGGGAGGAGGGACTTGGGGGAGGGGCGATGGAGATGTGATAGGTGGAAGGAGGTCAAGGTGAGGGTGATAGGCTGGAGTGGGGTGGGGGCGGAGAGGTCAGGAAGAGGATTGCAGGTTAGGAGGGCGGTGCTGAGTTCGAGGGAATCGACTGAGACAAGGTGGGAGGAGGGGAAATGAGGAAACTGGAGAAATCTGAGTTCATCCCTTGTGGTTGGAGGGTTCCCAGGTGGAAGATGAGGCGCTCTTCCTCCAACCATCGTGTTGTTATGTTCTGCCGATGGAGGAGTCCAAGGACCTGCATGTCCTCGGTGGAGTGGGAGGGAGAGTTAAAGTGTTGAGCCACAGGGTGGTTGAGTTGGTTGGTTCCGGCGTCCCAGAGGTGTTCCCTGAAGCGTTCCGCAAGTAGGCGGCCTGTCTCCCCAATATAGAGGAGGCCACATCGGGTGCAGCGGATGCAATAGATGATGTGTGTGGAGGTGCAGGTGAATTTGTGGCGGATATGTAAGGATCCCTTGGAGCCTTGGAGAGAAGTAAGGGGGGAGGTGTGGGCGCAAGTTTTACATTTCCTGCGGTTGCAGGAGAAGGTGCCGGGAGTGGAGGTTGGGTTGGTGGGGGGTGTGGACCTGGCGAGGGAGTCACGAAGGGAGTGGTCTTTGCGGAACGCTGATAGGGGAGGGGAGGGAAATATATCCCTGGTGGTGGGGTCCGTTTGGAGGTGGCGGAAATGACTGTATACGGAGGTTGGTGGGGTGGTAGGTGAGAACCAGTGGGGTTCCGTCCTGGTGGCGATTGGAGGGGCGGAGCTCAAGGGCGGAGGAGCGGGAAGTGGAGGAGATGCGGTGGAGGGCATCGTCGATCACGTCGGGGGGGAATCTGCGGTCCTTGAAGAAGGAGGCCATCTGGGCTGTACGGTATTAGAACTGGTCCTCCTGGGAACAGATGCGGCGGAGACGAAGGAATTGGGAATATGGGATGGCGTTTTTACATGGGGCAGGGTGGGAGGAGGTGTAGTCCAGGTAGCTGTGGGAGTCAGTCGGTTTACAGTAGATGTCTGTGTTGAGTCGGTCGCCTGAGATAGAAATGGAAAGGTCTAGGAAGGGGAGGGAGGAGTCTGAGACAGTCCAGGTGAATTTGAGGTTGGGATGGAAGGTGTTGGTAAAGTTGATGAACTGTTCAACCTCCTCGTGGGAGCACGAGGCAGCGCCGATACAGTCATCGATGTAGCGGAGGAAAACGTGGGCGGTGGTGCCAGTGTAGTTGCGGAAGATGGACTGTTCCACATATCCTATGAAGAGACAGGCATAGCTGGGGCCCATGCGGGTGCCCATGGCAACTCCTTTAGTTTGGAGAAAGTGGGAGGATTGGAAAGAGAAGTTATTCAGGGTGAGGACCAGTTCAGTCAGTCGAAGGAGGGTGTCAGTGGAAAGGTACTGGTTGGTCCGGCGGGAAAGGGAGAAGCAGAGGGCTTTGAGTCCTTCGTGATGGGGGATGGAGGTGTACAGGGGCTGGATGTCCATCGTGAAGATAAGGCGTTGGGGACCGGGGAAGCGAAAATCATGGAGGAGGTGGAGGGCGTGGGTGGTGTCCCGAACGTAGGTGGGGAGTTCTTGGACTAAAAGGGACAGAACCGTGTCGAGGTACGCGGAGATGAGTTCGCTGGGGCAGGAGCAGGCTGAGACAATGGGTCAGCCGAGGCAGTCAGGTTTGTGGATTTTGGGCCGGAGGTAGAAACGGGCGGTGCGGGGTTGTGGGACTATGATGTTGGAGGCGGTGGATGGGAGATCCCCTGAGGTGATGAGGCTATGGACGGTCTGGGAGAAGATGGTTTGGTGATGGGAGGTGGGGTCATGGTCTGGGAGATGATGGTTTGGTGTATAAATAAAACATAGAACATTATAGCATAGAACAGGGCCTTTATGGAACCGCTCAGCAAATAAAGGAAGTTAGACACACAGGACATACAGCATTACAGCACAGTACAGGTCCATTATGTAACCACTTGGCTAATACCGGACATTAGACCAATACAACATAGAACATTACAGCGCAGTACAGGCCCTTGAAGGAACCACTCAGCTAATTCCAGATATTAAACCAATACAACATAGACCTCACAGCACAGTACTGGACCTTAAGCTAATAAAGGAAGTTTGAGTCATAGAACATACAGCACTACAGCACAGTATGCCAGTCTGCCAGGAATACACAGAATACCAGCCACTGTGTATAATGTAGAAAACAGCAGTCCACATGTATAATCTGTAGAATAGTTGTCCCTATCTATATTGTAGAGAACAGCAGTCCCTGTATCTCATGTAGAGAACTACAGTCCCTGTGTGCAATGTGGAGAACAGCAGTCCCTGTGTACATTGTCGAGAACAGGCAGATCCTGTGTGTCGTGTGGAGAACAGCAGTCCCTGTGTATAGGAAAGAGAATAACTGCCCCATGTATAACATAGAGAACAGCTGTCACTGCATACAATGCAGAGAACAGCAGCCCATGTGTGCAATGTTGTGGACAGCAGTGCCTGTGAGATTGTAGAGAACAGCAGTCCCTTTGTATAAAATAGAGAACATGAGTCCCTGTGTATAATATAAACAACAGCAGCCCCTGTGTATAATATAAACAACAGCAGTCCTTGTGAGCAACATCGCGAATAGCAGTGCCTGTGTATAAGATGGAGAACAGCTCCGATGTACATTATAAAGAATATACAGAACAGCAGTCCCCATGTTTAATAAAGAGAACATCAGACCGTGTGTGTGATGCAGAGAACAGCAGTCCCTATGTATAATGTGGAGAACTGCAGCCTCTGTGTCTGTAAAACAGGACAAAGCTCCCTGTGTATAATGTAGAAAACAGCAATGCCTGTGTACAATATAGACAATATCAGCAACTGTATACAATGTAGAGAACAGCTGTCCGTGTGTGCAATGTAGCGAACAACAGTGCCTGCATACCACATAGTGTACAACAGTCCCTGTGGATAATATAGAGAACAGCAGTCCCTCTGTATAATGTAGAGAACAGCAGTTAGTGTGTATAATATAGGGAACAGCAGTCACTGTATATAATACAGAGAACAGCAGTCCCAGTGTATAATAAAGCGATAAGCTGTCCTTGAATGTATGGTAGAGAACAGTAGTCCCAGTGTAAAATGTAGAGACCAGCAGTCCTGTGTACATTATAGAGAACAGCAATCCCTCCATATAAGATAGAGAACAGCAGTCCCAGTGTTTAATAAACAGGAGTTTAGAATGTAGAGAACAGCAGTTCATTGTAGAGAACAAAAGTCCCAACACAAAATACAGAGAACAGCAATCCCTGTGTTTAATAAAGAGAACAGCAGTCCCTATGTATAATACAGAGAACAGCAGTCCCTATGTATAAGAAAGAGAACAGCAATCCCTGTATTTCAGAAAGAGATTAATAGTCCCTGCATATAATATAGAGAACAGCAGTCACTGTGTATAATATAGAGAACGTGTCCATGTGTATGTTATAGAGAGCAGGAGTCCCTGTGTAATATAGAGAATAGCCTTACCTGGGTACAATATGTCTATTATAGAGCACAACGGTGCCTGTGTATAAGAGAGAAAAGCAGTCCCTGTGTCTAATATAGAAAACAAAAGTCACTGAGCATAATATATAGAACAGAAGTCTGTGTGTTCAATAAAAAGAGCAGCAGTTCCTGTGTTTAATATAGAGAGCAGCAATCTCTGTGACTCATTTAGAGAACAGCAGTCTCTCAGTCTAATATAGAGAACAGCAGTCACTGTGCATAATATATAGAACATCTCTGTGCATTGTATAGAGAACAGCAAACCCTGAGAATAATGTAGAAAACAGCTGTTCCTGTTTATAATGTGGAGAACAGTAGTCTCTGCGTATGTTTTGGAGAACAGCAGATCCTGTGTCTCATGTAGAGAACAGCAGTGGCTGTGTATAATGTAGAGAACAGCTGTCCCTGAGTGTATGGTAGAGAACAGTAGTCCCTGTGTAAAATGTAGAGAACAGCGATACTACATACATTGTAGGGAAGAGCAGTCCCTGTGTACAGTGAAGAGAACAGCAGTCCCTTCATGAAATGTGGATGTGGTGTATATGGACTTCAGCAAGGCATTTGATAAGGTTCCCCATGGTAGGCTCATTCAGAAGGTCAGGAGGAATGGGATGCGGGGGAACTTAGCTGTCTGGATACAGAATTGGCTGGTGAACAGAAGACAGCGAATGGCAGTAGAAGGAAAATATTCTGCCTGAAAGTCAGTGGTGAGTGGTGTTCCACAGGGTTCTTTTCTTGGGCCTCTACTGTTTGTAATTTTTATTAAAGACTTGGATGAGGGGATTGAAGGATGGGTCAGCAAGTTTGCAGATGACACAAAGGTTGGAGGTGTTCACAGTATAGAGGGCTGTTGTAGGCTGCAGCGAGACATTGACAGGATGCAGAGATGGGCTGAGAGGTGGCAGATGGAGTTCAACCTGGACAAATGCAAGATGATACATTTTGGAAGGTCGAATTTGAAAGCTAAGTACAGGATTAAGGGTAGGATTCTTGGCAGTGTAGAGGAACAGAGGGATCTTGGTGTGCGGGTACATAGTAAAAAATGAGGTCTGCAGATGCTGGAGATCACAGCTGAAAATGTGTTGCTGGTTAAAGCACAACAGGTTAGGCAGCATTTCAGGAATAGGGAATTCGACGTTTCGAGCATAAGCCCTTCATCAGGAATGCAGGTACATAGATCCCTTAAAATGGCCACCCAAGTGGACAGGGTTGTTCAGAAAGCATATGGTGTTTTGGCTTTCATTAACAGGGGGATTGAGTTTAAGAGCCATGAGATATTGTTGCAGCTCTATAAAACTTTGGTTAGACAGCACTTGGAATATTGTGTCCAATTCTGGTCGCCCTATTATAGGAAAGATGTGGATGCTTTGGAGAGGGTTCAGAGGAAGTTTCCCAGGATGCTGCCTGGAATGGAGGGTTATCTTATGAAGAGACGTTGACTGAGCTCGGACTGTTTTCATTGGAGAAAAGGAGGAGAGGGGGTCCTAATTGAGATATACAAGATAATGAGAGGCATAGATAGAGTCGATAGCCAGAGACTATTTCCCAGAGCAGAAATGGCTAACATGAGGGGTCATAGTTTTAAGCTGGTTGGAGAAATTATAGAGGGGATGTCAGAGGCGGGTGCTTTAGACAGAGAGTTGTGCGAGCATGGAATGCTTTGCCAGCAGCAGTTGTGGAAGCAAGGTCATTGGGGACTTTTAAGAGACTGCTGGACATGCATATGGTCACAGAAATTTGAGGGTGCATACATGAGGATCAGTGGTCGGTACAACATCGTGGGTTGAAGGGCCTGTTCTGTGCTGTACTCTTCTATGTTCTATGTAATATAGAGAACAGCAATCCCTTCATATAATATAGAGGACAGCAGTCCCTGTATTTAATAAAAATAACAGCAATCCATGTTTATAATGTAGAGAACAGCAATCCCTGTGTATAATATAGAGAACACGTGTCCCTCTGTGTGACATAGAGAACAGCCTTACCTATATATAATATGGAGTACAACCTTTGTATGTTTTAGAGACCAGCAGTCCCTGTGTATAATGCGGAGACCAGCAGTCCCTGTGTATAATATAGACAACAGCAATCTCTCTGTACACTAAAGAGAACAGCAATCCCTGTGCAAAATAGAAACAGCTGCACCTGTCTATTCCACAAAATAGCCATCCCTCTGTACAATACAGAGATCTGCAGTCCCAGTGTAAAACATAGAGAACAACAGTTCCTGTGTATAATATAGAGAATTATATTATGCACAGGAATGTCTGTTCTCTTTATTAAACACGGGGATTTATGTTCTTTATATTAGACACAGGGACTGCTGCTCTCTATATGACACACAGGGATAGCTGTTCTCTATATTATCCACACTGACTGCTGCTCTCTATATTATACACAGGGACTGCTGGTCTCCGCATTATACACAGGGTCTGCTGTTCTCTTTATTAAACACAGGGATTCATGTTACTTATGTTCAACACAGCATCTTCTGTTTGCTATATTATTCCCCGGAACTGCTGTTCTCCATATTGTACACAGGGACTGTTGTTCTTTACATGATGGACTGGCAATTCTGTTCTCTGAAATTGACACAGGGACAGCTGTTCTCTGTATGATACATAGAGACTGCTGATCTCATGATTAAAGACAGGGACTGCTGTTCTCGACATTGTACACAGAGACTATGTTTCTCTGTATTATACATAGGGACTGCTGTCCTCTGTATTATACACAGGGATTGCTGTTCTTGACATTGTACACAGAGACTATGTTTCTCTATATTATATACAGGGACAGCTGTTCTTGACATTGTACATAGAGACTGTGGTTCTCTATGTTATACACAGGGGCTGCTGTTCTCTTCATTATACAGAGGGATTGCTGTTGTCTAAATTATGCACCGGGGCTGCTGTTTTCAGTATTATACAGAGATACTGCTGTTCTTTATATTATACATATGAACTGCTGTTCTCTCTATTGTACACAGGGCCTGCTGTTCTCTAAAATAGACAGAGGGCTGCAGTTCTCGAAATTGTACACAGGGCCTGCTGTTCTCTAAGGTAGATACAGGTGCTGGTCTCTATACTATACACAGGGGCTGCTGCTCTCGATATTATGCTCAATGACTCACGTTCTCTATATTGTGCATAGGGCCTGCTGTTCTCTAAGACAGACACAGAGACTTCTGTTCTCTATATTATACACAGGGACTGCTGCTCTCTATATGACACACAGGGATAGCTGTTCTCTATATTATCCACACTGACTCATATTCTCCATATTGTACACAGGGACTGCTATTCTCTTTTTGAAACACAGGAATTCATGTTCGTTATATTCGACACAACATCTGCTGTTCTCTACATTATACATAGACATTGGTGTTCTCTATATTACACACAGGCACAGCTGTTTTCTTTATTACAGACAGGGATTCATGTTCTTTATATTAGACACAGCATCATCTGTTCTCTATATTATACACAGGGACTGCTGTTCTTTATATTATACACAGGGAGTTCTGTTCTCCATATAGGGACTGCTGTTCTTTATATTACGGACAGGCACTGCTGTTCTCTGAAATTTACACAGAGACTGCTGTTCTCGACCTTGTACACAGAGATTGCTTTTCTCTATACTATATACAGTGACCGCTGTCCTCGACATTGTACACGTAGACTGCATTTCTCGATATCATGCACAGGGACTGCTGTTCTCTGTATTATACAAGGGGACTGCTGTTGTTTACATTATGCACACGGACTGCTGGTTTCTATATTATACAGAGGGACTGCTGTTCTCCATATTATACACATATACTGGTGTTCTCTACATTACACACAGGGACGGATGTTCTCTTTATTAAACACAAGGATGCATTTTCTTTATATTAGACACATCATCTTCTGTTCTCCATATTATACACAGGGATTGCTGTTCTTTATGTTGTGCACAGGCACTGATGTTCTCTAAAATAGACAGAGGGACTGCTGTTCTCCATATAAGACACAAGGAATGCTCTTCTCTATCGTATACGTATGAACTGCTGTTCTCTATATTTACACAGGGATTGCTGCTCTCTATATTATGCACAGTGATAGCTGTTCTCTATATTATACACAGTGACTCCTATTCTCTAGATTGGACACAGGGACTGCTGTTCTCTATATTATACACAGTGACTCATATTCTCTAGATTGGACAGAGGGACTGTCTCTAGAGCTGTTCTCTATATTGTATACAGGCACAGCTGTTCTCTTCATTAAACACAGGGAGTCGTGTTCTTTATATTATACACAGGGACTGCTGTTCTCAACATTGTACACAGCGAGTGCTTTTCTCTAGATTATATATTTGGACTGCTGTCCTCTACATTAGACACAGGGGCTGCTGTTCTTTATATTATGCACAGCCACAACTATTCTCTATATTATGCACAGTGACTGTTGTTCCCTGTATTAGACATAGGGACAGCTGTTCCCTACATGACACACAGAGACTGCTGTTCTCTACATTATAAACAGACAATGCTGTTCTCAAAAATGATCACAGAAACTGCAGAACTCCCTATTATACACAGGACTGCTGTTCTCTTTATTAAACACAGGGTCTGCTGTTCTGGACATTCTATATTATACACAGAGACAGCTGTTTTCTGCGTTATACACAGGGACTACTGTTTTCTGCGTTATACGCAGGGACTGCTGTTCTCTATATAATGCACAGGGACTGCTCTTCTATATATTAATCACAGTGATTGCTATTCTTTATATTATTCACAGGCACTGCTGTTCTCGAAAATAGGCACAGGGACTGCTGTTCTCTATTATACACTGGGACTGCAGTTCTCTATATTATACACATGGACTGCGGCTCTCTATATTATACACAGGGATACCTGTTCTCTATTATTTACATTGACTCAACTACTCTACATTGTGCGTAAGGACTGCTGTTTTCTATAGTATACACAGGCACTGGTGTTCTCTTTAATAAACACAGGCACAGCTGTACTCTATATTATGCACAGGCACTGCTGTTCTTTCCATTGCACACAGTGATTGCTGCTCTCAACACTGTACACAGGAACTTGTGTTCTCTCTATTATGCACAGGGACTGCTGTTCTCCATATTGCACACAGGAACTGCTGTTCTGTATAATAGACACAGGGACTGCTGTTCTCCGTATTATACAGTGTGTGTGCTGTTCTCTACATTGGGGACTGCTGACCTCTTCAATGTACACAGGACCCCTGTTCTTGACATTCTGAACTGCTGTTTATTAAACACAGGGAATGCTGTTCCCTACCAGACACTCAGGGGCAGTTGTTCTCTCCACTGTACATGGGGATTGCTGTTTTCTACATGAGACACAGAATCTGCTGTTCTCCACAATATACGCAGAGACGACAGTTCACCACATTAGAAACAGGGACTGCTGTTTTCCACATTATTCTAAGGCTTTGTTGTTCTCTTTGTGATACACAGTGACTGCTGTTCTCTATATTGTAACAGGCACTGGTGTTCTCTAAAATAGGCACAGGGACTACTCTTCTCTATAATATACACGGGGATAGCTATTCTCAATATTGTACACAGGGATTGCTGTTCTCTCTCACACATGCAGCCAGTGCTGTTCTCCACATTATGTGCCGTGACTGCTGTTCTCTACATGAAACACAGGGATTGCTGTTCTCTACAATGTGCTCAAGGACTAGCTTTCCCAGATCATACACAGGGACTGCTGTTTTATACATCATACTCAGGGATTGTTATTCTTGACATTATACCCAGGGACTGCTGTTTTCTATAATTTACACAGTGACTGCTGTTCTCTACCAGATACTCAGAGACTGCTGTTCTCCACATACGACACAGGATCTGCCGTTAATCTACAATATACACAGGGACTACGGTTCTCCACATTAGAAACAGGGACTGTTGTTTTCTACATTATCCTCGGTGTTTGCTGTTCTCCACATTATACACAGTGACTGCTGTTCTCTATATTACACAGAGGGGCTGCAGTTCCCGATATGAGACACAAGGACTGCTGTTGCTATCTGAGCACAGGGTCTGCACCTCTCTTTATTAAACACAGGAAATGTTGTTCTCTCTATTATGCACAGGCACTGGTGTTCTCTATATTATACACAGGCACTGCTGTTCTGTAAAATAGACAGAGGGACTGTTATTCTCTATGTTATACTCAGGGATAGCTGTTCTCAGTAATGTACACAGGGTCTGCTGATCTCTATAATATGTACAGGCACTGATGTTCTCAAAAATAGATATAGGAACTGTTGTTCTCTATATTATACACAGGGTTAGTTGTTCTCTGTGTTTATACACAGTACTCATGTTCTCTATCTTATACACAGGGATTGCTGTTCTCCACATTGTACAAAGGCTCTGCTGTTCTCTCTATTATACACAGGGAGTGCAGTTAATCTTTCTATACACAGGAACTGCTGTTCTCTATATTGTACACAGGGACTGCTGTTCTCTCTCATACACGTGCACGGTTGTTCCTTATAATTGACACATGGATTGCTGTTAGAACATAGAACATAGAAAAATACAGCACAGTACAGGCCCTGATCTTCCCTACAATGTACGCAGGACTGCTGGTCTCTACAATTTACACGTGGACTAATGTTCTCTACCATACACTCAGGGACAGCTGTTCTCTGGAGTATATGCATCAACTTCTGTTCTCTACATGAGACACAGGATCTGCAGTTCTCCACAATATACACAAGGACTAATGTTCTCCACAATACAAAGAGGGACTACTGTTTTCTACATTATTCACAGGGTTTGCTGTTCTCTATATTTTGCACAGGGACTGCTGTTCTGTATATTATGTACAGTGACTGCTCTTCTCTATATTATTCACAGGCACAGCTGTTCCCTAAAATAGACACAGGAACTGCTGTTCTCTGTATTATACACAGGATCTGCTGCTCTCTCTAATATACACATTGCTACTCTATATATTATGCACAGTGACTGCTGTTCTTTATATTATTCATTGGCACTGTTGTTCTCCAAAATCAACACAGTGACTGATGTTCTCTGTATTATACACCGGGACTGTTGTTCTCTATATTATACACACCAACTGCTGCTCTCTATAATATACACAGGTGTACCTGCTATTTATATTGTTCACAGTGACTGCTCTATTTTGTGCACAGGGACTGCTGTTTTCTATTGTGTACACAGGCACTGATATTCTCTTTATTATACACTGGGACTGCTGTTCTCTATATTGTCCACTGGGACTGTTGTCCTTTCCATTGCACGCAGGGATTGCTGTTCTTGACATTGTACACAGGAACTGGTGTTCTCTCTGTTGTGCACAGGGACTGCTGTTCTCCATCTTGTTCACAGGGACTGATGTTCTCTATAATAGGCACAGCAACCGGTGTTCTCTGTATTATACACAGGGACTGCTGTTCTCTCCATTATACACGGGACTGCTCCTCTGTAGAATAAACACAGAGACTGTCATTCTCTCTGTTATACACAGGGACTGCTCTTCTCTTTATTAAACACAGAGACTGCTGTTCTCTATATTATATTCAGAGACTAGTGTCCTCCACATTGCACACAGGAACTGTTATTTTATACATTACACACAGGGATTGCTATTCCCTATATTAGACACAGGGACTGCTATTCTCTCTGAAACACAGGCACTGTTGTACACTATAATAAACACAAATACTGCTGTTCACCATATTATGTATCGGTAAAGCTGCTCTCTATAATATACACAGGGACACATGTTCCCTATATTATACACTGCTGTTCTCTGGATGTCTGGTCACACAGCGACCAGAACTATGTGTGATGTTCTCTATATAATAGATAGGGACTGCTGACCTCTTCAATGTACGCAGGACCCCTGTTCTCGATATTCTGAACTGCTGTTTATAAAATACAGGGACTGCTGTTCTCTACCAGGCACTCAGGGTCAGCTGTTCTCGACACGATACACAGGGTCTGCTGTTCTCTACAATACACAGGGACAACTGTTCTCCGCTTTAGAAACAGGGATTGCTGTTTTCTACATGACTCTCAGGGTTTGCTGTTTTCTATATTACACACAGAGACTGCTGGTCCCTATATTGTACACAGGCACTGTTGTTCTGTAAAATAGATGCAGGGTCTGCATTTCTCTAAAATAGGCACAGGGACTGCTCTTCCCCATATTATACACAGGGATAGCCATTCTCCATATTGTACACAGGGATTGCTGTTCTCTACCACACATGCAGGCAGTGCTGTTCTCTACATTATACGCTGTGAGTGCTGTTCTCGTCAAGAGACACAGGGACTGCTGTTTTCTACAAAGTGCTCAAGGACTCGTGTTCACCAGATCATACACAGGGACTGCTGTTTTATACATTTGACACAGGGAGTGTTATTCACTACATTATACCCAGGGATGGCTGTTCTCTATATTTTACACAGGGACTACTGTTCTCTACCAGACACTCAGGGACAGCTGTTCCCTATATTGTACATAATGACTGCTGTTCTCTGCATTGTGCGCAGGGACTGCTGTTTTCTACATTATACACAGGAACTGTTCTCTACGTTACACACAGGGACTGCTGATTTCTGTATTGTTCATTAGGCCTGCTATTCTCTACATTATACATAAGGACTGCTGTTCTGTGGAATAACACAGGTATAGCTGTTCTCTATTTTGTACACAGGGACTGTTGTTCTCTATAGTGTGCAGAAGGTCCTGTAGAAACCAGGACTGCTGTCTACATTATTCTCAGTGTTTGCTATTCTCCACATTGTACACAGTGACTGCTGTCTTCTATATTACATGGAGGACAGCTCTTCACGATTTGAGAAACTGGGACTGCCATTCCCTGTCTGAGACACAGGGATTGCTGGTCTCTTTATTAAACACAGGGAATGTTGTTCTCTATACTACACACAGACACTGCTGTTCTCTAAAATAGACACAGGGACTGCTGTCCTCAATATTATACACAGGGATAGCTGTTCTCCATATTGGAGAAAGGCTCTGCTGTTCTCTATATTATACATAGAGAATGCTGTTCACTTTGTGATACACAGGGACTGCTGTTCTCTCTTATACACGGGCAGAGTTGTTCTGTATAATTGGCACAAGGACTGCTGTTCTCCAAATGATGCACAGGCAATGCTGTTCTCTATATTACACTGAGGGACTCCTGCTCTCTTTAATATACACTGGGACAAGTGTTTTCTATATTATACACAGCGACTGCTGTTCTCTGTGTTATATGTGGGGACGGCTCTTCTCTGCACTGTACACAGGGACAGCTGTTCCCTACAATGTACGGAGGACCACTGTCCTCTACGTTTTACACATCTACTACTGTTCTCTACCATACACTCAGGGACAACTGTTCTCTACATTATGTACAGCGACTGCTGTTCTCTACATGAGACACAGGATCTGTTGTTCTCTGCAATAAACACAGATAATACTGTTCTCCACATTATAAACAGGAACTGCTGTTTTCTACATTATTTACAGGGTTTGCTGTTCTCCATGTTATGCACAGGGACTGCTGATCTTCGTTGTGGTTCTGTTTGCCGAGCTGGGAATTTGTGTTGCAGACGTTTCGTCCCCTGTCTAGGTGACATCCTCAGTGCTTGGAAGCCTCTTGTGAAGCGCCTCTGTGATCTTTCCTCCGGCATTTGTAATGGTTTGAATCTGTCGCTTCTGGTTGTCAGTTCCAGCTGTCCATTGCAATGGTCGGTATATTGGGCCCAGGTTGATCTGCTTATTGAATGAACCTGTGGGTGAGTGCCATGCCTCTAGGAATTTCCTGGCTGTTTTCTGTTTGGCTTGTCCTATATGATCTTCATATTATTCACAGGCACTACTGTTCACTAAATTAGACACAGGGACTGCTGTTCTCTATATTATTCACAGAGGCTGGTGTTCTCTATATTATACACCGGGACAGCTGTTCTCTTCATTAAACACAGTGAGTCATGTACTTTATATTAGACTCCGCGTCTGCTGTCTCTATATTATCACAGGCACTGCTTTTCTCTATTATACACAGTGACTCATATTCTCTACTTGTACACAGGGACTACTGTTCTCAATGTTATACACAGACACTAGATATCTCTATATTAGACATAGGGACATAGTACATAGAACAGTACAGCACAGAACAGGCCCTTCAGCCCATGATGTTGTGCTGACCATTGATCCTCATGTATGCACCCTCAAATTTCTGTGACCATATACATGACCAGCAGTCTCTTAAAAGTCCCCAATGACCTTGCTTCCACAACTGCTGCTGGCAACGTATTCCATGCTCTCGCAACTCTCTGTGTAAAGAACCCACCTCTGACATCCCCTCTATACTCTCCTCCAACCAGCTTAAAACTATGACCCCTTGGATAGCCATTTCTGCCCTGGGAAATAGTCTCTGGCTATCGACTCTATCTATGCCTCTCATTATCTTGTATACCTCTATTAGGTCCCCTCTCCTCCTCCTTTTCTCCAATGAAAGAAGTCCGAGCTCAGTCAACGTCTCTTCATACGATAAGCCCTACAGTCCAAGCAGCATCCTGGTGAACCTCCTCTGAACCCTCTCCAAAGCATCCACATCTTTCCTATAATAGGGCGACCAGAACTGGACGCAGTATTCCAAGTGCTGTCTAACCAAAGTTTTATAGAGCTGCAACAATATATCACGGCTTTTAAACTCAATCCCCCTGTTAATGAAAGCCAAAACACCATATGCTTTCTTAGCAACCCTGTCCACTTGGGTAGCTATTTTAAGGGATCTATGCATCTGCACACCAAGATCCCTCTGTTCCTCCACAGTCCCAAGAATCTTATCCCTAATACAGTACTCAGCTTTCAAATTTGACCTTCCAAAATGCATCACCTTGCATTTGTCCAGGATGAACTCCATCTGCCACCTCTCAGTCCATCTCTGCATCCTGTCAATGTCCCGCTGCAGCCTACAACAGCCCTCTATGCTAACCAATCCTTCAATCCCCTCATTCAAGTCATTAATAAAAAATACAAACAGTAGAGGCCCAAGGACAGTGGAACACCACTCATCACAGCCTTCCAGGCAGAATATTTTCCTTCTACTACCACTCGCTGTCTTCTGTAGGCCAGCCAATTCTGTGTCCAGACAGCTAAGTTCCCCCACATCCCATTCCTCCTGACCTTCTGAATGAAGCTACCATGGGGAACCTTATCAAATGCCTTGCTGAAGTCCATATACACCACATCCACATCATCAACTTTTCTAGTCACATCCTCAAAGATCTCAATAAGGGTTGCGAGGCATGACCTGCCCTCACAAAGCCATGCTGACTGCATTTAATCAAGCCATGCTCTTCCAGGTGGTCATAAATCCTATCCCTCAGAATCCTTTCTAACACCTTGCAGACGACAGACGTGAGACTTACTGGTCTGTAATTATTTTCTTTCTTGAAGAGAGGAATTACATTTGCCTCTCTCCAGTCCTCCAGTACGACTCGAGTGGAGAGCGAGGATGCAAAGATCTTCGCAAGTGGTGAAGCAATTGCATTTTTCATTTCCCAAAGCAGCTGAGGACAAATCTGGTCCGGGCCTGGCGACTTGTCAATCTTAATGTTTGACAAAATTTTCAGCACATCAGCTTCCTCTATCTCTATCCATTCCAGCATGCACACTTATTCTTCAAAGATTTCATTCATTACAAAGTTCATTTCTTTCGTAAAGACAAAAGCAAAAAGCTCATTTAGGGCTTCCCCTACCTCCTCAGACTCCACACACAAGTTCCCTATGCTATCCCTGATCGGCCCTACTCTTTCTTATTCCTCACATAAGTGTAAAATGCCTTTGTGTTCTCCCTAATCTGTTCTGCCTGCCTTTCTCGTGCCCCCTCCTGGCTCTCCTCAGACCATTTTTGAGCTCCTTCCTCGCCTGCCTGTAAACCTCTAGAGCTGAGCTTGACCCTAGGTTCCTCCACCTGTGTTCTCTTCATTAAACACAGGGAGTCATGTTCTTTACATTACACACAGCATCTGCTGTTCTCAACATTGTACACAGAGACTGCTTTTCTCTAGATTATACATATGGACTGTTGTCCCTATATTATACACAGGGACTGTTGTTCTCTAAATTATACACAGGAACTGAGGGATAGCTGTTCTCTATAGTGCATACAAGGACAGCTGCTCTCTTTATTAAACACAGGGATTCATGTTCTTTTTATTAGACACAGCATCTTCTGTTCTCCATATTATGCACAGAGACTGCTGATCTTTATTTTATGTACAAGAACTGCAGTTCTCTGAAATAGACAAAGGGTTTGCTGTTCTCTATATTATACCCAGAGACTGCTGCTCTCTATATTATACGCAGGGACAGCTGTTCTCTATATTATAAACAGAGACTGCTGTTCTCTATATTATACACAGGGACTGCTGTTCTCGAAATTGTACACAGAGAGTGCTTTTCTCTAGATTATACATATGGACTGCTGGCCTTGATATTGGACACAGGGACTGCTATTGTCTATATTATACACATATACAGCAAATTCTCTATATTATACACAGTGACTGTTGTTCCCTGTATTAGACACAGGGATTGCTGTTCACTATATGAGACACAGAAACAGCTGTTCTCTATATTATGTACAGGACTGCTGCTCTCTTTATTAAACACAGGGACTGCTGTATTCAATATTGTACACGAAGTTTGCTTTTCTGCATATTTCCTTATATTGTACACATGCACTGCTGTTCTCTATATTATACACAGGGGCTGCTGCTCTCTATATTGCACACAGAGATAGCTGTTCTCTATATTATACATAGTGACTCATATTCCACATATTGTACACAGGGACTGCTGTTCTCTATATTATACACAGACACTGGTGTTCTCTACGTTATACACAGAAATGGCTGTTCTCTTCATTAAACACAGGGAGTCACGTTCCTTATATCAGACACAACTTCTGCAGTTCTCTAGAACTGGGACTGCTGTTCTTCATATAATGCACAGGCACTGCTGTTCTCTAAAATAGATAGAGGGACTGTTGTTCCCTGTATGACACACAGGAATAGCTGTTCTCCATATTGTACACAATGACGTATATTCTCTATAGGTTGTAGGTTTGCTCGCTGAGCTGTAGGTTTGATATCCAGATGTTTCATTACCTGGCTAGATAACATCATCAGTGGTGACCTCCAAGTGAAGGGAAGCTGTTGTCTCCTGCTTTCTATTTATATCTTTCTCCTGGATGCAGTTCCTGGGATTTGTGGTGATGTCATTTCCTGTTCGTTTTCTGAGGGGTTGTTAAATGGCATCTAGATCTATGTGTTTTTTTATGGCGTTGTGGTTGGAGTGCCAGGCCTCTAGGAATTCTCTGGCATATCTTTGCTTAGCCTGTCCCAGGATAGATGTGTTGTCCCAGTCGAAATGGTGGGTTTCTTCATCCGTGTGCAGGGCTTCGAGGGAGAGAGGGTCGTGTCTTTTTGTGGCTAGCTGCTGTTCGTGTATCCTGGTGGCTAACTTTCTTCCTGTGCGTCCTACGTAGCGTTTGTGGCAGTCCTTGCATGGAATTTTGTAGATGACGTTGGTTTTGTCCATGGGTTGCACTGGGTCTTTTAAGTTGTTAGTTTTTGTTTGAGGGTGTTGGTTGGTTTGTGTGCTACTAGGATTCTGAGGGGTCTTAGTAGTCGGGCTGTCATTTCTGAAACTTCTTTGATGTATGGTAAGGCGGTTAGGGTTTCTGGCTGTGTTTGGTCTGCTTGTCGTGGTTTGTTCTTGAGGAATCTGCGCACTGATTTTTTGAGTATCCGTTCTTCTTGAGTAAGTTGTATTGGTGGTTCTCCTCTGTTTTACGATGTACATATGAACTGCTGTTGTCTATATTGCACACAGGGACTGCTGTTCTTTATATTATGCACAGGCACTGCTGTTCTCTAAAATAGACAGAGGGACAGCTGTTCTCTAAAATAGACAGAGGGACTGCTGTTCTCTATATTGTACACAGGGGCGGCTGTTCTCTTTATTCAAAATGGGAAATCATGTTCTTTATATTAAACACATCATCTTCTTTCTCAATATTATACAGAGTGACTGCTGTTTTCCATATTGTACACAGGGACTGCTGTTCTCTAAGATAGACACAGGGACTGCTGTTCTCTATATTATACATGGACACTGCTGTTCTCTATATTATCGCTTAAAAATGTGTTACTGAAAAAGCGCAGCAGGTCAAGCAGCATCAAAGGAGGAGAATCAAAGTTTCGGGCACAAGCTTTCTTTCCAGCAACACATTTTTAAGCTCTGATCGCCAGCATCTGCAGTCCTCACCTTCTCCTAGTTCTCCATATTATACACAGGGACAGCTGTACTCTTTTTAAACACAGAGAGTCATGTTCTTTATATTAGACGCAGCATCTGCTGTTCTCTACATTATACACAGGGACTGCTGCTCTCGACATTGTACATAGAGACTGCCTTTCTCTATATTTTACACAGTGACTGCTGTTGTCTAGATGAAACATATGGACTGCTGTTCCCAATATTTTACACAGGGACTGCTGGCCTTAATATTGTGCACACGGAATGCTGTTCTCTAAAAGAGACACAGGGACTGCTGTTCTCTATATTATACTCAGGAATTGCTGTTTTCTGTATTTTCCAGAGGGACTGCAGTTCACTATATTGTACATATGAACTGCTGTTGTCTATATTGCACACAGGGACTGCTGTTCTTTATATAATGCACAGGCACTGCTGTTCTCTAAAATAGACAGAGGGACTGCTATTCTCTATATTGTGCACATACATTGTCTTTTTCTGTATTATACAGAGATGATTGTTCTCTGTAATTAGCACAGGGATTACTGTTCTTTATATTAGACATAGCATCTGCTATTCTCTATATTATACACAGGGACTGCTGTTCTTGTCATTGTTCACAGAGAGTGCTTTTCTCTATATTAAACATACTTTCTGCTGTTCTCTAGATTATACATCTGTACTGTTGATCTCTGTATAAGACACAGGGAATGCTCTTCTCGATATTATACATATGAACTGCTGTTCTTTATCCTGTGCACAGGCCTGCTGTTCTCTAAAATAGACACAGGGACTGCTGCTTCTTTGATGTATGGTAAGGCGGTTAGGGTTTCTGGCTGTTTTTGGTCTGCTTGTCGTGGTTTGTTCTTGAGGAATCTGCGCACTGATTTTTTGAGTATCCGTTCTTCTTGAGTAAGTTGTATTGGTGGTTCTCCTCTGTTTTACGAAGTACATATGAACTGCTGTTGTCTATATTGCACACAGGGACTGCTGTTCTTTATATAATGCACAGGCACTGCTGTTCTCTAAAATAGACAGAGGGACAGCTGCTCTCTAAAATAGACAGAGGGACTGCTGTTCTCTATATTGTACACAGGGGCGGCTGTTCTCTTTATTCAAAATGGGAAATCATGTTCTTTATATTAAACACATCATCTTCTTTCTCAATATTATACAGAGTGACTGCTGTTTTCCATATTGTACACAGGGACTGCTGTTCTCTAAGATAGACACAGGGACTGCTGTTCGCTATATTATACACAGGGACTGCTGCTCTCTATATTATACACAGGAATTGCTGTTTTCTGTATTTTCCAGAGGGACTGCAGTTCTCTACATTGTATATATAGAGAACTGAAGGGCTTATGCCCGAAACGTCGATTCTCCTGCTCGTTGGATACTGCCTGACCTGCTGCACTTTTCCAGCAACACATTTTTCAGCTCTGATCTCCAGCATCTGCAGTCCTCACTTTCTCCTATATTGTACATATGAACTGCTGTTGTCGAAATTGCATACAGGGACTGCTGCTCTTCATATAATGCACAGGCACTGCTGTTCTATACAATAGACAGAGGGACTGCTGTTCTCTATATTGTACACAAGGGAATGTTGTTCTCTATATTATACTGATGTTCTCTGTATTATACACAGGGACTGCTATCCTCCATGTTGTACTCAGTAACTGCAGTTCTCTATATTATACATAGTGATTATTGTCCCCTACAATGTACACAGGCACTGCTGTTCTCTATGTTGTACATATGGATTATTGGTCTCTACATTGTACACAATTACTGCTGCTCTCTGCATGTGCACAAGGACTGCTGTTCTCTATTTTATACTTAAGGACTTGCTGTTCTCTATATTATACACAGGGACTGCTGTTCTCCATGTTGTACTCAGTGACTGCTGCTCCCTACATTATACACAGTGACTGTTGTGCCCTACAATGTACCCAGGCACTGCTGTTCTCTATGTTGTACACATGGATCGTTGGTCTCTACATTGTACACAATTACTGCTGTTCTCTGCATGTGCGCAGGGAGTGCTGTTCTCTATTTTCTACCTAAGGACTTGCTGTTCTCGATGTTATACACAGGGACTGCTCATCTCTGTATTGTACCGAGGGATTGCAGTTCTCTATATTATACATAGGGACTGCTGTTCTGTCTAATAGACACACGAAATGCTGTTTTCTAAATTAAACACCGGGACTACCATTCTGTATAACAGAAACAGGAACTGCTGTTCTCTATATTATATTCAGGGACTGTTCTTCTCTACATTTTACACAGTGCCTACTGTCTCTAAGACATAGGGACTGCTGTTCTCTATATTATACTCAGTACTGCTCTTCTGTTTAATAAACACAGAGACTGTTGTTCTTTCTATCATACACAGGCACTGCTGTTCTCTATATTACACTCAGAGATTACTGTTCTCCACAATGTACCGAGGCACTGCTGTTCTCTGTGTTACACTCTGAGATTTCTGTTCCCCACCATGCACCAAGACACTGTTGTTCTCTAAACTGCACACATGGACTGCTGTTTTCCACATTGTACGCAGTTACTGCTGTCCTCTATGTGATACACGGGGACTGTAGATCTCTGTATTGTACAGAGGGACAGCTGTTTTTTGGAATATAGACAGGTACAACTGTTGTCTATTTTGTACACAGGGGACTGCTGTTCTCTACATTATACACAGGAACTGCTGTTCCCTACGTGAGGCTCAGGGAATGGTTTTGTTTGCAATATTCACAGGAACTGCTGTTCCCTAAATGAGACACAGGGATTGCTGTTGTCGTCATTATACACAGGGTATGCTGTTCACTTTTTTTATACGCAGGGACTGCTGTTCTCTATATTGTACACAGGGATTGCTGTTCTGACTTATACACGGGCACTGTTGTTCTGTATAATTGACACAAGGACTGCTGTTCTCCATATTATATATAGATAAGGCTCTTCTCTACATTACACAGAGGGACACCTGCTCTCTATAATATACACAGGGGCACGTTTTCTCTGTATTATACACAGCGACTACTGTTCTCTATATTATACGCAAGGATTGCTGTTCTCTTTATGAATCATTATAAACAGGGACTGCTGTTCTTTTTATTAAATACATGGACTGCTGTTCTCTATATCATATGAAGGGATTGCTGTTCTCTACACTGTATACAGGGACTGCTCTTCCCTTCAATATACGCAGGACCACTGTTCTCTACATTTTACACAGGGACCACTGTTCACTACCGTACACTCAGGGACAGCTGTTCTCTACATTATACGCATCGACTACTGTTCTCTACATGAGACACAGGATCTGTTGTTCTCCAAAATATACACAGAGACTACTGTTCTCCACATTATAAACAGGTAATACTGTTTTCTACATTACTCACTGAGTTTGCTATTCTCTATATTATACAAAAGCACTGCTGTTCTATATATTATGCACAGTGACTGCTGTTCTCTAAATTAGACTCAGAGACTGCTGTTCCCTAAATGAGACACAGGGACTGCTACTCTCTTTCTTAATCACAGGGACTGCTGTGCTATATGTTAGATTAGATTAGATTACTTACAGTGTGGAAACAGGCCCTTCGGCCCCACAAGTCCACACCAACCTGCCGAAGCGCAACCCACCCAGACCCATTCCCCTTCGTTAGTGGGCGGCACGGTGGCACAGTGGTTAGCACTGCTGCCTCACAGCGCCAGAGACCCGGGTTCAATTCCCGACTCAGTCCACTGACTGTGTGGAGTTTACACATTCTCCCCGTATATGCGTGGGTTTCCTCCAGGTGCTCCGGTTTCCTTCCACAGTCCAAAGATGTGCAGGTAAGGTGAATTGACCATGCTAAATTGCCCGTAGTGTTAGGTGAAGGGTAAATGTAGGGGTATGGGTGGGTTGCGCTTCGGCGGGTTGGTGTGGACTTGTTGGGCCGAAGGGCCTGTTTCCACACTGTAAGTAATCTAATTTACCCCCTCACCTAACACTACGGTGGTCAATTCACCTAACCTGCACATCTTTGGACTGTGGGAGGAAACCGGAGCACCTGGAGGAAACCCACGCAGACACGGGGAGAATGTGCAAACTCCACACAGTCAGTCGCCTGAGGCGGGAATTGAACCCGGGTATCTGGCACTGTGAGGCAGCAGTGCTAACCACTGTGCCACTATGCCACCCAAAGTATATTCTGCACAGTGACTGCTGTTTTATATATTAGACACAGGGACTGCTGTTCCCATTACTAAACACATGGACTGCTGTTCTCTATATTATATGCAGGGTCTGCTTTTCTCTATATTATGCACAGGGCTGCTGTCCTCCATATTGTACACAGGGACTGCTGTTCTCTTTATTAAACACAGGGACTGCTGTTCTCTATAGTATATGTTGGGACTGTTGTTTCCTGCAATGCACACAGGACTGCTGATCGCTATATTCTAAACTCCTGTTTATGAAACACAGGAACAGCTGTTCTCTATATTATACACACCGACTGCTGTTTTCCACATTGTACACAGGAACTGCTGTTCTTTATATTATACACAATGTTCTCTATGTTATCCACAGGGACTGTTGTACGCAAGCACTGCTGTTCACTACATTGCACACATGAGCTGCTGTTCTCTACATTGTACGCAGGCACTGCTGTTCTGGAGAATACACAGAAGGACTGCTGTTCTCTATATTGTACACAGGAACAGTTTTTCTCTATAGTATATGCAAGGACTGCTGTTCTCTATCATATACATAGGGACAGCCGCTCTCTCGGTTATACACAGGGACTCATGTTCTTTCCTTTAGACACTGCTAGTTTCATTAGTATAGGGACAGGGACTGCTGTTTTATATATTACACACATGGAAGGCTGTTCTTATCATTAAACACAGGGATTGCTCTTCTCCATATTGTACACAGGGAATGCTGTTCTCTGTACTATACAAAGGGACAGCTGTTCTCTATATTGTATATGGGGACTGTTGTTCTCTCTTATAAACAGGCACAGTTGTGCTTGATAATACACACAAGGACTGCTGTCCTCCATAATATATACAGGTAAGGCTATTCTCTATATTTCACATAGCGACTCCTGCTCTCTATAATATACAGAGGTACACATGTTCTTTATATTCTACACAGTGACTGGTGTTCTCTATATTAGACACAGGGAATGCTATTCTCTTTATGAATCACGGGGACTGATATTCTCTATATTATAAACAGGGATTGCTGTTCTCTTTATTAAACACGGGGACTGCTGTTCTTTATATTATATATAAGGACTGCTGTTCTCAATGTATGGTGGACTGCTGTTCTCTACATTCTAAACTGCTGTTTGTTCAACACTGAAACTGCAGTTCTCTATAATACACACAGGGAATGCTATTTCCTACATGAGACTCAGAGACTGTTGTTCTCTATATTACACACAGGGAATGCTGTTCTCCATATTCTACAATGGGACTACTATTCTCTTTATTGTGCACAGGCACTGCAGTTCTTTAAAATGGGCATAGTGACTGCTGTTATCTATATTAAATACAGGGGGTACTGTTCTCCAAAATAGGCACAGAGAATGCTGATCTCTACATTTTACACTGGGACAACTGTACACTTTATTACATACTGGAACTGCTGTTCTCTGTATAGTACACAGGGACTGCTGTTCTCTCTTAAACAGGGCACTGTTGTTTTGTAAAATTGACACAAGGACTGCTGTTCTCTATATTGTACACAGGGATGGCTGTTCTCTGTATGAAACACAGGGATTGATGTTCTCTATGTTATACACAGGTTGTGCTATTCTCTTTATTAAACACAGAGACCGCTGTTCTCCATATTATATGTAGAGACTGCTGTTCTCTTCACTGTACACAGGGACTGCTCTTCCCTACAATGTACACAGGACCACTGTTCTCTACATTTTACACAGGGACTACAGTTCTCTACCATACACTCAGGGACAGCTGTTCTCTACATTATATGCAGTGACTGCTGTGCTCTACATGAGACAAAGAATCTGCTATTCTCCAAAATATACACAGGGTCTACTGTTCTCCATATTATAAACAGGGACTGCTGTTTTCCACAGTATTCACAGTGTTTGCTGTTCTCTATATTATACAAAGGGAATGTTGTTCAACATATTATGCACAGTGACTGCTGTTCTCCATATTAGACACAGGGACTGCTATTCCCTATATGTGACACATGGATTGCTGTTCTCTATATTGTACACAGGGCCTGCTGTTCTTTATATTATGCACAGGGACTGCTGTTCTCTATGTTATACACAGAGACTGCTGTTCTCATCATTAAACACAGGGACTGCTTTTCTCAACATTGTACGCAGAGACTGCTTTTTCCATATTATACACAGGGACTGCTATATAACGCACAGGCACTGCTGTTCTCTAAAATAGAAAGAGGGACTGCTGTTCTCTATATTGTACACAGGGCCTCTATATTACGCACAGAGATAGCTGTTCTCTGTATTAAACACAATGACTCATGTTCTCTATGTTATACACAGAGACTGCTGTTCTCATTATTAAACACATTGTACACAGAGACTGCTTTTCTCCATATTATACACAGGGACTGCTGTTCTCTGTATTATACAGAGGGGCTGCTGTTCTCTATATTACAGACAGGGATTACTGTTCTCACCCATGTACACAGAGAGTGTTTTTCTCTAGATTACACATATGGACTGCTTTCCTCTATATTAGACACAGGAGCTGCTACTGTCTATATTATACACAGGGACTGATATTCTCTTTATTAAACACAGGGACTGCTGTTCTCGACATTGTACACAGAGAATGCTTTTCTCTTTCTTATACACAGGGACTGCTGTTCTCTGTATTATACAGAGGGGCTGCTGTTCTCTATATTACAGACAGGGATTACTGTTCTCACCCATGTACACAGAGAGTGTTTTTCTCTAGATTACACATATGGACTGCTGTCCTCTATATTAGACACAGGAACTGCTGCTGTCTATATTATACACAGGGACTGATATTCTCTTTATTAAACACAGGGACTGCTGTTCTCGACATTGTACACAGAGAATGCTTTTCTCTTTCTTATACACTTTCTTATGCTGCTGTTCCCTATATTAGACACAGGGGTTGCTGTTCCCAATATGAGATACAGGGGTTGCTGTTCCCAGTATGAGACACAGGGACTGCTGTTCCCTATATTAGACACAGGGGTTGCTGTTCCCTATATGAGACACAGGGACTGCTGCTCGATATGTTATAAACAGTGACACGGGGAATGCATTTCTCTATATTATACATATGCACTGCAGTTATCCATATTTTACACAGGACTGCTGTTCCTTATATTGTACATTTGGACTGCTTTTCTTTATATACGCAGACACTGGTGTTCCCTATATTATACACAGGAATGGCTGTTCTCTTCATTAAACGCAGGGTGTCATGTACTTTATATCAGACCCAGTGTCTGCTGTTCTCTATATTATACACAGGGCCTTCTATTCTCTAAAATAGACAGAGGGACTGTTGTTTCCTATATTATACACAGGGACTGCTGCTCTTTATATTATACACATGGATAGCTGTTCTCGATATTATACACAGTGACTCATGTTTTTATATTGTACACAGGGACTGCTGTTTTCTATAATATACACAGGGATTGCTGTTCTCTGCATTGTACACAGAGACTGTTTTTCTCTATATTATACACAGGGACTCATGTTCTCTATATTATACACAGCATCTTCTATTCTCTATATTATATACAGGGACTTCTGTTCTCCATATTGTGCACAGGTGCTGCTGTTCTTTATATTATGCACAGGTACTGATGTTCTCTGAAATAGACATGAGGACTTTTGTTCTCGATATTATTAAACACAGGGACTATCGTTTTCTATATTATACACAGGGACTGTGGTTCACTATATTACATGCAAGGATAGCTGTTCTCCATGTTATACACAGTAAATCATGTTCTCTATATTGACACAGGGACTGCTGTTCTCTATATTTCACACACACACTGGTGTTCTTTATATTATACACAGGGACGGCTGTTCTCTTTATTAAACACAGGGATTCATGTTCTTTATATTGGACATAGCATCTTCTGTTCTCTTTGTTATATACAGGGACTGCTGTTCTTTATATTATGCACATGCAGTGATGTTCTCTGAAATAAACACAGGGACTGCTGTTCTCTATATTATACACAGAGACTGCAGTTCTCTGAAATAAACACAGGGACTGTTGTTCATGGCATTGTACACAGACACTGCTTTTCTCTATATTATACACAGGGACTGCTGTTCTCTGTATTATATACAGTGACTGCTGTTCTCTATATTATACAGCGGGACTACTGTTTTCTTTATTATACACAGTGACTGCTGTTCTCTATATTATACACAAGGACTGCTGTTTTCTTTATTATACAGAGGAACTGCTGTTCTCTATATTGTACATATGAACTGCTGTTGTCTATATTGCACACAGGGACTGCTGTTCTTCATATAATGCACAAGCACTGCTGTTCTCTAAAATGGACAGAGGGACTGCTGTTGTCTATATTATACAAAGGGACTGCTGTTCTCTCTATTGTACACAGGGACTGCTGTTCTCTAAAGTAGACACATGGACTATTGTTTTCTATAATACACACAGGGGCTGCTGCTCTCTATATTACACATAGAGATAGCTGTTCTCTATATTATACACAGTGATTCATGTTTTCTATATTGTGCACAGGGACTGCTGTTTTCTATATTATATGCAGACACTGGTGTTCTCTATATTATACACTGGAATGGCTGTTCTCTTTATTAAACACAGGGATTCTTTTTTTTAATATTGGACACGGCATCTTGTGTTCTCTATATTATACACAGGGACTGATGTTCTCTATATTATACACAGGGATGGCTGTTCTCTTCATTAAACACAGGGTGTCATGTACTTTATATCAGACCTACCATCTGCTGTTCTCTATATTATGCACATTGCCTACTGTTCTCTAAAATAGACAGAGGGACTGTTGTTTTCTATATCATACACAGGGACTGCTGCTCTCTATATTACACACAGGGACTCATGTTCTCTACATTATACACAGTGACTCATGTTCCCTATATTGTACACAGGGACTACTGTTTTCTATATTATACACAGACACTGGTTATAAAAGGGACTGCTGTTCTTTGTTAAACACAAGGATTGCTGTTTTCTGCATTGTATACATAGACTGTTTTCCACTATCTTATACACAGGGACTGCTGCTCTCTATTTTATGCGCAGGGATAGTTGTTCTCTATATTATACACAGTGAATCATGTTCTCTATATTGTACACAGGGCCTGCTGTTCTCTCAGACAGACACAGGGATTGCTGTTCTTTACATGAGACACAGGATCTGCTGTTCTCTACAATATACACAGGGACAACTGTTCTCCACATGAGAAACATGAACTGCTGTTTTCTACATTATTCTCAGGGTTTGTTGTTCTCTTTATGGTACATAGTGACTCCTGTTCTCTATATTGTGCACACGGTCTGCTGCTCTCTAAACTGGACACAGTGACTTTTGTTCTCTGTATTATACACAGGGACTGCTGTTCTCCATATTGTACAAAGGCTCTGTTGTTCTCTATATTATACACAGAGAGTGCTCTTCATTTTTTAATGCACTGGGACTGCTGTTCTCTGTATTTTGCACAGGAACTGCTGTTTTCTGTATCGTCCAGAGGGACTGCCGTTCTTTATATGATGCACAGGCACTGATGTTCTCTGCATTATGCACAGGGACTGCTGTTCTCTATATTGTAGACAGGGTCTGCTGTTCTCTAAAATAGACACATGGACTGTTGTTCTCTGTATTATACACAGAGACTGCTGCTTTCTACATCACACATGGGTATAGCTGTTCTCTATATTATACACAGTGAATCATGTTCTCTACATTAAACACAGGGGCTGCTGTTCTCTATATTATACACAGATGCTGGTGTTCTCTATATGATACACAGGGACGCCTGTTCTCTTTATTAAACACAGGGATTCATGTTCTTTACATTAGACACAGCAGCTGCTGTTCTCTATATTGTACACAGAGACTGATGTTTTCAACATTGTACACAGGGAGTGCTTTTCTCTATATTATACACAGTGATTGCTGTTCTCTAGATTATACATATGGACTGCTGTTCTCAATATTTTACACATGGACTGCTGTTCTTCATATTGTGCATTGGCACTGCAGTTTTCCATATTTTACACGGGGACTGCTCTCCCTTATATTGTATAGAGGGACTGCTGTTCTCTATATCATACATAAGGATGGCTGTTTTCTTCATTAAACACAGGGTGTCACGTACTTTATATCAGATCCGGTGTCTGCTGTTCTGTATATTATACACAGGGCTGACTGTTCTCTAAAATAAACAGAGAGACTGCTGTTCTCTGTATTATACGCAGGGATAGCTGTTCTCGATATTATCCACAGTGACTCATGTTCTCTATGTTGCACACAGGGACTGCTGTTTTCTATATTATACACAGACTCTGGTGCTCTCTATATTATACAAAGGGACTGCTGTTCTCTTTATTAAGCACAGGGATTCTTGTTCTGTATATTAGACACAGCATCTTGTGTTCTCTATATTATACATAAGGACGGCTGTTCTTTTCAATAAACACAGGGAGTCATGTTCTTTATATTGTGCACAGGCACTGCTGTTCTCTATATTATACACAAGAACTGCTGCTCTCTACGTTTCACACAGAGATAGCTGTTCTCTCTGATACACAGTGAACATAGGGTCTGCCGTTCTCTATATTATACACAGACATTGATGTTCTCTACATTATACACAGGGATATCTGTTCTCTTCATTAAACAAAGGTTGTGCACAGGCGCTTCCGTTCTCTATATTATACACAGTAGCTCTCTATTTGGGCACAGAGATTGCTGTTCTCTGTATAATACACAGTGACTCATATTCTCAATATGTACACAGGGACAGCAGTTCTCTATACTATACACAGACACAGTTCTCTATACTATACACAGACACAGACAACATGCTGTTGTCTTCATGAAACACAAGGTGTCATGTTCTTTTTATTAGACACAGCTTCTGCTGTTCTCTATATTAGAATGAGGGCCTGCTGTTCTCTAAACTAGACAGAGGGACTCTTGTTCCCTATATTAGACACAGGGACTGTTGCTCTCTAAATTAGACACAGCTTGTGCTGTTCTCTATATTATGCACAGGGATAGCTGTTCTCTGTATATGCAGTGAATCATGTTCTCTCTATTGTACACAGGGACTGCTGTTCTCGATATTATTCACAGGGCTTGCTGTTCTCTAAACTAGACACAGGGACTGTAGTACTCTATATTATACACGTAGACTGCTGCTCTCTATATTACTCACAGGGATAGCTGTTCTCGATATTATACACAATGACTCATGTTCTCTATAGTGTACACAGGGACTTCTGTTCTCTATATTATTCACAGAGCCTGCTGTTCTCTAAACTTGACAGAGGAGCTCTTGTTTTCTATATTATACACAGGGACTGCTGTTCTCTATATTATACACAGGGATAGCTGTTTTCTATATTATACACAGGGATAGCTGTTCTCTATATTATACACAGTGATTCTGGTTCTCTATATTGTACACAGGGATAGTTGTTCTCTATATTATACACAGGGATAGTTGTTCTCTATATTGTACACAGTGACTCTTTTCTCTATATTGTACACAGTGATTGCTGATTTCTATATTATACAAAGACACTGGTTTTCTCTCCATTATACTCAGGGACAGATGTTCTCCGTATTAAACACAGGGATTGATGTTCTTTATATTAGACACAGCATCTTCTGATCTCTGTATTATACACAGGGACTGCTGTTCTCCATATTGTGCACAGGCACTGATGTTCTCTAAAGTACACACAGGGACTGGTGTTCTCCATATTGTACACAGGGAATGCTGTTCTCTATATTATACACAGGCACTGATGTTCTCTAAAATGGACACGAGGACTGCTGTTCTCTATATTATACACAGGGGTATCTGTTCTCCATATTGTACACAGCATCTGCAGATCTCTATGTTATGCACAGGCACTGATGTTCTCTAAAATAGACACAGGGACTGTTGTTCTCTACATTGTACACAGTGACTCATGTTCTCTATATTATACACAGGGACTGCTGTTCTCTGTATTGAATACAGGGATAGCAGTTCTCTATATTGAACTTAGGGATAGCTGTCCTCTATACTATATACAATGACTGCTGTTCTTTATATTATACACAGGGATAGCTGATCTCCATATTGTACTAAGGTTCTGCTGTTCTCTATATTATACACAAAGAGTGCTGTTTACTTTCTTTATACTCAGGGACTGCTGTTTTCAATATTGTACAGAGGAACTACTGTTCCCTATATTGTACACAGGGGCTGCTGTTCTCTCTTATACACGGCACTATTGTTCTGTATAAATGACACAAGGACTGCTGTTTTCCGTATTATACGCAGGTAAAGCTGTTCTCTATATTACACAGCCGGACTCCTGCTCTGTATACTATACACTGGGACAAGTTTTCTCTATATTATACACATGACTCCTGTTCTCTATATTATGCATAGGGACTGCTGTTCTCTTTATTAAACACTGGGACTGCTTTTCTCTATATTATAGGTAGGGATGGCTGTTCTCTACACTCTACACATGGACTGATCTTCGCTACAATGTTCTCAGTACTTCTGGTCTCTACACTTTACACATGGACTAGTGTTCTCTACATACACTCAGGGACAACTGTTCTCTACATTATACATCGACTTGTGTTCTCTGAAATAGACACAGGATCTGCTGTTCTCCACAATATACACAGGGACTATTGTTCTCCACATTATAAACAGGGTCTGCTGTTTTCTACATTATTCACAGGGTTCACTGTTTTCTATATTATACACAGTGAATGCTGTTCTTTATATTATTTACAGGCACTGCTGTTCTCTAAAATAGACACAGGGAATGCTGTTCTCTGTATTATACGCAGGGACTGACTCATGTTCTCCATATTATATACACGGCCAGCTGCTCTCTATAACATACACAAGGACAAGTGTTCTCTGTACTATACACAGCGACTGCTGTTCTCTATATTATACACAGGGATTGCTGTTCTCTTTATTAAACACAGGGACTGCTGTTCTCTATATTATATGTCGGGATGGCTGTTCTCAACACTGTACACAGGGACTGCTCTTCCCTATGATGTATGCAGGGCTGCTGTTCTCAACATTTTTCACAGGGACTAATGTTCTCTACCATAACATCAGGGACAGCTGTTCTCTACATTATACGCATCAACTTGTGTTCTCTACACGAGACACAGGATCTGCTGTTCTCCACAATATACACATGGACTTCTGTTCTCAACATTATAAACAGGGCCTGCTATTTTCCACATTATTCACAGGGTTTGCTGTTCCCTCTATTATGCACAGGGACAGCTATTCTACATATTATTCCCATTGACTGCTGTTCTTTATATTATTCACAAGCACTGCTGTTCTCTTTATTGAACACAGGGACGGCTGTTCTCTTTATTAAACGCAGGGATTCATGTTCTCTATATTATGCAGAGGGACTGCTTTCCTCTCTATTATACAATGGGACTGTTGTTCTCTGTATTAGACACAGGGACTGCTATACTGTATATTATACACAAGCACTGCTGTCCTTTCTATTGCACGCAGGGATTGCTGTTCTCGACATTGCACACAGGAACTGCTGTTCTCTCCATTATACACAGGGACTAATGTTCTCCATATTGTACATATGGACTGATGTGCTCTATAACATCACAGCGACTGCTGTCCTCTCCATTCTACACAGGACTGCTCCTCTGGAAAATAAACACAGAGACTGCCATTCTCTCTATCACACACAGGGACTACTCTTCTCTATATTAAACACAGTGACTGCTGTTCTCTATATTATACACAGCCACTGGTATTCTCTAAAATAGGCATAGGGACTGCTGTGTATGTCATACACAGGGACTGCTGATTTCTGTATTTACTGCTATTCTCTACATTATACATAGGGACTGCTATTCTGTGGAATAGACATTGGTACAGCTGTTCTCTGTTCTGTACACAGGGACTGCTGTTCTCTTTCATGAACTCAGGGTCTGCTGTACTCAATATTGCATGCAGTTTCTGCTGTTGTCTATAGTGAACAGAACGACTGCTGTTCTCTATGTTATTCACAGGGACTGCTGTTCTCGACAATATACACAAGGACTACTGTTCTCCACATTGTATACAGGAACTGATATTTTATACATTACAAACAGGGATTGCTGTTCCCTATATTAGACACAGCGACTGCTGTTATTATTATGCACAGGTACATCTATTCTCTATATTATACACAGTGACTGTTGTTCCCTATATTCAACACAGAGCCTGCCGTTCTAAATATGAGACACAGAGATTGTTGTTCTCTACATTACACACATGCAGTGCTGTTCTTGAAAATAATCACAAAAATGCTGTTCTCTATATTTTACAGAGGACTGTTGTTCACTTTATTAAACGCAGAGACTGCTGTTCTCTGTAATATACTGAGGGACTGCTGTTCTTTATATTATTCAAAGGGACTGCTGTTTTCCATATTATACAGAGGCACTGCTGTTTTCTATATTATACATATGACCTGCTGTTGTCAATATTGCACACAGGCACTAAAGTTCTTTATAAAATTCACAGGCACTGCTGTTCTCTAAAATAGACAGAGGGAATGCTGTTCTTTATATTATATACAGGGCCTGCTTTTCTCTAAAATAGACACATGGACTGTTGTTGTCTATATTATACACAGGGACTGCTGCTCTCTATATTACATACAGGGATAGCCGTTCTCTTTATTATACACAGTGACTGCTGTTCCCTATATTCTACACAGGGACTGCTTTTCTCTATATTATACACAGGGACCGCTGTTTTCTGTATTATACTCAGGGACTGCTGTTCTCTATATTATATATTGAACTGCTGTTGTCGATATTGCACACAGGGACTGCTGTTCTTTATATAAGACACAGGTATTGCTGTTCTCTAAAATAGACAGAGGGACTGCTATTCTCTATATTGTACACAGGGCCTGCTGTTCTCTAAAATAGACGCAGGGATAGCTGTTTTCTATATTATACACAGTGACTCATGTTCTCTATATTGTACACAGGGGCTGCTGTTTTCTATATTATACACAGGGACAGCTGTTCTCTTTATTAAACACAGGGATTCATATACTTTATATTAGACACAGCATCTGCTGTTCTCTATATTATACACAGGGAATGCTGTTCTTGACATTATACGGACAGAATGCTTTTCTCTATATTATACGCAGTGACTTCTGTTCTCCATAATTTACACAGGGACCACTGTTCTTTATATTGTGCACAGGTACTGTAGTTCTCTATATTTTACACAGGGACTGCTGTTCTTTATATTGTGCACAGGTACTGCAGTTCTCTATTTTACACAGGGAATGCTGATCTCTATACTATACACAGACACTGCTGTTCTCTAAAATAGACAGAGGGACTGCTATTCTCTTTATTATACACAGAGATTGGTGTTCTCCATAAGGTACACAGGGACTGCTGTTCGCTGTCTGAGCACAGGGACTGCTGCTCTCTATATTATACACAGGGATAGCTGTTCTCTATATTATACACAGTGACTCCTACTCTCTATATTGTGCACAGGGACTGTTGTCCTCTCTATTAACCACAGACACTTATGTTCTCTATATTATACATAGGGACAGCTGTTCTCTTCATTAAGTCATGTTCTTTGTATTGTGCACAGGCACTGCTGTTCTCTTTATTATACACAGGGACTGCTGTTCATTATATTATGCTCAGGCACAGATGTTCTCTAAAATTGAGATGGGGACTGCAGTTCTCTATGTATTATACACACATACTGCTGTTCTCATTAAACACAGGGACTATTGTTCTCAACTTTATACACAGAGACTGCTTTTCTCTATATTATACACAGGGACTGCTCTTCTTGTATTATACACAGGGACTTCTGTTCTTTATATTATACAGAGGGACTGCTGTTTTCTGTATTATATAGAGGGACTGCTGTTCTCTACATTATAGATAGAAATTGCTGTTGTCTATATTGCACTCAGGGACCGGTATTCTTTATGTAATGCACAGGCACTGCTGTCCTCTAAAATATACAAAAGGGAATGCTGTTGTCTATATTGTACACAGGGCCTGCTGTTCTCTAAAATAGACACAGGGGCCACTGCTGTCTATATTACACACAGGGATAGCTGTTCTTGAAATTATACACAGTGACTCTGTTCTCAATATTGTGCACAGGAACTGCTGTTCTCTTTATTGTACACAGACACTGGTGTTCTCTATATAGTACACAAGAATGGCTGTTATCTTTATTAAACACAGGGATTCATGCTCTTTATATTAGACACAGCATCTGCTCTTCTCTATATTATACACAGTGACAACTTTTCTCTGTATTGTACACAGGGACTGCTGTTCTTTGTGTTACACACGGACAATTCTGTTCTCTGAAATTGACACAGGAACAGCTGTTCTCTATGTTATACACAGAGACTGCTGTTCTCATGAGTAAATACAGGGACTGCTGTTCTCAACATTATACACAGAGACTGCGTTTCCCGATATTATACACAGGGTCTGCTGTTCTCTGTATTGCACAGAGGGATAGCTGTTGTCTATATCATACACAGGGATTGCTGTTCTCTATATTGCACATATGAACTGTTGTTGTCTATATTGCACACAGGGACTGCTGTTCTTTATATAATGCACAGGCACTACTGTTCTCTAAAATAGACAGAGGGACTGCTACTCTCTATATTATACATAGAGATTGGTGTTCTCCATAAGGTACACAGGGACTGCTGTTCGCTGTCTTAGCACAGGGACTGCTGCTCTCTATATTATACACAGGAATAGCTGTTCTCTACATTATACACAGTGACTAATGTTCTTAATATTGTACACAGGAACTGCTGTTCTCTATATTATGCACAGACACTGGTGTTCTCTAAAATAGACACAGTGATGCTGTTCTCTATATTGCACACAGGGATAATTGTTCTCTATATTATACACAGTGCCTCCTACTCTCCATATTGTATATAGGGACTGTTGTTCTCTATATTAACCACAGACACCTCTGTTCTCTATATTATACATAGGGACAGCTGTTCTCTTCATTAAACACAGGGAGTCATGTTCTTTGTATTGTGCACAGGCACTGCTGTTCTCTACATTTCGCTCAGAGAAAGCTGTTCTCTATATTATACACAGCCACTCAATTCTCTATATTGTACACAGAGACTGTTGTTCTCTATATTATGCACAGACACTGGTGTTCTCTATATTTTACACAGGGATGACTGATCTCTTCATTAAACACAGGGTGTCATGTACTTTATATTAGACACAGCATCATTAAATTATGCTCAGGTACTGATGTTCTCTAAAATTGAGACAGGGACTGCAGTTCTCTATATATTATACACACATACTGCTGTTGTCATTAAACACAGAGACTGTTGTTCTCGACTTTATACACAGAGATGCTTTTCTCTATATTATACACAGGGACTGCTCTTCTTGTATTATACACAGGGACTTCTGTTCTTTGTGTTATACAGAGGGACTGCTGTTCTCTAGGTTATAGATAGAAATTGCTGTTGTTTATATTGCACTCAGGGACCGGTATTCTTTATATAATGTACAGGCACTGCTGTCCTCTAAAATATACAAAAGGGAATGCTGTTCTCTATGTTATACACAGGGCCTGCTGTTCTCTAAAATAGACACAGGGACCACTGCTCTCTATATTACACACAGGGATAGCTGTTCTTGAAATTATACACAGTGACTCTGTTCTCAATATTGTACACAGGAACTGCTGTTCTCTTTATTGTACACAGACACTGGTGTTCTCTATATTGTACACAAGAATGGCTGTTATCTTTATTAAACACAGGGATTCATGCTCTTTATATTAGACACAGCATCTGCTCTTCTCTATATTATACACAGTGACATCTTTTCTCTATATTATACACAGGGACTGCTGTGCTTTCTGTTCTCTGAAATTGACACAGGAACAGCTCTTCACTATATTATGCATAGAGACTGCTGTTTTCAAGATTAAATACAGAGGTAGTTGGGTAACAGTTAGAGGTGGGAAGGGGAGGAAGCAGGCAATGCAGGGATCCCCTGTGGTCATTCCTCTCAACAGTAAGTATACCGCTTTGGATACTGTTGGGGAGGACGGCCTAGCAGGGGTAAGCTGCAGTGACCAGGTCTCTGGCACGAGGTCTGGTTCTGAGGCTCAGAAGGGAAAGGGGGAGAGGAGGAGAGCGCTAGTTATAGGAGACACTATAGTTAGAGGGACAGACAGGCGGTTCTGTGGGCATGGGTGAGACTCTCGGATGGTTTGTTGCCTCCCGGGTGCCAAGGTCCGAGACTTCTCGGACCGTGTCTTCAGAATCCTTAAGGGGGAGGGTGTGCAGCCAGCAGTCGTGGTGCACATTGGCACCAACGACATAGGTAGGAAGAGGGATGGGGAGGTCATTCAGGAGCTCAGGGAGTTAGGCTGGAAACTAAAAGTTAGGACAGACAGAGTCGTCATCTCTGGGTTTTTGCCAGTGCCATGTGACAGTGAGGCAAGGAATAGGGTGCAGTTGAACACGTGGCTGCAAGGATGGTGTAAGAGGGAGGGCTTCAGGTATTTGGATAATTGGACTACATTCTGGGGAAGGTGGGACCTGTACAAGCAGGACGGGTTGCACCTGAACCAGAAGGGCACCAATATCCTGGGAGGTAGGTTTGCTTGCACTCTTCAGAGGGGGTTTAAACTAATTTGGCAGGGGGATGGGATCCGGACTTGTAGTCCAGCAAGTAGGTTAGCTGTTTTTCAGGATGTCCAAGAATGTAGGGAGGCTGTGGAGAAGGTAGTACTGACAGCGAATACTTGCGGACACAGAGATGGGTTCAAGTGTGTATACTTCACCTAAGGAGTATCAGAAATAAGGTGGGTGAACTTAAGGCGTGGATCTGTACTTGGGACTACGATGTTGTGGCCATCACAGAAATGTGGATAGAAGAGGGACAGGAATGGTTGTTGGAGGTTCCTGGTTACAGATGTTTCAGTTAGATTAGTGAGTGTGGTAAAAAAGGAGGGGGTGTGGCGTTGCTAATTAGAAATAGTATAATGGCTGCAGAAAGGCAGTTCAAGGGGGATCTGCCTTTGGAGGGAGTATGGACTGAAGTCAGAAACAGGAAAGGAGCAGTCACCTTGTTGGGTGTTTACTATAGGCCCCCCAATAGCAGCAGACAGATTAGGAAACAGATTTTGGAAAGGTGCAGAGTAGTAGTCATGGGTGATTTCAACTTCCCAAATATTGATTGGAAGTTCTTTAGATCAAGTAGATTGGACGGGCCGGTGTTTGTGCAGTGTGTCCAGGAAGCGTTTCTAACTCAGTATGTAGATTGTCCAAACAGAGGAGAGGCTATATTGGATTTGGTACTCGGTAACGAACTGGGACAGTGATGGGCTTGTTAGTGGGTGAGCATTTTGGTGATGGTGACCACAATTCTGTGACTTTCACCTTGGTTATGGAGAGAGATAGGTGCGTGCAACAGGGTAGGTTTTACAGTTGGGGGAAGGGTAAATACGAAGCTGCAGAGACAGGATCTGAGGAGCATGAGTTGGGAGCACAGGCTCTCAGGGAAGGATGTCATTGAAATGTGGACCTTTTTCAAGGAACAGATACGATGTGTCCTTGATATGTATGTACCTGTCAGGCAGGAAAGAGATGGTCGTGTGAGGAAACCTTGGTTGATGAGGGAGGTTGAATGTCTTGTAAGGAAGAAGGAGACTTACATAAGGTTGAGGAAACAAGGTTCAGATGAGTGTTGGAGGGATACAGGATAGCCAGGAGGAAGCTGAAGAAAGGTATTAGGAGAGCTAAGAGAGGGCATGAGAAATCTTTGGCGGGTAGGATCAAGGATAACCCCAAGGCCTTTTATGCGTATGTGAGAAACATGAGAATGACGAGAACGAGGATAGGTCCAATCAAGGACAGTAGTGGGAGACTGTGTATTGAGTCGGAGAGATAAGAGAGGTCTTGAATGAGTACTTTTCTTCAGTATTTACAAATGAGAGGGACCGTGTTGTTGAAGAGGAGAGTATGAAACGGACTGGTGAGCTGGGGGAGATGTTTGTTAGGAAGGAAGATGTGTTGGGCATTTTGAAAAACTTGAGGATAGACAAGTCCCCCGGGCCTGACAGGATATATCCTAGGATTATGTGGGAAGCAAGAGAGGAAATTGCAGAGCCGTTGGCATTGATCTTTTTGTCTTTGCTGTCAATGGGGGTGGTACCAGGGGACTGGAGAGTGGCGAGTGTTGTGCCCCTGTTCAAAAAAGGGAACAGGGATAACCCCGGGAATTACAGGCCAGTTAGTCTTACTTCGGTGATAGGCAAAGTAATGGAAAGGGTACTGAGGGATAGGACTTATGAGTATCTGGAAAGACACTGCTTGATTAGGGACAGCCAGCACGGATTTGTGAGGGGTAGGTCTTGCCTTACAAGTCTTATTGAATTCTTTGAGGAGGTAACCAAGCATGTGGATGAGGGTAGAGCAGTGGATGTAGTGTGCATGGATTTTAATAAGGCATTTGATAAGGTTCCCCATGGTAGGCTTTTGTGGAAAGTCAGGAGGCATGGGAGAGTGGGAAATTTGGCCAGTTGGATAGAAAACTGGCTAACCGGTCGAAGTCAGAGAGTGGTGATAGATTGTAAATATTCAGCCTGGAGCCCAGTTACGAGTGGAGTTCCGCAGGAATCAGTTCTGGGTCCTCTGCCGTTTGTAATTTTTATTAATTACTTGGAAGAGGGAGTCGAAGAGTGGGTCAGTAAATTTGCAGACGATACGAAGATAGGAGGAGTTGTGGATAGTGAGGAGGGCTGTTGTCAGCTGCAAAGGGACTTAGATATGATGCAGAGCTGGGCTGAGGAGTGGCAGATGGAATTCAACCTTGTCAAGTGTGAGGTTGTCCATTTTGGAAGGACAAATAAGAAGGCTGAATACATGGTTATCGGTATGGTTCTTATTAAGGTTTAGGAGCAGAGGGATCTTGGGGTCTATGTTCATAGCTCTTTGAAAGTTGCCACTCAGGTGGATAGAGCTTGTAAGAAGGCCTATGGCGTATTAGCGTTCATTAGCAGAGGGATTGAATTCAAGAGTCGTGAGGTGATGTTGCAGCTCTACAGGACCTTGGTAAGGAGTACTGTGTGCAGTTCTGGTCGCCTCACTTTAGGAAAGATGTGGAAGCTTTGGAGAGAGTGCAGAGGAGATTTACCAGGATGTTGCCTGGAATGGAGAATAAGTCGTACGAGGATAGGTTGAGAGTGCTAGGCCTTTTCTCATTGGAACGGCGAAGGATGAGGGTGACTTGATAGAGGTTTATAAGATGATCAGGGGAATAGATAAAGTAGACAGCCAGAGACCTTTTCCCCAGGTACAACAGAGTGTTACAAAGGGGCATAAATTTAAGGTGAAGGGTGGAAGGTATAGGGGGGATGTCAGAGATAGGTTCGTTACCCAGAGAATGGTGGGGGCATGGAATGCACTGCCTGTGTGAGTGGCAGAGTCAGAATCATTGGTGACCTTTAAGCGACAATTGGATAGGTACACGGATACGTGCTTAAGCTAGGACAAATGTTCGGCACAACATCGTGGGCCGAAGGGCCTGTTCTGTGCTGTATTGTTCTATGTTCTTTTCTATGTTCTAAGTTTCTAAAAATGCTTTTATTCTTAACATAAATGTTTGCTTAAATTGACTTAATGGCACTTGATGACCATTTGCAGCTCCGAAAACAACAACTGCTGAAAGTGCAAGGGAGCTGGGGATTCTGTTTCTCCAGAAACTAAGAAGGTCATTGAAAAGTAAGCTGTTTACAATGTGTGACTGTCTACTAACAGCCAGCAGGTCTGGCTGTGTCTGTGGAGTGAAAGCAGAGTTAATGTTTTTAGTTGAATGACTCCTGTTCAGAACTTCAGACCACTCTGAAGAAGCGTCACTTGACACAAGGTGAACTCTGCTTTCTGTCCACAGGTTGGACAGAATATATGCAAAATATGTTGAGTTTCTCCAGCAACTTCTGTATATCTTTCAGATTGTCAACTTCCACAGTTTGTTATTTTACATTAAAGAAATTATTGACTGGCATATAATCTTTGCTCTATTGTTAGTCGTGTAAAAAGACATTTTAGGTGGAAGCTTGCAGTGAATGCTGCAGACCTGATGCTGGGACTGAAACCTGGAAGTTTTGGCATTTGCTAAGGATGGTATATTGCCAGCAATGACCAATGAAGAGATTCTTCATTGATGAAGGGCTTTTCCCCGAAACGGCGATTTTCCTGCTCCTCAGATGCTGCCTGACCTGCTGTGCTTTTCCAGCACCATTCTAATCTAAAATGAAGAGATTCTTGCCAGGGTTACTCATCAGTTGACGGTGCAGCTTAGTTTCAAGAGCTGCTACTCCAGTGAGAGGGAGGACAGATCAACACATTTCTGAGCCCTACTATTCATACTGATCATTGCTGAGGCTGCAAAGGTGGGCACAATCAGGGAAATGAGGGAGGCAGGCCTGAGAGATCATGGAGAGTCAAGATGTCAAAGAGAACTGGTTTATGTCAGCATGGCTTAGCAATGAGAAGGTGCCAGACTCCCTCCCTGTCATTTTCCAAATTCTACCACCTCCCAATTAAAAGCCAGTGAATAATTGGACAGGCATTACCACAAAGTCTTTCAATAATCATTTCCAGCCCTTCAATGTTCAGGCCTTCAGTTGTTGACTTCCAAGCACTGGACTGTGCAATGAGGCTAAACATATTGACAACACATTGACTATCTAAGTCTCTGCTTCCCAATACTATTACATCGGCCACCTCCCCTCACCCCCATCTCCTCAAAAAGTACAGACCAAGGTGTCCTGCAAACCTCTGTGAAAGTTGAAAAAAGGCCAACATATATTGCAGTCATAGCTTTTGAGAGTGGCCTTTTTTAACAGAATGTCATGTGAAAAGGAATTTCTGAAGAGCAGGAATTTCTGTAAGATTTCTGGAGGAACTTCCTCTTGACAACATCTCCCAGTGCTAGAGCAAACACCACCATTCCAGACTACAGACCCGCCCAATATTTGCATTATTCCTCGTAATAACAGTGATTCCTCTTTTTTTAAAAAATGCTGTATCAGCTCAATAGAGCCTTTGATCTTCAGGGTTTAATTTCAAATGTTTGCAAGTCATTTATAGATGTAAGTCCTTTGTTTAATTTGTGCTTCACAATGACTTGTGGCTGGGGACATTTTGACAGACCAGATTGTCAGGAGGATGGGAATCAAAGTTTGCCAGACATGAGAAACAAGTTTGATTTGATCTGATTTTGATGTGGTTTAATTATGCTTCATTTGGAATACAACAATGTGAAAGGGAATGTTGGAGAACCATTGATTCCTTCAAATGTTTTGTGCGATGCGACAAATGCCAGTTCAAACACCAGCAGCTACATTCAAGAGGCTGCGAGACTGCCTCCCAAGGAATTTAATATTAAGTGGCAGAGTTTTCTTAAACAGTAGTACCATCACCCGAAATGCTAAGGTGGGAAATTGCTTGCTTACCAATATTGGGGTTCTGTTTCTGGCCATTGGAGCTATAGTGAAAATACTGAAGAATTGGGTTCCTCTCCTTCACCCCACCTCACCGCTTGGCTTTATTTCTCTTTCCTGCTCATCTTCACTCCCCCACACCCCATTCCACACTACCTCCAAAATCATTGCCATGGTCTCCAAAGTTTGGTGACATTTGATGAAATATGGCTACATATTTGAAGAAATATGGCGATGGATTGGGACCGGCTCCTGGTCTCCTCACCTTGATTTATCTCCCATACAGTGTCTCCATGGTATGCTTCGCACTTTTTATAATTTAATTTGGCCAGAGGTCATGTGTATCCACAGAGTCAGGCACTTTCCCTAGTAATAGTTATTTGTTTGAATCAAGCTTATAAAGTACTTTCATGGTGAATCCAATACCGGCAGCATCACATCCATACTGTTTCACTGATGTCATCAACTAATAGAAGCCTAAATACTGAGATCATTTCACTGCTCTGGGTCAGAGTCCTGTAATTACTCCTGGGCTTATTATGGTCAAATCTTTCATAAACTCCGAACGGATGAAAGAACAGGAAAGGAAAAGGAATAAAATTCTCTTTTCAACAAAACAGCCAATACTGACTAATATGACATGAACCTTCAATGAATTTGAATAATGCGAAATTACTGTATTCGGACTCTGAATCAAACATTGAGTTACAAATTGTGCTTGTAAGGGTTAAATTAGCAATAGTGTAGAAAGACCTTGAGTTTCTTTTTTCCGGGATAAGGAAGTTAAACTTGAATCCTTGCATTTGTGATGTTTCCCCTCTGTCCCAGTGCAGACAAGTCTTTATTTGACCTCTTTATTTTCCACCCACCAGCTCCTGCCCTCACAGCCAAAACTCTCCATGTTGATAAGCAGTGCCAAACATTAACTTCGTGATCATACACATATTTAAAATGATTTAACTGGTACTTTATGACCAGTTGCAGCTGTGAAAATGTTGACAGCTCACACTGTGAATTAGGTGGAAACCTAAATTTGTCAGAAAGGGAACACATTGGCAAGTTTGTTTGGTCTAATATCAGATTAAATCTGCTATGGTAGGGGTCCAATAATGAGAAAGGGAAGTGCTGGCAGTTGTTGTAAGATTATGTCAGGATTGCCTCACGAAGGCATCCCATGGCAGCGTGGTGAACACAAACACAGATGAGAACAATCACAGAAAACAACTGCTTGACTGGTTCAGAAATGCTAGGCTTATTTTGAGAGACCAATCTTGAATCAACATAAAACATCCAAAGTTTTTCAATGGTCGTTTGAATTTTGCTTGACTTTCAGTATGAAGGTATTGCATAACCCAGAAATGTCTATAAACAATGGTGACTTACAAAATAAACGGTTTTCTCTTCATTTCACTCTGTTCTGTCTCTTCCATACCCCAACCCCTGCATTCCCTCATTGTGGAGTACTATAGTCATCCTGTGGAAGTCTAAAGAACCGCATACCAACACGAACAAGATGGTTCACGATGCATTTTGAAAACAAATAAAGTCCCAGCAACATTTTTTAGATCATAGGACAGCATTATCAATACACTCCAGGGGGATGGGTGGTGAATGCAGCAATAACTAGTTACATTAGCAAGATTCCAAGACTGAGATACAAGGTATACTGCTTTGTCATTACCCCCTCATTAACTTCACCATTACAAAGCTAAAATCAAGAGCATTGGAATCCTCACTGCTCACCTGGTGATTTGTTTAATTGCAACAATAGTCAAGAAGCTCAATATGATCAAAGAGAGAGCAGTTTGGTTGACTGGCAAAAGAACTAACGTACCTAATTTCCACTCCCTTCACCATCACTGAGCTACGATGTTGGGCTACCTAGCACTTACACTCTACAGAATGAACTGCAGCAACTCATTAGACTTACACTGAAAGGACTTTTCCTGTCTATAATCTCTATTTTTGAACAGAGCAACTATCAGCTAAAGGTCTGTTCCACCTGATTCTGACTTTGCATGGATATCTCTGTTCTTTTATTATCACTATGGCAAAATAATGCAATTTATTAAAATTGCAGTCATTGACTAACTGAAGAAAACTAGTCGACCAAACTTGGAATATTGAATCTCAAGTCTGCGATTTTTTTTTTGTTAAATTGATTTGGACTTAGTTCTGAATAAGTTTACTGATGTTAAATGACTTAATTTGTGCTCTTTGATGAATTGCAGTTCTGGAAACATTGTCAGTGCAAACAGTGAGGAAAATGGGAATGCAGGTTCTCCTGGATAAAGTGAAGTAATTGCAAAGTAAGCTTAGTTGCATGCATGACTAAGTTAGTAATTATATCAGAATATGACAAACCATTAGGAAATAACTGGTGAGCTGGTAGTTTGTGCAATGTTATACAACAATCAATGGTAACAACTCGGAGGCAATGATTTGATCAGCTTTCAAAGAGGAACTTGCCTATGTTCACTCCCAAGCCCTTTTACCATTTGATACTGCAAAATCTCTCCTTATGAAAATTGTAGATTCCTTTTGAAGACCTCAGTTGAAGCTGCCTCCACCACTAAACTATCAGGCAGCACATTCCAGTTTCCGAACTATGCTGGTTTTAAAGAAAGGATTCCTTGTAACCGTTGTTTTATTTTGCTGATGATTTTAAATCAGTGTCCTTTTCTTCTCAAGCCTTTTTTAAATAGAATCCATACAGAATGGAGACAGGCCACTTGGCCCAACAAGTCCACACCAACCATCCAAACAGTAACCAATCCAAATGCATTCTCCTACCCTTTTACGCTACTCTATTGAAATTCCTCATGATTTTGAACACGTGTAAAATGTCTTCTTCATCCTCTGTTCTCCATAAAGAGCAGCCCGAGCTTCTCCAAACTATCCACATAGTTGTCCAGTTGCTCATCTCTGGTACCATTTTTGTGTACCTTTTGTGCACCTTCTCAAATCCCTTCCTGAAGCTTGCTGTATAAATACTAGACATAAGGGAAAGGCTGGGCTGTTTGGAACCATTTGTCATAATTTCCTTATTTTGCATGCAATGGTCCTATTTATAATGTTCAGAATCCTAATAATATCTTCAATTTGCACTGCCAACTTCAGAATCTGTGTGCATACACACAATATGTATAAAATGCATTAAATATTAGACTGGGGTCATTTAAGAAAGCATCGATCGTTGTATCAAAAGATTTTAGCTTGTGTATAAAATGAACAAGGAACAAACCAGAATAATTCTGAGTTGGAGGAGGGCTGATTTCAATGGGGCAAGAGGGCATTTAAGAAAGGGCATTAAAGCACAAATCTGGGCAATGTTCAGCTACAGCTGTACAGTACAGCTTAACATTTCCATAAGCAGGAAATGTTGGCAAAAATAATACTCTAATCCCCTGCATGATGTTGCAAAGGATATGTTTTATTTTTAACCCCAGTGAGAACCGTGCGAAATATAGACAGTTCAGAGGGGAAATAAAGACTAAGGCAGCTAACTTTAAAAGGGAATCCAAAAGTCATCCTTAGTCATAAACCGTGAAAGGGTAGCAAAAGAATGAGTGGGGCCAATTATCATAAATGCCCTTTTTAAACTTCACAGGGGCAGGGGCCTTGCTGAGGAATTATGAAGAGGAAGTTGGTGTCCAGTTCATGGTGAAAAAAATGTAGTTGAGACTTGGATGAGATGAAGTTTGACAGAATTTTAGAAAGGCTAAAATAAAACAAAATTGCAGATGCTGGAAATCTGAAACAATAATGAAATGCTGGAGAATCTCAGCAGGTCTGGCAGCATCTGTGGCAGGAAAGCAGAGTTAATGTTTTGGAGTCCTGTGACCTATTGGGCTTCTCCAGCAATTTCTGCTTCAATTAGAAAGGCTGATTGTCAGTGAGTGTTGGCAACTGATAACAACTGAATTGGAGACACCTAAGGATACAGAGAAAAGTAACATTGAAGCTGCAGTGGTAATATCCACAACAATCTAATCCTGTTCAAATAGAGGCATGGAATCAGAGACAGGAGAATCACAACATTTAAAATACTTTTATTCAAAATTATCTAGATAAATCCCACAACCAGATTCATCTTAGTGGTGGGAAAGCTTCTAATGAACTGTAACCTCAGCCTCAAGCAACAATACTGGGCGATCAAATGGACTAACTTTATATGCTGACTAAAAACTTGAATGTGTAACCTATTTACCTAAATCATCTGCTGAAGGCTTATAATTCTGCATCTTCAGTTTTCTTGGGTATTGAAGCCGGTTTAGAAACGTGGAAAATTGGAGCAGGAGGAGGCCATGCAATCCTTCGAGCCTGCTCTGCCATTCATCACCATCATGGCTGATTGGAGTCTGACCTGGTTTCTTTAAATGAGCTGATCAAGGCTTGAAATGCAGCATTGTGAGACTGCTGGGTTTTTTTAAATGTCTGACAATAAATTATAGACCCAGACACCATTTTAGTTTGCTTTTCATTTTGTGGTTATTGAGCAATTGCACTTTAACAGACTGAGCATTCAAAAAAAAATGATAATCTCAATTCGACAGAAATGAAAGCAGTGACGAAAAAGTAAGTTTGATTTGTCATGTGGCTAAATTGTATTTTTAATGTGGAATCGAACAACATGAGAGAAATTGCTGGAGATTCAGAATGTCCTGTAAAATAATGTAGAGACTTTCTCATGAAGACATGCCCCGAAAACCAGTCTACAATGTTTGTCCTTAAATTTCCCCAAAAAACTTTAATGGATTATGATCAATATGTATGGTTGTCTCAGATACATTACTGGCAAATGTTGTAACGCCAATACCAAACTCAAGGTCTCTTTCTCAACTGTCAAATATTCCTGTTGATGAATGTTTAGCTTCCTGAGAAAAAATTGATGTCTTTTTATCTTCTTGTTGTTTTCTTGTAAGAGTACAGCACCGACACTTTGATCACTTACATCGATAACTACCTTGAATAGCTTTGGGTTATTAATATTGGGGCAGTAATTAACACAACTTTCAGGCTGACAAATGCCTTCTGACAGTTTTCCATCCATTGAAACTTTTTGTATTTCTACAGTAATTCAGTGAGTGAAGCAGCCACACTTTTAAGATTCCGTACAACTTTCTGATAAAACCCACTCGTAGTACTACCAAATGCAGAACAACCCCTGTTATCCGAACGTCAATTATCCAAATTTCAGATTATCCAAACAAGATCTCAAGGTCCTTTGTTTGCAATCAGATCAGTTATCTGAGCAATGCATTATCTGAACAATCAGTTATCCGAACAATTAGTTATCCCCACCCATCTCATTTGGATAATCAAGATTGTTTTGGAGTCGTACTGCTGTTTTTGTCGATGGGGCCATCTGGCCATGTTCAATAACATGGCCCAGGAGAGTGATTTGTGTTTCCTTGAATTCGCTGTCAGCCAGGTTTATCACCAAGCCTGCCTCCCAAAGTCGAATGAATAACTTTGAGAAATTCTGCAAATTTTTCTTCCATGTGTGACTAAAAATCAGGTCATCAATGATTTATTTACCCACGCAATTGGGTAATGAAGAAATTGCTTCATTGCTTAGTCTTTGAAATGTAGCTGGCACATTCTTCATACCACATGACATGACTGTAAACTGGTACAGCGCATTTTGGTGTCACGAAGGCTGAAATTGTCTTCACCTTTTTTGAATACAAGTAGCTGCCAGCATCCTTTGAGTAAGTCGTATTGAGAAATATAAGTTGCTTGTCCCATCTTCTCAATATGATCTTCCAAACTTGATTTAGGACATGTATCAGATTTAGTAACTGCATGGATTTTGCATAGGTCCACACATAATCATTGGATATTACCTGGCTGTGGTACCACTGATGAGCTCTATTCATACGACTGATTTTGATTATATTGTCTTTCAGCATGTGTTCAGTCTCTTTCTGAATCTGTGCTAACCTCCAAAGGTTAACTCTGTAGGATGTTGTTTGATTGGAACATTATTTCCTCAATCAATATTATGTGTAGTGAGATTAGTAATTCCCAGGTTATTTCTACAATACTCCCCATGTGATTATACTAAGTCTTTCAAGTCACTTCGATTTTCAACTGGCTGGTAACTCAGCGGTTTATCCCAATTTTCCAGAACTTCCTCATTGATCAATGTAATTTGAGGAGACCAATTCACAATCATCTGAAATTGTTTCATCACTCTGTTGTAAACAGTAACACATTCTCTTTTTTTTTCCCTATCAAAATAGCTTTTGAACACAACACATCTCTTCAAGCCACAGAATGGTCACAAAAATGGGTGGAACAGTGAGCCATTCAGCCCCTTAAGCATGCGCTGCTGTTCAAAATGACAATGGCTGATTGTCCAACTCAGCACCCTGTTCCACCTTTCTTTCTGAAAGCTTTGATCCCTTTAGTCCGAAAAAGAAACTATTACGTTTTGGGCTCAATCAATTTCTATGACAGTGAATTCCAAAGAGTCACCACTGTCAGGGTGAAGAAAGGTTTCCTCATCTCAGTCCAACATGCCCGAGCCAGTATCCATAGACCGTGAGCCCTGGTTCTGGGCTCCCCAGCCGTGGAGAACATCCTTCCTGGTTATCTAATTCTGGACATAACCACTGACTTGTGCTGCATCTTGTGATCTTAGCCTGGGTCATAATGGGGAGGGTTATTCTCAGTATTGCCACACTTTGACAGTGCAAGTTAACCTCTTGCTGACAGCAGGCTGGAAGCATGGCAGCCATTTGTTGCTAAGGAAGAGATAGGACTGAGTGCTCACTGCCCATATTCAAAAGGGAAGAATGACCCATTGAGGAGAGATATTAGAGGACTTTTTGTAGCTGTAACGGTGGACACTGATAGAAATTACTGACTCCCATATAACACACAGGGAATCAGCAAAGGTGACCCAAAGTGCTGATTCCTAATTAGCGCGTTCCAAATGACAACAGCCCATTGGTTGAAGAAGCTTTCCTTTTTTAACATTAAAATGTTCAGCGATGTATGACACGCCTCTGGAATAGGTAGGACAGGAATTTAAATCTACTAAGTCTAATCTAGGAACTTAAGCCTACTGATCTAGGGCTAGGGAGACTATCATTATCCCCTTTGAGGCCTGTTTTGTATCTCATACAGAATCAATGCAATTTCCCTGAATTGCTTCATTAATCCCTGGGGATGTAAATAATAAGCCGCCTGTCAGAGTATTGGGTATTGCTCAGGTGTCACTGACTATTGTGCTGATCTTTGAGTTGGAGGGTTCAAGATCTACCATTGGGTTTAGAATAGACTAATTGATGCTGCCACAGCAGTGCAGTCCTGAGATAATCCTATACATCAGATGTATATGAGGCATTAAACCAAAGCCACTCTGCCCTCTAAAGGGACCTTTATTATTTTGAATGAAAGTGAGGAATTATACCTGGTGTCCCAGCCAATACTTATCGCTGAATGATGATCTGGTCATCATCTCCTTCCTGCTTTTCTCATGGTACACCAATGAGATATCACATTTCTGACATGTGACTCCATGGTCAAAAGTACTTCAGTTGTTATATAGAACATCTCTGATTGAAAATTGGCTTTGTCAGAACCTGCATGTATTATTACTCAACTTGGTTGTTCATGTTTCACTCTCTGCTGTAAGAAAACACTCCTTCCCAACTTCCATCAAATGAGAAGAGACAAAGCTCAGTGCTGTAATATTTCACTTTGTACTAACATCTGGATTAAACTAATATACCATTCAATGCAAATATAAAATAAATTGAACCAGTTTTAAATGATTAAAACAAATTATATTTTCCACCAAAGGAGTGTACTGAAATATTTCAATCGTTCTCATTGTGTCAAGTACCAGCAAACGGTGGAGTCTGTTCCAATGTATTTTATCTTGTCTAAAGGATAGGCTGAGGAAAAGAACAGTGCATGAGGAGAGCAGTACAGTGTGGATCAGTGATTAACAGCAGGAGAATTATTCTCCAGATTAGAATAGATATGTAGTAGAATATACTAAAATGATAGAATAAGAGAAGCTAAAGTGGGATATTGTCAGCTGAATGTTTTATAAGCTTATTAAAATCGGGTCAGTCAGGATCTTATTGAATAGTGGACCTGGCTCAAAGGGCCAAGTGACCTATTCCCATTTATTGTTCATACTGCGAAACAATTTTGCGAGTTACTCGAGCGAAGGTATTAAACACACATTTTAAACTGTTACATGGGCACATGCTGATATTTCCGTCTATGATTCCCTGGGTTTGATAGCATGTAGTTGACAGTGGCCCCAGGGGTTCTGCACTTGTTTCAGAGATCTGGAAAGAGATGTTTAGGATACTCTGAGATTGCATTAAGATGTTACATAAATGCACAACTTTTCTACTTGCCTTCCTGCTGGGGTAGAGGGGGTTTTGCTCTTCATCAAACTTGTGCATCATTTGACTTCAATTTGCTTTCCTTTGTTGCATTATTGTATGGAGTTTATTCTCTTTAGTCAATAGCCTGGATTTTGCCCAAAGTTTAAGAGGTTTTTACTCACATTGGTGAGTTTCTGTATCCCATGAAGTAACTTCATTGCAGTCAGTAATGGGAAATAAAGCAGATCAAATATAATGTTGTTAATTGTTAATAGGTCAATTAATAGGGATAACTAAAAGCTGTTCTATGAGCCTCAGGATTTAAAAGCCTTTTCAGTGGAGCCACTGCTGATTTACCCAACGGGCTATCCTGGTGAACTCACTGATACTGAAACCTGTATAATCTGGGACAATGATGAAATACAAACTGACTGGAACCGCAACTTATCAGAAAAACTAGGGAACAGAGAGAGATTGGGGCCGAAGCTCAGAACACAGAGGCACTGCAAACCGAAGCACCCATTGACACAGCTTCTCGAGATGAGTTATGATGTGGTTCTGCACTATTCAGTTCTGATCTATGATTGGAACCAATGCTTCTCTGTCAAACCGATGTGGTTTATGGATAAAAATAATGTCTGCTAAAAGGCAACTACAAAGCTCTCTTGCGATAATGTGACACAGAATCAAGTGAAATGTGGAGTATCTCCTTTTGGGGCTTCTTGCATCCTTTCAAGTGGCAGCTGAATTTGGTGATCAGGTATCAGTTACTATCGAATTGGATGAAATCTTGTTAGTGGTTCCTTTATTTACAGTTCCCTATCTCTGAGGTTTGCCCCATTTCTTTATTAAAGAGCCAATGTGTGTGAGATCTCTTTAGTGCTGTCCATAGGATAGCCGTACTCCTGCCACTGTGCAACTTCATATTGATATCTGCCTTTAAAAACAATCTGAATCTATGGTCACATACTGGTGTAGGAACTGAGTGGGGCCCAGAACAGAATGAGCAACTCTTCATCTGCTGCAAACCAATGTGGGCTAGATTTTCCAACTGTCATTATCACAAGGGTGTTTTTGGTGCCATATTCACTATTCAGAATAACAATTAATTTTCCTGTTCGTGCAGCATTTCTCTCTATTACTTTACATAACAGTGTGCTGTGTGTATGTGCATGTAGTTTGTTTCTATTTATTTCTGTCTCTCAATGGCTTTGAAATTGTTGCTGTATAGGATCAAAGGTAAAGTAATGTCTCCACAAGGACATTGTTGCTGGTTTCCCTCTGAGACCAGTGCAGAACTTTACCAGTTCATTGTCGGCCTGATACATTATAGTGAAGTTTCACCTCTGCCAGCTGGTACAACATGGACATTTGAGTATTGATGAAAATAAAGTGGTTTTTTTAAATTTAAGTCTTTAGTATTGTACTTATCAGGACACTCTCAAGAATACCAATGGTAAGGGAGAAAGCATTTAATCTGTCTGGGTAATGAGTGCTGATTGGTAAAGGCATGGAGAATGGACCAGGTGATGATTGGCAGTTAACTGCCAATGCTTGTTGTGATTTGACTAAATTGGTGATGGCCATTCTCGGACTCATTTGGCAGGGCAATGCCTTGACCACTCAGGCAACCTGCCCATTGCAAACTTAACAAAGTTTAGCTGTTAACTGTCTGTCACCATCTGACCAGTCCATTTCCATTGGGGACATCTTGATCAATTATTGTGCACTTTCCAAAGCATCAGAATTTTTTTCTTGTTCAGTGTAAAATGTTGTTTCCCTTAATATCAAAATCCTTGCAGCTATCCTGGTGTATGCAAGACAAAAAAAAAGCATGTCCTATTTTATAGCAATATCCAATTTCTATATTTGCAAACAACCGTTTGAATATGGGAACCTTTTGTTGATGGAGCATCCAACATCCAGCTGATATAATTAAAATGGAATCTAGATTTCGAATGTGAAATGATTAAACCCCCTGACAAGCCCACTTTGTACATGCAGATCCTTTTTGAATATTGTATCAGTCTGGCTGTTGAAAGACAGCTTTGGAAAGTTGTTTATTTCTGTCAACTTCTATTAAAGAAATTGCTGAAACGGTGGATAATGCATTCTATTGCATTTACAAAACTGAGATATCTTGTGAAATCAGGAGATGTGCACAGTGCAAATAAACATCCCATTTAATGCTGGCCTGGACAAGACTGGTCAACTTAAACTTGTGCTTATAGAGAAAGGACTGAGATCTTAACTGGCTCATTATCATCGAATGTATTGAGTTTAAACTTATGTCTATCTTTAAATTCTTCAAGGCCTTGATCCACGCTGTCTCTTGTACCCCTTATATACACACTCTGTTCTTTGGGTCTCTGATTGCTTTTGTCCATGAGTATGGTCAAGTCCCCTGAATTAGCTGTACTTTACTGATAAACTTCCTTACATGCCCTCTGGTACTCATTCTCACTTTGAAAGCTTGCTTAAAAGCCAGTTTCATGTCATTGGTCCTAACTCTTCTGATACATGCCAACAACCTTCTCCTGTTTGGCATTCGGTGCATCCTTTTCCAGGTTGGAAGGTCAAACTCGAATGCTGAATATAGGGTTAAAGGCAGGATTCTTGGCAGTGTGGAAGAACAGAGAGATCTGGGTGTGCAAGTACATAGATCCCTCAAAGTTGCCACCCAAGTGGATAGGGTTGTTAAGAAAGCATATGGTGTTTAGGCTTTCATTTACAGTGGAATCGAGTTTGAGAGCAGCGAGGTTTTGCTACAGCTCTACAAGTCCCTGGTGAGACCACACCTGGAATATTGTGTCCAGTTCTGGTCACCCTGCTATAAGAAATAGATAGAGGCTTTGGAGAGGGTGCAAAGAAGGTTTGCCAGGATGCTGCCTGAACTGGAGGGCTTGCCTTATAAAGAAAGGTTGAATAAGCTCAGACTTTTCTCTCTGGAGAAGGAAGAAGAGAGGAGACCTGATTGAGGTATACAAAATAATGAGAGGAATAGATAAAGTCAATAGCTAGAGAATTTTCCCCAGGGCAGGATTGACTGGTACGAGGGGGTCATAGTTTTAAGATATTAGGAGAAAGGTATAGAGGAGATATTAGAGTAGGTTCTTTATGCAGAGTGTTGTGAATGCATGGAATACATTGCCAGCGGTGGTGGTGGAAGCAGAGTCATTAGGGACATTTAAGTGACTGCTGGACATGCACATGTTTAGCAGTGAGTTGAGGGGTGTGTAGGTTATTATATTTTACATTAGGATTAGACCTCGGCACACTGTCATGGGCCAAAGGGCCTGTTCTGTGTTGTATTTTTCTATGTTCTATGTTAAAGCATCTCATAAATGTGAGTATTAATATCCACTTTGGCAGATTTAATTGATTTTCATTGGAATGTATCTGCCAAACCTTTAGCAAAACTGAATCAGCAAACAGCTTCAGACTGTGCACACGCCCATCACGTAACATTGCTGCTCCTCATTAACTTTTCAAATGCACTGCTCCATTCCAAATAGCGGACCATCCGTTCCCATTCATAGAAATGTGTTTCTGACAGATGGAAGTGGTTGTTTCTGTACTTCTGCCATTTTTATTGAACTCATCTCAAGTTACACTTTAGAATTTGACGGTCAGGCCAAGACTGTTTGTGTTAAGCTTTGTCAATTTTGACCAGGTTGCCAGCTCTTCATGTTCTTGAATATTGGAATGGGACTGGGTTCTATCAGCCCTCTAGGGACAGGCTGCAAGGTCATTAGGTGGATAATAGGGGGGAAGATGATAAGGGAAGGAAGGAGTTTCCACCTCCCTAGTACGTTATTGATCCCAAATTCGGGAAAGGATGACCACTCACGTGGTCAATGTAGAGTGTGTTCCCGCCAATGCTGGCAGTTTATTAGCAGTAAGGTCCTCCATTGTGTGGGAGACCTCCCCCTGCATCCTAGTGACACACCTGGAGGATGTCCCTCCTAATGAAGTACCTTGTGGATCACAACAGGGTATCCCATCTGCACACTGGAACAGTCCCCTGTCCATGGTGGTGATCATTATGGGAACTGGAAATCAGAGTAAGTGAGTGAAAGAAGCCGTGAGGGCTAGAGTGTTCACAACATTCCCAGGGCCAGGTTGGCAGCTCCTACTGAGGCCGTTAATAAGTCATTAAGATCCCCCAATTGGTGCAAGGACAATAGGTTACTCATACTCCTAGTAAGAGTACTGTGATTACTGCTGTTTCAGTGCTATCAAGCAAATCGCGAAGTGTGGCCATGTGATAAAATCATTTACATTCAATGCTGGATACTTGAGACTTTTTGTGAGAAACTTTATAACTCTTCTAAATGTTCATAATGCACTTTTTGTTTCATGCAATGGTGATTTTCTACGTAGGATTACAGAGGAAAAACAGACCATTTGGCACAATCAGTTCATGCCAGTGCTTATGTTCTACTCAAGGTGTTTCACATCTTTCCTCATCTAAATCGCCCGTTGCAATTCTCTATTCCCATCCCTTCCTAGTGCTCGCCTAGTTTCCTTGAAATACATCTAAACTATTGATTTCAACTATTCCGTCTGGTCACATATTCCCCATTCTCATCATTCTTTCAGTGAAGAGGTTTCCTCTGAATTCCCTTTTGGACTTCTTGAGGTACCGTCTTATATTGACAGCCTCGAGTTATATTCTATCCCACAGTGAAATGTTTTCTTTGTACCTTCTCTTTTCAAAACTTTTCTTAATTTTCGAACTGTCAGCCTTCTTTTCAAGAGAGAAGTGAACAGCACAACAATTCTTCCTTGATATACACAGCCAGAAACTTGTGGAGCATTCTCATAAATCATCTCTTCACTCTGTCTCACACATTCTATAATATGTCAACTCAAACTGCAAACAATACTCTTAATTATAGTCAACCAAATTTTTATAGTGACCCTACTTTCAAATCTATCCCTTTAGAGATAAAACTTAGTACTTTGTTTGCATTTTTATGCCCTTTGGAACATGTGGTGAAATTGTTAGTGACTGATGTAATTGTCTGAAATCCCTTTGTTTGTCTCCCTCACTTAGACGTGCATCTTTGAATAAGTGACCTGCACATTATTCCAAGATCCCAAGGGATCCTTCCATATCCGCCATGAATTCACCTGCACCTCCACACACATCATCTATTGCATCCGCTGCACCCGATGTGGCCTCCTCTATATTGGGGAGACAGGCCGCCTACTTGCGGAACGTTTCAGAGAACACCTCTGGGACACCGGACCAACCAACCCAACCACCCCGTGGCTCAACACTTTAACTCCCCCTCCCACTCCACCAAGGACATGCAGGTCCTTGGATTCCTCCATCGCCAGACCATAATAACACGACGATTGGAGGAAGAGCACCTCATTTTCCACCTGGGAACCCTCCAACCACAAGGGATGAACTCAGATTTCTCCAGTTTCCCCATTTCCCCTCCCCCCACTTTGTCTCAGTCGAATCCCTCGAACTCAGCACCGCCTTCCTAACCTGCAATCTTCTTCCTAACCTCTCCGCCCCCACCCCACTCCGGCTTATCACCCTCATCTTGACATCCTTCCACCTATCACATCTCCATCACCCCTCCCCCAAGTCCCTCCTCCCTACCTTTTATTTTAGCCTGCTGGACACACTTTCCTCATTCCTGATGAAGGGCTTATGCCCGAAACGTCGAATTTCCTGTTCCTTGGATGCTGCCTGACCTGCTGCGCTTTTCCAGCAACACATTTTCAGCTCTGATCTCCAGCATCTGCAGACCTCACTTTCTCCTTGCACATTATTCCTACCAAGATGTAATACCTTACGTTTATCTGTGTGGATCTTCATTTGCTAATTATTTGAACATACCGTAAATTAATTAATGATCTCTTGCAACCGCTTGTAGTCCTCAGAATTGGCTACATTTCAACATTCCTTTCCAATTTCATGTCATTGAATTGCTATTTTTTTTTGTCGTAATTAGATGCAATATTTAATTTGCAGTTTTACTTTATTTTGTTTTGAAGTTTTAGAGAGGTGTAGTAATCCACACATTAACTACAACAACTAAATGTAGAATGACAGATAGATGAAAATTATTACAAACACAGGACTAATTAATAGACTCTATTAACTTCACGGTCAAAACAGGGAATTATTTTTTACACGAATGATATGGTGAGATGATCCGTAGTACAATAACTTTTTGTCCATTTTTTTGTTGCAGTTTATTTTCCAGGTCTTTCCATACACACCATAAATTGAAAAGGCACCCATCCTCCATTTTAAACTAAATGATAATTAAAAAAACAACATTTATATTAAATGCAACATGATTTATGAAGCCAATCCTCTAGGCTTATACATATTCACAGCCATGTAGAGTTATATAGGGAGAGGCTGAATAGGCTGGGGTTGATTTCTCTGGAGCGTTGGAGGCTGAGGGGTGACTTTATAAAGGCTTATAAAATCATCAGAGGCATGGATACAGTGAATAGGCAAGGTTTTTTCCCTGAGATGGGTGGAGTCTCATCTAAACCTACACTCGTGAGTATAGGTTTAGAGTGAGAGGGGAAAAAGTTGAAAGTACCTAAGGAGTAACTTTTTCATGCAGAGGGTGGTGTGTATGGAACGAACTGCCAGAGGAAGTGGTGGAGGCTGCTGCAATTTCAACATTTAAAAGGCATCTGAGTGTGTATAAGAACAGGAAGGTTTTAGAAGAGGGATATGGGCCAAGTACTGGCAAATGGGACTAGATTAGTTTAGGATAGCTGGTCAGCATGGGCAAGTGAGACTGAAAGATCTGTTTCCAAGTTGTACATCTCTATGACTCTGTGATCTACCCCTTTGCTCTTAATGTTCGAGACGAATCTCTTTGGATTATCTTTAACATTATCTCCCAAGGCTACCTCATTTTCCTTTCTTGCCCTCCTCATTTCCCTCTTTAGAATGTCCCTGCCCCTCTTTTACTCTTCGAGATTCACTGAATCTCACTTATTGATATCTAATATATGATTAATTCTTAATCTGAACCAGAGCCTCAATATCTTTATTCCTCCAGTGTTCCCTCCTCTTACCAGTCTTATCTTCACACTAACAGGAACATCACGCCTCCGTACTCTCGTTATCTCACTTCTGAAAGCTTCACTCTTGCCGGCCGTCCCTTGAGCTGCAAACAGTCTACTCCAATCAACTCTTGAAAGTTTTTGTCTCATACTATCAAAATTTGCCCTAGTTCAATTAAGAACTTTAACTTATATATAATGCCAATCCCTTCCATGGATGTTTTAAACTAATCGAATTATGACCCGGGCCCCAAAAAGCTCCCCTACTAACCATTCAGTCACTTGTCCTGCCTTATATCACAAGAGTAGGTCAGGTTTGCTCCTTCTGTGAGAGTTACATCTGCATATTAATGAAGAAAATTGACTTTAGCACTTACCAAATTCCTCACCAAGCTCTTAAGATCATGACTGTCTCACTTTATGTTTGGAAGGTAAAATTTGCGATTATTGCAATCCTATTATTCTTACATATAAATAAGATCTCTCCACATATTCATTACTCAATTTCACTCTGACTACTGGGGGGACTATTACAATTGCATCAAAGTAATCATGCCCTTCTTATTTATGAGTTACATCCACATAGCCTCACTGGACCATCCCTCAGAAATACCTTGTGTTAGAACAGCAGTAATGTATCACCACAAGAAAAAATGGCTCCAATCTCCTTCTAGCTCTTCCTACTTCTGCCGTACCTTTGATGGTGGGAGGGGCTTTGAACATAAATTATTCAATTTACTGGTGATGGTTAGTAGCAGAAAATAAAGAGACTATGGGGGACTTGGGTGATGGGAAATAAAAGGTTACGTTGTGTGGAAGGAAAATTCTGGATATAAACAAGAATTTTAAAAAACGAACTCCACTCTGTCTGCCCAGCTCTTGCCTACACCGCTGTAACCCAAGAGTACTTTCCTTTTATTTTGATGAGTTCAAGTTAGTCTCACCCGCTGTTTTGTACTTGCCAACCATTTGTTAACGGGTGTTTGCTGTTACAGAATGTAGGCTGCCTTACTGTGTACGTTCTCAGAGTTCAGTGTTTGGAGTCCTTGTTGTTTCAACCTGTGCTTTGGTCCATCATGCAAAATTACAGAAAAATATTAACAGCAATTTAAGGTAAAATGTTAGGATATTGGAAAAACAGCTAAGAGCATCATGTTTGACAGAGGGGTTGTGGGAAAGGACATGGAAAGCAGCAGGGTTTCCAGAACTTCTGATCTCTACCTTCCCTGATCAAAATCAACCTGTGATTGATCATTTTTGAGGATTGTTATTCATTAATATCGGTGTGTCAGATAGATCTCCGTCTCAGGGAGGGGTGACGTGCTTCTTTGTTTTGTGATGAACTCAGGGGAACATACAATAGTAAGGGGGTAAACCCAAAGGGGGTGAAGGAGCAGATGATCCTCTGTGTGTGTGTGCACAAATCAGGGAATGGACCATGACACGTGGACAGAAGAGCAACTAAACCCTACTTCATCAATAACACCGTAGAGAACAAACACAAAGCAATTATGTTAATCTGAAATCAAACAATCTCTTGTCTCACCTGGAATATTGCATCTAGTTTCAGGTGCCACATTTTTGACAAAATGCGAAGTTATGAGATTGGGTGCGTGACTGATTCACAACACTATTCCCGGGATGATGCACCTCACCAACTCTGAGAAATTGAGAATGTTCTCCTCTGCTGATAGTTCCCAGACTCTGTGAACAGTTGCTATGATTGGCTCTCAATTCCATCTTGCATCATATAGATCCCAATGGCTGATTATTTCAGGGACTCATGAGCTCTGCCTTGTCTGATCAACATCGACCTCTGATTTATTATTTTTGAGGGTTGCTGTTCAGTAATATCCCTGTATCAGATAGATCCCAGTCTCATTCCCTGGGATTTGACAGGTGTGGTGTGTCAAATAGATCCCAGGAATTGTGCTCCATGAGATTTATGTGTGAGAAAATCTCCAGTTCTGAGAATCCGCCCTTGGATTGTGCACGTGTTGTTGTCTGACTACCTGACTGAACGTTGACATTTTTGGCTGATGAATGTTTCGTTGGGTGTTTTAGGTGGTGATTTATGCATTACTAACCCAGGCTGTCCGGACATTGGGAGTACATGTAGTTTAGACGGTGTAGAGTAAACGTTCAAACTCCTTTGCCTGCCTTTTATAGGCTTCTGGTGGAGCAAAGCTCCTAATTTCTATCATTACATGACCCGAGGCCGTGACCTTTGGTGCATAAGAGGAAATGTTCTCTAATCATTCTGCCTCTGGAGTGTTCCATCAGGCATATTGTGTGAAAGATGTATTTACATTAGTGGGCGGCATGGCAGCGCAACATTAAACTAAATGACTGGATGAAACACAACCAAACAGAACAAGTGAAAGTATTTGGCTGGGAAAGGAGTAGGATGTGGGAAAATGTATGATTACTGACTGGCCTTGAAGAAAGAATGAAGCAAACGCAAGGTTAGTGCATATTCATTCGAGATTTATTAACCATTTCAGAAAGCATTTTTATCCAAAAAGTTGATGTAAAAGCTAACAGAAGTGAATATAATGGCTGGTTGCCACATTGAGACGAGAACACATGCGCTGTGAGGTGGGAATTTTCTGTACATCAGTAACAGTCACAAGAAAGGGAATACAAAGGCTCATCAGAAAGGGTAGGCAACCATTCTGAGTAAGGAACAAATAAAAACAAAACAAATGGGCTTCAAACAACAGGGAGGCTACAATTTCTTCCAACCACAACTATCTCAAAGATATCAAAGTAAAAGCGAAAATCCATCAATAATTGTCTCAGTTACACACTGATAACCTGAAGAGATCTCACTGTGAGAGTCAGCAACAGGACAGATTGTAGATTGGGAATTCAGAGACCTTGCTAAGCAGATCAGGAAAATCAAAGGGGTCCACAATTCATTCACTTAACCTGGAAAAGAGAGATAAAGCAATGACGCAGATATTTATGATCAGGGACTTTCAGATTTAATGTTTATTCAATAGCACACTTAGAGATTTCACAAAACAGATTGGGCTGCTTGGCGTGAGAAAGATGTGATTATTCTCACCTTCACCAGAGTGACGGCAGCGCTGTAGAAAATACTCAGGAAGAACAAGGTGATGAACATGGAAGCAGTTGTCCAGATGTTGCTGTTATCATTGTCATAGTCTTCAATCCAAGTGCGATTTATTGAATCTATGAATATAAAGCCGAGAGAACGCATTTAGATCGTTTATTGATCCAGATTGATCTATGTGCATCCAAGTCATGTAATTAGAGACCATTACATCTTCATAAAGCAGTCAGGTATTTCTCAAGTGTGACTCTTATCTGTATCCATCAGTGCATTATTGACTCTCAGCAAGAAATTACAAATACGAACTGCACATGTTCTTTCGTCATTGTCCATGTCAGAACGTTTTAAATTATTTTTCTTTTAATCTATTATTTAAGGATGTTATTATTTGAGGAATACTTATTACGAATGATTATTTTAATTATATCATTATATTTTAAATATAGGCTGTGACAGCACTTTAGTTGAAAATTGTGGCCATCACTGAATAAAAGTTCAAATATTGTTGTGGTTCTGTTCGCCGAGCTGGAAGTTTTTGCTGCAAACGTTTCGTTCCCTGGCTAGGGAACATCATCAGTGCTATTGGAGCCTCCTGTGAAGCGCTGCTTTGATGTTTCTTCCGGTATTTATAGTGGTTTGTTCTTGCCGCTTCCGGGTGTCAGTTTCAGCTGTAGTAGTTTGTATGTGGGGTCCAGGTCGATGTGTCTGTTGATGGATGTTCTTGCCATTTCCGGGTGTCAGTTTCAGCTGTAGTGGTTTGTATATGGGGTCCAGGTCTATGTGTCTGTTAATGGAGTTTGTGGATGAATGCCATGCCTCTAGGAATTCCCTGGCTGTTCTCTGTCTGGCTTGTCCTATGATGGTAGTGTTTTCCCAGTCAAATTCATGTTCCTGGTTGTCTGAGTGTATGGCTACTAGGGATAGCTGGTCGTGTCGTTTTGTGGCTAGCTGATGTTCATGGATGCGGATTGTTAGCTGTCTTCCTGTTTGTCCTATATAGTGTTTTGTGCAGTCCTTGCATGGTATTTTGTAAACTACGTTAGTTTGGCTCGTGCTGGCTATTGGGTCCTTTGTTCTAGTGAGTTGTTGTCTGAGTGTGGAAGTTGGCTTGTGTGCTGTTATGAGTCCTAAGGGTCGCAGTAGTCTGGCTGTCAGTTCTGAGACGCTCCTGACGTATGGTAGTGTGGCTAGTCCTTTTGGTTGTGGCATGTCCTCGTTCCGTGGTCTATCTCTTAGGCATCTGGTGATAAAGTTGCGTGGGTATCCGTTTTTGGCGAATACCTTGTATAGGTGTTCCTCTTCCTCTTTTCGCAGTTCTGGTGTACTGCAGTGTGTTGTGGCTCTTTTGAATAGTGTCCTGATGCAGCTTCGTTTGTGTGTGTTGGGGTGGTTGCTTTCATAGTTTAGCACTTGGTCTGTGTGTGTTGGTTTCCTGTATACCCTTGTGGTGAATTCTCCGTTGGGTGTTCTCTCTACTATCACGTCTAGGAATGGGAGTTGGCTATCCTTTTCCTCTTCTCTCGTGAATCGTATTCCTGTGAGTGTGGCGTTGATGATTCGGTGTGTTTTTTCTATTTCTGTGTTTTTGATGATTACAAAGGTGTCATCGACGTATCTGACCCAGAGTTTGGGTTGGATTTGTGGTAGGGCTGTATGTTCTAACCTTTGCATAACTGCCTCTGCTATGAGTCCCGAGATTGGTGATCCCATGGGTGTTCCGTTGATTTGTTCGTATATCTGATTGTTGAATGTAAAGTGTGTGGGGAGGCACAGGTCTAGTAGTTTAAGTATGCCGTCCTTGTTGATAGGTTCGGCCTCCTGTGTTCTGTTATGTATGTCCAGTAGGTTGGCTATTGTTTCTCTGGCTAGGGTTTTGACAATTTATGTGAACAGTGCCGTCACGTCGAATGATACCATGGTTTCTTCTTTGTCTATGTGTGTATTCCTGATGATGTCCAAGAATTCCTGTGTTGATTTATGGAGTGTTTGGATCCGCTGACTAGTTGTTTCAGTTTCTGTTGTAGTTCTTTGGCCAGTTTGTATGCTGGTGTCCCTGGTAGTGATACTATGGGTCTGAGTGGGATGTCTGGTTTGTGTACTTTGGGTAGTCCGTAGAATCTGGGGGTGTTGTTGCTTTCAGGTTTCATTCTTTGCTGGTCCGCTTTGGTTATCTGTCCATTTTTTTGTAGATTCCTTAGTGTGTGATTATTCTATTGGTGAGTTGTGGAGTGGGGTTGGAATCCTTCATTTGGTAGGTGAAGGGTTCCGAATGAAGGATTCCGACCCCACACCACAACTCACCAATAGAATAATCAACACAGTAAGGAATCTACAAAAAAATGGACAGATAACCAAAGCGGACCAGCAAAGAATGAAACCTGAAAGCAACAACACCCCCAGATTCTATGGACTACCCAAAGTACACAAACCAGACATCCCACTCAGACCCATAGTATCACTACCAGGGACACCAGCATACAAACTGGCCAAAGAACTACAACAAAAACTGAAACACCTAGTCAGTGGATCCAAACACTCCATACAATCAACACAGGAATTCTTGGACATCATCAGGAATACACACATAGACAAAGAAGAAACCATGGTATCATTCGACGTGACGGCACTGTTCACATCAATTGACAAAACCCTAGCCAGAGAAACAATAGCCAACCTACTGGACATACATAACAGAACACAGGAGGCCGAACCTATCAACAAGGATGGCATACTTAAACTACTAGACCTGTGCCTCCCCACACACTTTACATTCAACAATCAGATATACGAACAAATCAACGGACCACCCATGGGATCACCAATCTCGGGACTCATAGCAGAGGCAGTTATGCAAAGGTTAGAACATACAGCCCTACCACAAATCCAACCCAAACTCTGGATCAGATACGTCGATGACACCTTTGTAATCATCAAAAACACAGAAATAGAAAAAACACACCGAATCATCAACGCCACACTCACAGGAATACGATTCACGAGAGAAGAGGAAAAGGATAGCCAACTCCCATTCCTAGACGTGTTAGTAGAGAGAACACCCAACGGAGAATTCACCACAAGGGTACACAGGAAACCAACACACACAGACCAAGTCCTAAACTATGAAAGCAACCACCCCAACACACACAAACGAAGCTGCATCAGGACACTATTCAAAAGAGCCACAACACACTGCAGTACACCAGAACTGCGAAAAGAGGAAGAGGAACACCTATACAAGGTATTCGCCAAAAACGGATACCCACGCAACTTTATCACCAGATGCCTAAGAGATAGACCACGGAGCGAGGACACGCCACAACCAAAAGGACTAGCCACACTACCATACGTCAGGAGCGTCTCAGAACTGACAGCCAGACTACTGCGACCCTTAGGACTCATAACAGCACACAAGCCAACTTCCACACTCAGACAACAACTCACTAGAACAAAGGACCCAATAGCCAGCACGAGCCAAACTAACGTAGTTTACAAAATACCATGCAAGGACTGCACAAAACACTATATAGGACAAACAGGAAGACAGCTAACAATCCGCATCCATGAACATCAGCTAGCCACAAAACGACACGACCAGCTATCCCTAGTAGCCATACACTCAGACAACCAGGAACATGAATTTGACTGGGAAAACACTACCATCATAGGACAAGCCAGACAGAGAACAGCCAGGGAATTCCTAGAGGCATGGCATTCATCCACAAACTCCATTAACAGACACATAGACCTGGACCCCATATACAAACCACTACAGCTGAAACTGACACCCGGAAACGGCAAGAACATCCATCAACAGACACATCGACCTGGACCCCACATACAAACTACTACAGCTGAAACTGACACCCGGAAGCGGCAAGAACAAACCACTATAAATACCGGAAGAAACATCAAAGCAGCGCTTCACAGGAGGCTCCAATAGCACTGATGATATTCCCTAGCCAGGGAACGAAACGTTTGCAGCAAAAACTTCCAGCTCAGCGAACAGAACCACAACAACGGACACCCGAGCTACAAATCTTCAACCAGACTTTAGTTCAAATGTGATTCTCACCTTTATGTATTGGTGACCAATTGCTTGGCAAATTGTGAATATAAGTGACATCACAGTCAGGACATTGCTTCATATTTTTGTTTGTAGGATCTGTATATTTAGGAATAAGTTTTTGTACATGTGTCCCTTAATTTATTTGACCTACTGCTTGGTGTGTTTGGTTTCCCTTTAATGGTTGTGTATGTGGTTATGAGAGTCTCTTACTTCACTCTTGCCCATGTTGGAGTCTGTGCATGAATAAACCAATTCCTGTTCCTTTACTGCTGGTGTGCTCATGTGTTTGGGCACCAAAATTTTGGTCTTTTCACATTGTGTAAGCATCATCATGCTAATATGCCATTTTGTCGCTGCCTATGCTTATCTTGTAATGTCTTTGTGAGTGTTCACTTTTCATGAGTGCTATCTAAAATGTGTGCTTATGTGTCTGTTTCAGGTCCTTAATGTTTATGCTTAATAAATGTTAGCATGCAATGTTATGTTTTGATGGATGTTTATATTTATATGATGATGTTTGCTTGTGTGGCAATCATTCCCAAACCATCTCCTGAGAAGCTTGTTTGTTTTACTGTGTGTGGATGCTTGCTGATGCTTGTGCCCATTATCCTTATTTCATAAACGCCCCTCTATTGGTTGATCTATTCACTTGTGTGTCTGCATGTGAGACTCTGAATTTGTGTGTACGTGTGACATTGTATACATGCTGATCAATGTGGTTTAAAAATAACTAATTAAGCTGCCTCTGTCATCGTATGTTTGTGATTCTGAAAATGGGGAAATAATGATATTAATATTTATCTCTGTGCACTTACGTGCCTGTTTGAGTTGACATGTGGGAGGACATTTTTTGGAATTTGTATCTGTGTGTTCATGCGTGTATGTCTGTACACATTGTGCTGTATGAATGTATATGTATTCATGCCCATTTGTGTGTTACCGTGTGTCTATATTTCTCATGGTTATGTGTGAGTACCCCTGATCATTTGTGCAAATAATTTTCTTTCTGTGTATGTGAGTTTTTGTATGAGCTTAGGTGAGTGTTCAAGTACCACTTGCATGTGTGGCTCTGTGCGAGTATGCGTGTGTGACATCTTATCTATATGCACATTTGAGTGTGCACATAAATATGTGTCTTTAGGTGAGAGCCCATATATGTGTCATTACGTGTGTATTTGCAATCATCTCTCTGTATCTGTTCTTATACCAGACTGCAATTTTTATTATTCTAATTTATTGTTCTAATTTTAATGGATTGCCCATAATTAGATTTGACCTTGGTGTTGTAGGAAACATTTCCCATCGTCGTGGAGAGATAAGCGTTTTATGAGCAACTCTTCTGTTGCAGTGATAGAATTTCTGTCTCTGATCAAATCCCCACTGCCCCAGAGATAACATTTCTGAATATGTTTATTAAAAAATGTCTACTTGTGTTCTGTATGTGAAACAAAATGATATCAGGTATTCGAATAACAGTAGTGGAAAGTATTGCGAGGATGATTCAGGAGAAGAGTGAAAGTAGCAGGGTGGTTGTTATGGGGGACTTTCACATCCCAGATATTGACTGGGAAAGCTATAGCTCGAGTTCGTTAGATGGGTCGGTGTTTGTCCAATGTGTGCAGGAGGGTTTCCTGACACAATATGTAGACAGGCCAACAAGAGGTGAGGCCATACTGGATTTGGTTCTAGGTAATGAACCAGGCCAGGTGTTAGACTTGGACGTAGGTGAGCACTTCGGGGACAGTGACCACAACTCGGTGACTTTTACTTTAGTGATGGAGAGGGATAAGTGTGCACTGCAGGGCAAGAGTTATAGCTGGGGGCAGGGAAATTATGATGCGGTGAGGCATGACTTAGGATGCGTGGATTGGAAAAATAGGCTTCAAGAGAAGAACACAAATGATATGTGGAGATTGTTCAAGGAACAGCTATTGGGTGTCCATGATAAATATGTACCAGTCAGGCAGGGAGTAAAGGGTCTTGTGAGGGAGCCGTGGTTTAATAAGGAATTGGAATCCCTTGTGAAAGGGAAGAGGGCGGCCTACGTAAAGATGAGGCGTGAAGGTTCAGTTGGGGCGATTGAGAGTTATAAGGTAGCCAGGAAGGATCTAAAGAGAGAGCTAAGAGCAGCGAGAAGGGGACATGAAAAGTCCTTAGTTGGTAGGATTAGGGAAAACTCAAAGGCTTTCTATAGGTATGTCAGGAATAAAAGGATGACTAGGGTAGGTATCGGTCCAGTCAAGGATAGTAGTGGGAAGTTGTGCGTGGAGGCGGAGGAGATTGGAGAGACACTAAATCAATACTTTTCGTCAGTATTCACTCAGAAACGGGACACTGTTGCTGATGTGAATACTGAGTCACAAGTGATTAGAATGGATGGCCTTGAGGTATGTAGGGAAGAGGTCTGGGGAATACTGGAAAGGATGAAAATAGATAAGTCCCCTGGGCCTGATGGCATTTATCCTAGTATCCTCTGGGAAGCTAGGGAGGAGATAGCAGAGCCATTGGCCTTGATTTTTATGTTGTCATTGTCTACGGGAATAGTGCCAGAAGACTGGAGGATAGCGAATGTGGTCCCCTTGTTCAAGAAGGGGAGTAGGGATAGCCCGAGTAACTATAGGCCAGTGAGTCTCACTTCTGTTGTGGGCAAAGTCTTAGAGAGAATTGTAAGGGACAGGATTTATGAACATCTGGATAGAAATAATGTGATCAAGGATAGTCAGCATGGTTTTGTGAAGGGCAGGTCGTGCCTCACAAACCTTATTGAGTTCTTTGAGAAGGTGACTAAGGAGGTGGACGAGGGTAAAGCAGTAGATGTGGTGTATATGGATTTTAGCAAGGCGTTCGATAAAGTATCCCATAGTAGGCTAATGCAAAAACTACGGAGGTATGGCATTGAGGGTGCATTAGAGGTTTGGATTAGGAATTGGCTGGCTGGAAGGAGACAGAGGGTAGTAGTTGATGGAATAGGTTCATCTTGGAGTGCAGTTACTAGCGGTGTTCCACAAGGATCTGTTTTGGGACCATTGCTGTTTGTCATCTTTATAAATGATCTAGAGGAGGGGCTTGAAAGCTGGGTGAGCAAGTTTGCGGATGACATGAAAGTCGGTGGAGTTGTGGACAGCGAAGAAGATGTGGCAGGTTACAGCGGGATATAGATAAGTTGCAGAGCTGGGCAGAAAGGTGGCAAATGGAGTTCAATGTAGCTAAGTGTGAAGTCATTCACTTTGGTAGGAGTAACAAGAAGATGGATTACTGGGCTAATGGTAGGCTACTTGGTAGTGTGGATGAGCAGAGGGATCTTGGTGTCCAGATCTCTGAAAGTTGCCACCCAGGTAAATAGTGCTGTGAAGAAGGCATATGGTGTACTGGGCTTTATTGGTAGAGGAATTGAGTTCCAGAGTCCTGAGGTCATGTTGCAGTTGTATAAGACTCTGGTGCGGCCTCATCTGGAGTATTGTGTGCAGTTTTGGTCGCCATACTATAGGAAGGATGTGGAGGCACTGGAACGAGTGCAGAGGAGGTTTACCAGGATGTTGCCTGGCATGGTAGGAAGATCGGATGAGGAAAGGCTGAGGCACTTGAGGTTGTTCTCATTGGAGAAAAGAAGGTTTAGGGGAGATTTGATAGAGGTGTACAAGATGATTAGGGGTTTAGATAGGGTCGACACTGAGAACCTTTTTCTGTTAATGGAGTCAGCTGTCACTAGGGGACACAGTTTTAAATTAAGGGGTGGTAGGTATAGGACAGATGTTAGGGGTAGATTCTTTACTCAGCGGGTTGTGAGTTCATGGAATGCCCTGCCAGTAGCAGTGGTGAACTCTCCCTCTTTATGGTCATTTAAGCGGGCATTGGATAAGCATATGGAGGTTATTGGGCTAGTGTAGGTTAGGTAGACTTTGGTCGGCGCAACATCAAGGGCCGAAGGGCCTGTACTGCGCTGTATTTTTCTATGTTCTATGTTCTAATTGATCCCATGTGCTCCAGAAAACTGAGACAAAACTATGGAATTCAAACTGGGACGATGCAAACACCAGTTTTGGATTATGGGAATCGATGTTAATCATTTGTTAACAGAGCCAAGCGTGTCCAACATGTTTCAAAGGTATTATTTTGCATGGAAATGTTCAATCTTTGGACAGTAAGCAAGAAGCTGACTGTTCCTGTTAGTAACGGGGTTACATTACAGAGGACATCTACCATGAAAACTCTGTACAGGGAGCAAGAGGACAGACCATTCATCGTTCCCCTCCCCTCTGCTCCACGACAACTTATCTGTCGATTCCCTTTGGTGTGAAAGTGAAGATACATTCTGTCAACTCATGCGCTGGCGCAAGATCCCTGGCAGTTCCCCAGAAACAACGGTTACATTCAAACTGTTCTGCACTCTTTACGATTGGTATGTTCCAATCAAATTTAATTTTAAAGTGTATTAAATTTACATTTCCAATTGGTGCAATGTGGCAGTTTAAAACTGACATGAATTTTATAAGAATGTCCAATCAGGGGAATCAAGAACACCAAGTTCAAAACTCGTGCTCTACCCTGGACATAAAATGGACATTGTCAGATTTTGTCACAGAGGGATTTAGGATGGATAAGGTACTTGGCGGAATCCTGCAATGAGTGACCTTTACTCTGTCTCTGACCCAGGGTGTATTTGAGCAGAGAACATTAACTGCACAAGACACTTGTCCTAGACCTGTTAATAACCCACTTTAACTACAGAGATGGAATGTAAGTCAGAGTGAGAAACAACTAATTCAGTATTTAACTCACAACTGGAGGGAAAAGAAACTTTATTACTTCTGTTGAATTATTAAATGCAACTTTGAGATTTTTATTGACATGAATTAACAGTGTCCATCAGTGCAAGTGAAATGTTTACGAAACTCGGTTTACCGCTGGATTTATCGACTGTTCTGTTGATGATCTTCAATGGAATCGCTTCATGTCCCACCACACAGGAGTAAGAAGCACCGCTGGCCCACTCCTCCGCTGTAATGGATAACAGGCTGTAGATGAAGAAGGAGGTGTTGTCACTCTCCGCCATCACCTCGGTGTTCTTGTAGTTACTGGGATTCACCGGCTTGTCATTGCTTGTCCACTTGACGAAGATCTCTCGGGGGGAGAAACCTCTCACTAAACAGGTGAGGGAGAGAAACTTCTGAGCGGAGATTTCTTCTGTTGGTGGCAGGAGGACCGACACTGATGGCTCCAGCGGATTAATCACTGCAGAATATTTGAGACAAATATAAATCAATCAAAAACATCCTGAACCAATATCACAATTTCACTCAATATTAAAATACGTCATTTTAAATTTGGGATTTATTCACTTTCATTTTCTAAAGGAGCAGTATGGTACACATTCTGTTCAGTAAAAAAAGTAAAGTTTAATGTGAAAGTTGCCTCCATGTTTCCAACCCACAACAAGGGCATTCTGTCCAACTGTCATTGCTGATGGTGACATCACAACCCAGGTTTCTTCCCACCTTATCTGATTTAATCAGAATACAATATCCTTTGGTCCATCTTTTTCTTAATCAGCTACTTTGTTATCCTGCCTTCAGATGCATCATTAATGCTCCCAACGGTGTTTGTTCATTACCAATCAAAGCCTGCCATTGATGTAACTGGATCTGGATTACACATGGGATGCTTTGTGTTTTAATCTCACCGCTCACCTTTCTCCTTGTGGATGGAGTCTCTCAGCGGAGTCGGTAGATTCTGATGGTACACCACACATTCAAAAGTAACGCCACTCAGCCAGGCTTCAGTAGAAATGTCTAATTTGCTGATCACGCTGTCGGGATTCTGTCCAGGCTGGTCAGCAATCTCTGATTTCAGAGGCTTCTTTTCTTGTTTCCAGGTCACGTTGACTCCAGAAGGAAGATTGGACACAACACAGGTTAACGTCACCGTCGCCTCCAGTAAGACTTGTTCTACTGGCGGTGGGAGGATTTTAACGGTGTTAGGGTGGCACTCGGTATCTTCTATGAAACAAAAATCAAAGTCAATGAAAAATGCCCTTTTATGATACAAACACCCAATCTTCAGATTACTTCTTCACAGGGTGAAGACACCACCTTCAAAATGGCAACTCCAACCATTGCTGAAACGATGCTTACTATTGTTGATGTATTTTGATTTGTGAAAGCATTTGTGATTACCTATGACATACCCTGTGTCATTATTCCTAAAGAACACTGGCTTTGTAACAAGTGCCACCTGTGAAAAAAGTAAAATCATCGAAGATACCATTATGTAACCCATGGAATTACCTTTCTTTCAGAGTTTGTCTCTCACTTAAGACCATCTATAGATACTTGTGACAAGAGTAATCTGAATATAATGAGTTCAATTCCATGTTCATAACCCTTAGGTGCAAGTGCTGCTGGTCACGCTGACTGCCAAATCACATCCCAAATTTTGGACAAATTATAATAAATAATAATTATTCTCTTTGCAGAGTTCTAAAGTGTTACAGGAGCGGTGAATATCCATGGAAATTCTGTTCATTATATTTAACGTGATCAAAAATACTTTGCGTTATTGGTGTGATGTCATTCTCTAATTTATGTCATTGTTCCTCGTGGGCTGAGTTTGGAGTAGATCTGAAAACAAGACACTGAGTACAGCATTGGATATCGAGAAGGACACCCATCTCCTTAAGTCTTTCCCTCCATTCAGTTCGTTCATGACTGGTCTGTACTTTCACTTTATTTACCAAGCTGCATTTTTAAAATTTCTTCATAGAGCAGGGGAGAAAAAAAACAAACAAAAGCATCTTAAATTAATCTACAAACGTGATGGAAATGTACACTAATTTTATAGACATCCACTACCCACTGTGTAAACATCGCCACCCCAAACCAGGCTAAATCAGCCTGTCTCGAGTTCCTCGTTCATTCATCCCTATTGTAGCATTCTTACCAGAATTTATTCTCCTGCCTCATCCACTACTTACAGAGAGCATCTTAAATAAGCTCAGTGAGATCACGTTTATCCCAGTTCATCAAATGTGATACCCACTTGGTCTGTGGTCTGATCCCATAAATGCAGTTAAAGAGCTCAGTACCAGATAAAAATCAATGTCGTACAATGTCCAAGGCCAACAGGTCATTCCTGAGCAGGGAATGAAGCATTGAACGCATTTTGATTTATTTTCAAGTAAGGGTCACTGCATATTTTAACCACGTCATTTTGAGACCACATCATCATAAGATAGAGGATCAGAATAAGGCTGTTCGGCCAATCCAGAGTTTAGATCAGAATGATGCTGGAAAAGCAGGTCAGGCAGCATCTGACGAGCAGGAAAACCGACGTTTCGGGCTAAAGCCATTCTACTGTCTTCTCCCCACACTAAACAAGAGCCGAACTATCTCTGGCTTGAATATACACAATGGCCTGTCTCCACAGCCCTCTGCAGCAACAAGTTCCACAGATTCATCACCCTCTGGCTGAAGAAATTCCTCCCCATCTCAGTTCTAAACGGTGCCCCTTTGACCCTGAGACTGTGCCCTTGGGTCCTAGTCTCGCCTACCAGTCAAAACATCTATTCCCCGTTCACTCGACCTCAGTCTCTCAGTATTTTTTATGTTTCAATTAGATATCTCTCCAATATCCCCCCTCCACCCCCAAACTTATCCTTGAAGCCACTACCAGGCAAGGATTCAGCACTCTGAATGCCTCTCCCAGCATGGTCAGGCAACAAACTATTTAACAAAGCTCACTGTCTATATATCTATCTTCAACAGAGAGGAAACATGCTTTTCTGACTTGCCAAAATGTTGAATTATGAGCAATGCTAATGTAACACTCAAACTGAAATGAGATACGTGACATGCTGGGAAACGAGAAGCTGTACCTTGCTGTTTACTACGCCTGATAAATTAGTTTGATTCACATCAGAGTTCAGAGTGATTTGTAGCTCTCTCAGTATGTGTCTCTTACCCTGGAGTGCGGTGATGTTTTTACTTTGAACGTTCTCTTCATGAGTGACCTGGCAGATATAGACTGCACTGTTGTACCATTCACCATAAGGGACCATCAGCCGACTCGTCACCGAGAAGTTCCCGTTCGCCTCACACACGGGAGACGTGAAGAAGCCAGAATCCAAGAGTCGGCCATTTTTCAACCAACTCACGGAGATTGACTTTGGATGGAAATCGATGATTGAACAAACGACAGTTGCAAACTTGCTGCTTGCGATTTCTTCACTGGAGCTCACAGTTAGGAGAAGGGTTGGTGGGAGAGGACCTCTACCTTTAGGAAACACATCGCATAAATTATCTGATGAATTTCATAACAAATACAATCAGTTCTCATATATCAAGGTTTCTTGTGGTTAATGGATACAAGAATCATAATTGTGCAGAGTGCTGGAGAAGCTGGTATCCACACAGAAAGATCAGCAGGACAATGTGAAAGGCTAAAATTATAGGACACAGCAAGGGGGTCAAGGAGGCATAGAAACTATAGGCCGGTAACATCAGAAGGGAGATAGCAACTTTGGATGGTATTCATTTTCATGACAGAGTCTAATGAACAAAGCAGATGAATTACCGGCATAAATGAGGAAATGATGCGGTTGCTATCACGGAGACATATTGAGAGCCGGGCAGGAGTGGCTATTCAATATTCCAGGATTTAGTGCCTTCAGGCGAGACAGGGAAAGATGGAAAAGGATGGAGGCGGGGGTTTGCGGCACAGAATGTTGCTTCTGTCGCAATTCTGACAAGAGTATTTTAGGCTGTAAAGAGAAATGAAATCATGGATACCTCCTCGAACAAAGGCAAATGGACAGTACTTCAAAACCAAAATACAGCAAACATAACTACTGGGAGAGCACGATAGACCTTACTATAGGTTCAAAAGACCAAGTGCAAATACATGGGCAAATTTCAGAGAAATGTTAATTAAATAGGGGAATGAGAAAAGAGGTTTTTAACTTCCTCAGCATAGGCTTGGATATTCATTGTGTCAAAAGTTTAGAGGGAGCACAATTCTGAAAATGCCCCCAGGAGAATATTTAAACAAAGTATGTGTTAATACAGAGAATTTTAATCCAGACCTTGCAAGAAAGGGGTGAACCTGAACTTAACTTTTGGAAATGAAGTCGACCCAGTGGGTAAAACATCAATGGTGGTGCACTTTGCAGACAGTGATCGTAAATCAGTTGGATTTCAGATTGTACTGCAAAGGAATAGAAATTGGCCCAAAGTTCTGAAAAGGGGAAGGACAATTTTAGTAAGATCAGGTAATGACTTAACCAGAGTGGACTGGAAGCTGACACTTATTGGTAAATCTGAGTCAGAGCAGTGTGACACATTTAAGAAAGAGATAGGAAAATCACAGGGAGGACATTTCCCAGGAAGCCACTGAATGGGACCAAGAATGTAGCGGGCTCTGGATACCAAAGGGCATGGAGGGTGAGATAAAGAGAAACAAGGGAGGCTTCCGGTCTATACTGAAATCTCAAAACAATAGAAATTAGTGTGGAGCACAGAACATGCAAGGGGGAGTTTGAAAGACAAAGGAATTAGAAGAGCAAAGGGGAGCATGAGAAAATAATAGCAGTCAAAATAAAGGAAAATATTTTTAAAAGTTACAGGCTCATTCATAATAAAAGAATTATTCGGGAAACAGTAATGCCCATTAAGTGTTGTTATTGGAGTGGAGTCGGAGGATTAGGTTGTGGTCAAAACAAATGTGTTGTGTCAGTGTTCACTAGTAAGACGGACAATGTGGGGACAGAAATCATGGAGGGGGGTTGTGATGTACTTTCAGAAATTAGGACACATGACGTGATGTTCTGTGTTGTCTTGCTGAATGAAAAGTTGTTATATTTCCAGGGCAGATGAAAAGTATACCAAGCGGTTGAGCGAAGAAAAGGATGAAATAGTTGGGTCGCTGACAATAATTTAGAATTACTGTCTGGCCACAGCAGTTGTGCCAAGTGAGTGTAGATCAGCCAACGTTGCACTGTTACGCAGGACAAAGGAAGGGATAAATAATGAAAACACAGATCTGTTAAGCTAGTCACAGTGGTAGGGAAACTATTGAAAAGTGAAATTAGTCTTCATTTGGAAGATAAATCAACAACTTTCAGCGCGGTTTTATTGAGAGAAAGTCATGTGTAACAATTTGATAGTAGTTTTCAGAGAGATAACTCGATGTCCAGATGATAGCAATAATCAGAGCCACTGGGATCCGAGTTAATTTGACAGATTGGATCGAGAACTGGCTGAGTGATGGGAGCAGGGGATAATAGTCATCGGGTGTCTGCGTGACTGGAAATCTATGTCTCCTGGTGTTCTGTAGGGATTGGTGTTGATTTCCATGTTATTTCTCTTACATACCAATGATTGAGACTCAAATTTAGGAGGATTAACCAGTGAATTCACAGATGAAATGAAAACTGTCATGTTGGTAAGTCATGAGCATTATGGCTTTAGATTGCAGGAGGATATAAAAGGGTTGGTTGTATGTGAAGAGAAGTTGCAAATGGAAATTATTCTGGATAAATGTAAGGTGATGGAATTCGGCAGAAGAATCTGTGAGGTATGACATTTTGAATGGTGGAACCCTGGAAAGGCCTGAGGATCTTTGGTGCATGTACCCACCAATCCCCTATAGTACTGTGTCGTCTGGATAAAGAGACGAAGAAGGTGGGAGGATATTTGCTTTTATTAGCCTAGACATTGACAATGAAGAATCGGCAGATGATACTGGAACTTGATAGAACACTGGTTAGGCCATACTGAAGCGTTGTGTGCATGTTATCGAAGGAATGTGATTACACTGAAGGCAGTATTGATTAGATTTGCCAGGATCTTGCCTGGGTTGGAGGGTTTTAGTTATGAAACTAGATGAGATAGACAGGAGTTTTCCTTGGAGCAGAGGAGTATTAGGGAGAAGATTATCATGATGTCTAGAATTATTTTAGGCATAGACTGGGTAAACTGGATGAAACCTTTCCCCTTGATGGAGAGATCAATGCCTCAGGGGCACAGGGTGAAGGTAAGGCCAGGAGGTTCCAAGTGGATCTTAGGGGAAAACAAAATCAAACAGAGGGTGGTGTTAGCCTGGAGCTCAGCACCTATAAGTCATGTCGAAACTGAGCCCCTCATAATAAGTATGAAGTATTGAGATGCATCCTTGCAAGGGCAAGTCACACAAGGCAATGGATCATGTGCTGGCACATGGGACTGGAATAGTTAGGTGGCTGTTATTGATAGGCGTAAACTGGATGGATCAAAGGGCCTTTTTCCTGTGCTGTATAAGGTGATTCTGTGAAAATGATTATAAATAATGCCTTATTCATATTAATCCCAGATGCTCTGTTTATCTCAGTTCCCACAATACGTACCTGGACATGGCATTTCTGTGCTCTTGTGAGACCCGCTGTGTTCAACCTCACAGTAGATTTTGCTGGGGCAATCTACCGCTGACCCGGGCAGGGTTAACTGGCTGCTCAGGGTGTAGGTTCCCTTCTTGTTTCTCACGGATGGGTAAGTCTTCAATCCATCCGTGATTAGCTCCCCGCCTTTCTTCCAGGTTACCTTGGTGACGTCAGGAGAATAGTCCATCACCAAACAACCAAAGATTGTCGAACTGGTGCTGTGCTCCTCACAGGAGGAGACCAGGCCATAAAGCGTGGGAGAAGATGGTGTCTCTACAATAGAATGACCAATTGAGCATGTTAGTTTCTGTTAATTTGACCTTATCAGTTACTCAAATGTATCCTCAGCTGTAACCGTTTGCCAGTATGCTCCCGCTGAAGTCTACAGCATAACTGGAGTTTATTTTTGTTTCCTACCAGTTGCTGATCATGATCATTGGTTCCCTCTTTAGAAACATGCCCTCGACCTTGACCATTGCCATATCATTTAGGAAGAAGAACATCCTGATCCCACCCCAGTAACTGTTTGAAGATCTCACCAACTGACACTTTCATTGGATTGCTGTGAAGAGCAGAGAAATTTCACAAAATACAAACCAAGGAAATGCAGATTCATCGAAATTCTACAGTGTGTGCAAACAGGCCATTTGGCCCAACAAGTCCACACCCACCCTCTGAAAAGAAACGCATCCAGATCCATTCCTCTACCCTATTATGCTATAGTTAACCCTGACTAATGCACCTAACCTCCCAATCACTGAACACAACATTTGCAATTCGCCCAGCTTGTACATCTTTGGACTGTGGGCGAAAATGCACACAGATATGGGGAGAAAGTGTCAACTCCACACAGACAGTCACCCGAGGCTGGAATGGAACCCGAGTCCCTAGCACTGTGAGGCAGCAGCGCTAACCACGGAACCAGCGTGCCGCCCCACTAGGTACCCTGCTGCTGGAAATACCCAACAGCTGGCAGTACCCCCGGAGAGAAATCAGAGTGAATCATAGAACATAGAACATCACAGTGCAGTGCAGGCCCTTCGGCCCTCGATGTTGTGCTGCTCAGACATACGAATATGAAGCCCATTCCACCTATACTATTCCATGCACATCCATATGCCTGTCCAATGACAACTTTAATGTATTTAAACTTGGCAAATCTACGACCGTTGCAGGCAAAGCATTCCACACCCTTACTACACAATCAGTAAAGAAACTACCTCTGCCATCTGTCTTATACCTATCTCCCCTCACTTTAAAGTTGTGTCCCCTCGTGTTTGCCATCCCCATACTTGGAAATCAGGTCCAGTGAGCCTTCCTCACTTATCAATGCAAGACAGAATGTTCTCTCTGGGAGGAAGGTCACTGCAGCAGCAGCAGCAGCACAGGCAGGAGCTGAGCACTGGGACGGGGAGGATGGCTGTCACGGCTGAACTCAGGCCAATTGGCTGGAAGTTGAAACATCTCATTTACAATGATCTGAATTCTGGAGGCCTCTGAAAAATGGAGGACCATTAAGGTTCAGAGACTTTGGAGTGTTACAGCTGAGTATTTACGTAAATATGATTTGAGAAATGAACAAGTAATCTTTAACTTTAATAACTATCAAACTGATACGCAGTTCACCACCAAACCTCATCTCTCAGACTAACCACTGCACTTACTCTACCTAGACCTAAATTTCCACTCACATTGACAAACCCCACCCTGCTATACACCCATTCATGCCCAGAACACACAAGCCCTATCACACAAAACACATCCAAGGCAATCCATATTGGTAGTGTAGCTGAGCAGAGAGATCTCGGTGCCCATGTACACAGATCCCTAAAAGTTGCCAGCCAGTTTGATAGAGTTGTTAAGAAGGCATACTTTGTGCTGGCTTTCATCGATAGAGGGACTGAGTTTCAGAACCATGAGGTTAGGTTGCAGCTGTACAAAACTCTGGTGTGGCTGCACTTGGAGTATTGTGTACTGTTCTGGTCACCACATCATAGAGAGAATGTGGAAGCTTGGGAAGAGTTCAGAGGAGGTTTCCCAGGATGTTGTTTGGTATGGCGGGAAGGTTTAATGAGGAAAGGATGAGGATCTTGAGGCTGTTTTTGTTTGAGAGAAGAAGGTTGAGAGGTGACTTAATTGAGACATAAAAGATAAACAGAGGGTGGACAGTGAAAGTTTTTTTCCTTGAATAGTGATGGCTAGCAGGAGAGGACATAGATGACAGATGTCAGAGGTTGTTTCTTTACTCAGAGAGTAGTAGGGCCATGGAACACACTGCCTGCAACAATAGTACACTCGCCAACTTTAAGGGCATTTAAAAGATCATTGGATAAACATATGGATGAAAATGGAATAGTGTAGGATAGATAGGCTTCAGATTGGTTCCACAGGTCAGCGCAACATTGAGGACTGAAGGGCCTGTACTGCACAGTAATGTTCTATATTCTATATTCCAGATGGACATATGATCTCAATTCCTTTCAGTCATTTACACTCCTGCCGCCCTGTACCTGGTCCATGGCGAATCTGGCCCTGACTGGACCTGGCACCATCATTTTCACAACCTCTGACAAAAGCCCACTACCCAAAACATGACCTCAACCCTTGATCACTGACCTCTCATCTTACCCAAGACAACCTGTGCACATTGCATCCTAGCTCCTTTGGCATCTGTGCTTTACAACCTACCATTTTGCCAGACTCCGAGCTTTGCATTTTGACAACACGTCCACCTGTCACTTCATTCCAGTGACCTTCCATCCCCGAAACATCCTGGCACTCTGCCCACCTCTACACTAACCAGCCTGGCATCCTGCCCACCTCTCCATAAACCAACCTGACAAAGACAGACCTCCTGCATTTCAGCTCAAACTACCCCTCACCTACCAAGCACAATTCGACCAAATTATCCTGTGACCATTACCATTTACCTTGATGCCACCTTTTGCCACTCAGAGTGCACGCAAGCTTACCCAGCAGCCAGCCTACCAGCCCAAACTCTCCCACATGCCCAATCTAGCCCCTCACTTGCTCACCACCTTCCAACTTTGAGCCTATCCACCATAAAGTCAGTGAGACATAAAGTCGTACAGCACCGAAACAGTTCCCTTGGTCCAGCCCATCCATGCTGACCAGAGTTCCCAAATTAAACTCATTCCACTTGCCTGCCTTTGGCCCATATCCATCCAGACCTATCCAGTTCCTGTAGCTGTTCAAATGTCTTCTCAATGTGGGACCTATCTCTGCACTTACCGCTTCCTCTGGCAGTTCATTCCAATGTTTTGGACAGTTACAACATGAAGCCCTAACTCCTGCACTCAGTGCTCTGACCAATGAAGGTACATGCGCCAAACACCTTCAACACACTAGGTACTTGAGACAACGCTTTCAAGAATCGATGAGTCTTGAATCTATGAATTTCTGTGGTGGAGAATTCCAAAAGAATTCACCATTCTTTTGTTGAACAGTAAACAATCAGGTTCAATGTTATCGAGTGTTGGGAAGACTGGTGAGCAGCAAGATTAATGATGATCCCATGAATGGAATAGCCTTCTAGAGAGGCCGAGATGCCTTCTTCAGCTTCCATTTTGCATGCTGACATGTCCCTTCGGCAGCATGTTCCAAAATTGTGATCCTTGAGGATAAGGGCACACATGCATGTAAAGCTTTCCTCCAAATCAGACTTCAACTTGACTCTCAACTATTTCCCTGCCTGTTTCCTCTTCCTCAATCACAGCCATGGGACTCACTTCCTAACAGTGCTGTGAATGTGCTAATACCACACAAACTTCAGCAATTCAAATAGACTGATGACAACTGGTTTCTCAAGGCAATATAAAAAGTCTGACACTTCCACACCTGTCTAGAGATTGAAACAACCACTGGAAGAATTGAAAATGATTTGAGGCACTTGTGTGTCTACACAAGATGACATCATTTCCTTTTTTAAAAATCACACAACACTAGGTTGTAGTCCAACAGGTTTAATTGGAAACAAACTAGCTTTCGGAGCGATGCTGATAAAGGAGCGTCGCTCCAAAAGCTAGTGTGCTTCCAATTAAACCTGTTGGATAATAACCTGGTGTTGTGTGATTTTTAACTTTGTACACCCCAGTCCAACACCGGCATCTCCAAATCATGGTTTCCTTTTGTGTGATTTGACTGTGTTTTCACTGAATGAACAGAGCTATTTCTTAATCATATAATAGGAATGAAGCTTCCCTCATTTTTTAGCAACAGCTGAAAATGTGTTGCTGGAAAAGCGCAGCAGGTCAGGCAGCATCCAAGGAGCAGGCAGCATCCAAGGAGCCCTTCCTGAAGAAGGACTTATGCCCGAAACGTCGATTCTCCTGCTCCTTGGATGCTGCCTGACTTGCTGCACTTTTCCAGCAACACATTTTCAGCTCTGATCTCCAGCATCTGCAGTCCTCACTTCCTCCTCATTTTTAGCAAGGCAATCACACATTATATTTCTTTATTCCAGGGAAGTATAGTGTTAAATTAATGAAATATGATGATTGGGATGTTTCAATTGGAAATTGTCAGAGATTTAAAGTTTACTTTCATGAGCAATTAATTCCAACCTCATTGTGTCACTGTACTCACAGGAATTTCTTTCAGAAATGGTGCCTCCCTTTGTTATGGGCAGTCGAATCAGTAAATCTGGGATAGTTTTTGCTTGTTAAACAAAGGTGTTAAAGAGTTTTAGCCAAAGGGAGACCTGGGGATTGAGCTCACAGATGCACCATGATCTAAGTAAGTGGTGGAACATCTCGAGGGGCTGAGTGCCCTCCTCTTGTTCCTACCTTCCTGTCATTGTGTCATTCATTAAGCTAGCACTGGCCGTGAATACTTGTTATTAAAATATTTCAACAAACTTAAACGTGTTTTAAAAAAAAACTTCTGTTGATTATTTGGAATGGGATCATTGACATTCTCTATTTGAGTGATCAAAATAACTTCCACCCAATTACAGCAGCCACTGCACTCTGCAGTGGATTGTTACTTCATAATAGTTTCTTGTGAAACTACAGCTCGAGATCAGGGCGCTCAAATTCAATAATATCTCTGATATTTAATATCTCTGAACATTCGCAATTTGTTCAAATGCATCTTTTCTCTGAAGAACGTGTTTAATCGAACAGAACGTTTTTCAATGAAACAACAAACTTTAAATGCTAGAAAACCAAAATAAAGACAGAAACTTCTGAAGAAACTCAGCAGGTCTAGCAGCTCCTGTGGAGAGACGGCAAGGTTAACCTTTCCCATCCAAAGACCCCCTCTTCACCAAATTGTTTTCATGTTTTTGGCACAAGAGCTCACACCCGTTGAGATAAACAGTGATTACGTTGGCTTGACTCCTGTTGGAAAAAGGATTCTTAGCAGAGATACTGGATGGTCTGAGATAGCAATTGAAGACCAACTGAAAAGCTATCACCATCTGCTGCAAGTGTTGGATTCAGCAGAACCCTCACCGTACTGAACAATCAAATTCAGCTACAGCACTGGTTTAATATAAAGTAAAACAGCCTAAGCAAAATCTCATCAAATATGCTTCGAAAATGATTCATTCGGGATTAGTTATAAATGATATTGTTAGAACAGCAAGTCAAAAGCTGGGATTTCTTTGAGCACTTACTCCATTAACCCCATCTAGCGATGCCCAAAAGCTTGTGAACAAATATTGATCTGGAAAAAGCTGCTAACCACCAAAATTCTGTTTAATATCTAAGAGACACAAGTCAGGACAGCGATTGAAGAGATTTCACTGGCCTCTGTGAGTGGAATTCCAACAAACACCCAAACATCACAATCTGCTTTCTTGCATTGAAGTAACCTGATAAGAGATGGTGTTACATACCTCTCTAACAGGTTGTAAGTGAACACAGGCCACCTGGCACAGAATCAGGGACCCGACTACAACCTCACAACAGACCTGAACACAATGAGCTCGGCACTATCACGGAGAACATAGCCCACCTGTTTTGACAGTACATAAACCATGTTAGTTATTAACACCTTCCCGCAACTAGGGATTGTTCCAGAATGTTTGTACAATGAAAGTAACGTTTCAACATTTATCCAAGAATACTTTGACAGCAGCTCCAAATTGTTCAAACTCTATGGGAACTACAGAGCAATAAAACTAGGAATTGCATTGCCATCAATTCACTGTCACTGGATTCCAACCTCGAACTCCCTTCCTCTTTCCGCTGTGAATGTTGCTGCACCAGACGGTCTACTTCGTTTGAGAAAGTTTAAAATGTTTTGAAGTGTAATATTACTGTTGCCAGTGACATTAAAAGCTGATAATAGGTTTTCAAATAATAAGATGCAAAAAAAATTCTGATTCTACATTGTGCCACGAAACATCTCCTGTATAACTGAGGCACAAAGAAAATATGCAGCATATTTCCCTCTGCCTCGCTCAATCAAATATCCCTTGTTGCCAACAACCAATTTCAGAACTCTTGCTATCTGCCTTTTGTTCCTGAAACGTTCGTTCTGATTGGAACAACTTAGTCAGGGCTCTCAATTCTGAGGCACCTATTGTATTTCTGGCAGATAAAAGTGGTTTTGAAGCGCGAGATGAAATTGAACTGTCTGAGATTCAGGTATCCGAACTGGACAATTTACAAATGGTCAGGACCGTTGACAAGTTAGTCAGAGATAGCACTGAAACAAACTGTACAACAGACTTAATCCTAGAGGATACATTGCTCAACTCCTCACGTCAAATATATTCACTGTAAGTGAATATTCATCAGAAGAACTAACCAGTGGATTAATGTGAATGAGAATGTGTTCACAATGAACATAAATAACCACTGAATTAATAAACTTAATAAGTCATTGCATTTAACAAAATTACTGAGGTGGGAAATATCACCAATTAAAGCACAGATCTGGAGGAAATGGGTTATACTCTAAATTATTTTTACATATTCTTAAAATGTTCCTTGAACTGTGGAGATTTTGCATGCACTGCATAAACAATACTTGCATTCCAGTGTGGAAAGCATTTCTGTTGAAGGAATTAGGGCAAGGTTATTTTCTTGTTAGCTGCTTTTCATGAACTAAAATGTTTAAAAAGGTATGAATTGAAAACATGCTTCTGTCTGGAGTTGCCCACTTTAACGGATGTCTAAGTAAATGTGGCACTGCTGCCTCACAGATCCAGGTACCCAGGCTCGGTTCCAGCCTCGGGTGACTGCCTATGTGGAGTTTACACAAATTTCCTCCCACAATCCAAAGATGCGCATGTCAGGTGAACTGGTCATGCTATATTGTCTATAGTGTTAGGTGCATTAGTCGGGGGTAAATATAGGGTAGGGGAATGGGTCTGGGTGGGTTACTCTTCAGAGGGTCGGTGTGGACTTGTTGGGCCAAATGGCCCGATACATACTGCAGGAAATCTAATCTAAATGATTGCCACACTGAACTAATGTGAATAGATTCCTTCTGATCGCTACATTGCAATAAATTGGTCAAGTATATTAATTAAAATAAATATTACTCTATTTTCAGTGTCTGAATAAACAATGTGCTCTGTTATCCTCTAGTTCATGTCTTCTGCAAATTTGTGAACTCTGAACACATCGATGTAAAATGAATTCTCTGCGTTTGCAGCAAGTACTCCCATGGTTTAAGAGGAGAGTTCCTACAGTATGGAAACAGGCCATTTGGCCCAACAATTCCACACTGACCCTCTGTTCAGTAAGTAGCCCACCCAGACCCATTCCCCCTAATTTATATTTGCCCCTGACTAATGCACCCTAACATACACATCCCTGAACACTATGGCTGTGCTCAATTGCACAATCACCTAACCTGCACTTCTTTTAGACTGTGGTAGGAAACCAGAGCGCCCGAAGGAAACCCACGCAGACACAGGGAGAATGTGCAAACTCCACACAGGCAGTCACCCGAGGGTGGAATCAAATTTGGGACCCTGGCGCTGTGAGGCAGCAATGCCAATCACTGAGCCACCATGCTGCCCTGCGAGTTCATGAGTGGATTACTTTAATTAATTCAAAATTTGGCCTTGGTCACATAATTCACTATAGCAGTTGTTTCCTGAAGAATGACTCTTCAGTTGATATTTTGTTGTAAAATGTAATTATTTATTTAAAATGCACAGATTGGGAACACCTAAAGCACTGTGCAGGTTAAATAATTCAGTTAATGTTTTATTTTTATCCTGCAAATCCAGTTTAATCAGGGACATAACAATTAATTAACTCAAGTTATGTGTGAAACTGATCAAAGCAGTGAAACTGATCTGTTCTTCATAGAATTGAGCAGAATTTCCAAATGGTCTTTGCCAATGATCTTTTCCAGCCAGAAAAATATGTATATAGTGTACAGCGGAATTGAAAGGTGTTTCTTGATCAATTATAGCACAGTCATGGCATTTTTGCTCAACAGCAAGAACTATTAGAACATTAGACTTTTGAAATTCTATTTATATTTCTCTATGACTTGTAAACTGTTTAAAGACAGACATGTGATTTCACTAGATAGTTGAGTTTTGAATTTGGATTGTAAAGCATGGATTAGATTAATCCTTAATTATTTATTTTAAGTAAAAATGGCGCCTGAAGGTATCTGTTTTCCCTTCATTTCTAAAACCTTTGCGATTTGCCTTTCACTTTATAATAGACTTTATGAAATTTTAACTCGCATGCTGATTGCATTGAATGAGGAAAGAGCAGTTCACTGTCACCAACCGTGTTAACATTGCAAAAACAATGTAGAAACCAGAAACGGTTTCCCAAATATAACACATTTAATGTTACCCAAGCACAGTCCCTCCTCAACATATCAACGATCACCAGATCACAACACGGTGTGTTTGCAGCAGAACTAGCTCTGCAAACATTTTCAACAGAACCAAGAACATGATGTAACCTCACAAAAAAAACAAATTGAAGTCTAACAAAGCTGCTCAGAATCAAGCAAACTAGTGACTAAATTGAATAGAAATAACAGGTCATAACAGCAACCTTGTTGGTGAGGGGACTTAACACTTAAAGCTGTAACGTTTCTGGCAATAGTTCAATTTATTTCCAACCTGCACACCCTTCCTGATCATGACAATCTTGTGCAGCGCACAGTAGAGTGGGGTTGAAGGCATATATTGATTAATCACTTCATGGTCAAAACAAAATTACTGAATGGACAAATATTACCACATTATAATTTTAAGTTAGTTTCAATTATGTAATCTGATCAATTCTGCAGTTTCAGATTTTAGTCCCAAATTTTATTTTGAATGAGGCTACTCAAAACAAAATTCAGTTCGTTTACAATTAGAACTGAGTTTTTTAAAAAGTCAATCCATTAAAAACTCGTTTTTTTTCATTTCTCACACTTCCGGGTTTCTGCCTTAAGTTGTTTTTCAGACCGTTACAAATAGCTGTAATGTTTTCAATCAAGCAGAGAAAAATGTGTCATATAAGTTTAACAAATGCAGAAATGATTCATGAAAAACAAAAGAACTCCACAAATATTGGTAATGAAAAGTATTCCAGAGAGTCAATCTCCTCACCAGAAAGAAAACACCAATTCAGAAAGCATGAAAACGCAGATCAATTTCACAAACTGAATAAGAATCTAATCAACTCAATTCAACAGAATCAAGGAAAATAAAATCAGAATCCAATCAACTCAAAACAACAGATTTGAATGAAACATAATCAGAATCCAACCAATTCAATTCAACAGAATCAAATAAAACAATTCCAAAAACCAATCAACACAATTCAACAAAATCAAGTAAAAACAAAGTCAGAATCCAATCAACACAGTTCAACCCAATCAACTAAAACAAAGCCAAAATCCAATCAACTCAATTCAACAGAATCAAGTAAAACAAACTCAGAATCTAATCAACAGAATGCAATATAGCACCTCAAGAAACTTTTATGACAGTTTCTAACCTGCTTGTCATCAACAAAATTTACAAAATAAATGAGATAATATAATCATGGGAAGAACATATATTCAAGAAATGAATAATGATATTTTAGCATATTTTAGTCATGTTTGGTAATATCTTGAACATCTTTGAATTCTTAGTGTTTGTTGTTGATAATAAAACTCACAGTCAGGGTGTCACTGGCATTAAACATTATTTATAGCTGATTGATTAAAAGACATTAGGTGTTTCAAGTAACCCAGCCACACAGAATGTCCATCTGGTCAAAAAAAAGAGCTACACCGAGCAACTGACTCCATCATCACCATTTTAACTATTTGCTGAGCCTTAACTGAAGTCTATAATCAGTCTGAACAAAAATCAATCCGAACCAAACCAAACTCAGCACAGAATCTGAGCTTCATTTAATTCAGAAATTAGTCACATGAATAGAAAGTTTTCAAAATGTCATTAAGAATGTTCAAAGTTCTTACCTGAAGTCACAGTCACCATGGTCCCTTGGCCCCAGTAGCCAAGATAGTAGTTTTACACTGTGAGACACATTGTGCCAAATACTATGACAGAATGTAAACTGTAAAATGCAAATAATTTCTTCACTTCCTAGAAAGCAGTGATTCAGACTCCTCCAAAAATGACTCTGCATTATTTCAGCTTTTACTATTCATTGTATTTTGAAAGCTTGGAATACTTTTCCAGGTTTGGTCTGCATTTAACTTGACAATCAACACGAAGAAGGTAGAAAAAAATTATACATTTGTACAAACTAGCACGACTGGATTGTGTTTAAATTGCATCTCACATTATTTCTCGCTCCTGCCACGGTAGAAATCACCAATTTGAGATAAATCCTTGTCAGTGGTTATTGTATGAGGATGTCACTGTGCACAACACTGTGACCCACTGTAGTATACGTATCTTGCACAGTAATAGATGGCGGTGTCTTCGATCTTCAGGTTCCCCATGTTCATCGAGAAAATGTTTGAAGTGTCTTTGGACGCAGTAAATCGACCCTTAATCGCTGGTGCATAGGTATTGCTGGATGGATTCTTGTACTCAAGCAGCCACTCCAGACCCTGGCCGGGAACCTGGCGGACCCAGCTCATCCAGTCGCTGCTGAGCTCGAACCCGCTGGTTTTACAGGTCAGTTCCAGGCTGCCTGCGGGACGGCCAGTCTCTGCCTCTGGCTGGGTCAAAACAATCTCCGAGTGGACACCTTTAAAAAAGACAAGAAATAAACCATGAGCATTAATGCAGATGAAATGATGCCTGAGTCTTTTACATTCCTGAGGTAGACGAACATTGAGACAGTAACAAAGACAGACTTGAACAAAAAACACTCACATGATAAGAAAGTCAGTAATAAACTGAAAAAAATTGTCGACACAATCATTCTGATAACTTCTGGGAAGCGGTTGTGTCAAGATCTTTCTAAACAAAGCCGATCCCGGAGTGTTGAATTACGGTCCAGTGCCTAGGATTTATATGGCCATCGGAAAGGGCAGGCTTACAGCTTCCGCCTGTTGGTTTCCTGCTGGAGACTGAGACTGGATCCTGGTCTCAGCTTGCACAGCCCCAACAAATGGGCGCATGTATTTACCAGGTTACACTTAAACATGGATATATACACATCTTGGGATATTTATTTTGCTGAATAGCTTCTTTGGGAGTGTTTTTTTTTAAATGGTGGAAGTAAAATTGAGTACCTTCAGGTCTATTTCACATGATAGTTGCAAGTATTTTGTTTTAAAATAAATTCATTCGAAAGTTAGCTCCCTTTATTTCTACATTCATTCACAAGCAGATAAAACTAAAATCAAAGTTCAAACGTATTACTAGCTAGTAAAACAATTGAGCTTTTATTTCCCCAGGACACTGCCAGTCTCTGTCCCACTACAAAATAACATGTAATTCATACTAAACATTTCAAAATTCAATTTAGGCAACTGAATACAGAGCGTGTCCAAAGTGATTATATTCAGACTATTCAATTAGAAGTTAACTCCCTTTAATTCTACATTCCACCACAAGCAGATAAAGCTAAAAAGAACTTCAATCATATTATTAACCAACAAAATGAGTGACTTTATTTTTGCTGTCACTCAAAGTCTCTCTCACTTTACAAAATAACATCCCATTTCTAATCTGCGTTTCTAAATTCCATTTAGGCAACCTAATATGGAGCAGATCTAAAGTGATTATGTTCGGAATATGAATGGGTATCACTAAACAGTTTGGACCCGGAGATTAGAAGCACCTCCTTACATTGCAGAATGTCTCTCCTTGCATCTTTTTTTTCAAATTGCTCCGACCCTAAAATGCATAGTAAAGGAAAGCTGTGTGCCTGAGAAATAAAAAGTGAGTTGGCAGTGATACATAACGCCTAGGTAAACTTTTGAAAGAGCATCTAATGAATTAGAACAGGACAGTCCATACGTTTTTTTCAATCTCCTCAACATCTAAACCATTGCAGGTAACTGTCTGGGTATATCAGAAGTGTTTGGTTAAATTAGAGAGTGTTACAATAATCATTACCACAAATGTAGGTTATAAACAGTACATTTCTCTGCTCACTGATAGCTCTGACAGGGGCAGTTAACTCATAAAAATAAGCAGAAATTCGCTGTTACACGACACCAGTGTTCACCATGTATAAGGGGCCCACTCAGTTTTAATGAGATACATGAATCAGAGACTGATGCAACAAGTGATGTGAGTTTGAACCAATTCAAGTTTGTTAATTTACTTTGAGATGATAACAAATGTTACTGCAATGTGGGATTTTGGATCCATTAACTTCATATTCAGGAGCTTTAAAGATACTCAATAAACAGACTGAACTAACCAGAATGTCACTGCATTCACTGTCCTGTTTCTGATAGTCATACAGTGAATGCTGTATTCAGTGACTTTCCTTTTTAAAGAAGAAATGCCAAGTGAAATGTATCCATTGTGAGTAAATGGGAAAATATAGTTTGGTAGGATTTTACTTTAGTTGATTCATTTTCCCTTTAATCGGCCAGATACAATAGTTGGCAGCAATTAAGCTGACTGCAGAAAAGGTCCTTGAGTTTCAGTTTCATTTACTGGGAGGAGGTGGAGTTTCTGCAGGGGATCAAAGATATTTTGTCTCACTGTTGACCAGTTGGTGGAAAGCAAACTGCAAACCATAACCGCTGCCTCTGTAGGAACACATCTACTCAGCAACAATACTGGAGAAAAGTTTATTTTTCAGTTGTGAAACTTGGAGAACTAGTCACTCCTCTCATTGAAGGAAATATTCGCAGAGTCTCAGACACAACTTAAATATCAACAGTTCATTCGAGGGTCACTACAGCACTGTTTAATATTGAGAAAAATCGATAAATAGTCATAGAGTCATGGAGTGAGACAGCATGGAAACAGACACTTCAGTCCAACCAGTCCATGCCAGTCATAATCCCAAACTAAACTAATCCCGCCTGTGTGTACTTGGCCCATATCCTTCCAAACATTTGATATTCATTTCCTTATCCAAATGTCTTCTATAGGTTGTAAGTATCCACCACCAGATCATCCCACATACAAACCATTCTCTGTGTAAAAAGTTGTCTCTGATATCTTTTTAAAAATGTTTCTCCTCTCATTGTAAAAACATGTTCCCTATTGTTGAAATCCCCCATCATAGGGAAAATACGCCAATGTCTGGGTCAAAAATTGAAAACAATCCCAGCTCCACCTGACTCTCCGGCTAGCGATGTGGGAATTAATGGTCTAATTAATAGTGCCAGACGATGCCTGGGACACCATCACTTTATTCAACTAAAGTCAGTAATATACATTAACAATGTGAAAGGCACAAACTGTACTTTTACCCAGAGCAGCCAGTTACATCTGCATTCAGATACAAAATTCAGAACATTGCACAGAAGATAGACGAGTCCTCACAACATTGGAAATTATTTTGTTTGATAAAACAGTCCATCCTAGACTTGCTTAGAACAACTCGTGACAACAAAATTGCTTGATTTTTTTTGTGTGGGGTAACACATGAAATGTTACAGTATTCCGACTGATGTGAACCATTTGCACTTCAAGTTATTTGAAAACGTCCTTCACAACAGATATGGGAACAAATTTTAGAAATCATTGATCAAAGGGACTTTTTATTTTGGACTCAAGGAAGATCCATAGTGATATTTTGTAAATGTTTGGAGCTGTGATTGCTTTAAATTTTTAACTAAGACATTGGCATACAGTGGACAACATCACAATTTGCTGTAACATGAAACTCGCAACCACTGTGAACCATCGCCTGATGGTTCAGAATTTAACAAGGACCTAGCAAGGTTCGTGGAATGGACCGACGAGTGATACATGAAAATTAACAAAGGCATTTCTGAAATGATTAATTTAGCTAGGAAGAATGTAGAGACTTCACATCTCTGTTTGCATTTCAATATATTATAAATTACTTTTCTATTATATCCTAAAATACTTGTGTCTTTGTTCATATTTAATGCACTCTGTCTTTTTCTGGGGTTAAGATAGTTTCTTTATTTATTTCACTCAAGACTGGATGCTGTAGTTTTGCCTCAGTATTGACCAAACTCAGTTTGGTGCCAGCTTATATCACTTGAGCTGCTTTTTCAGGAAGTGAATCTCTCCACCTGTTAAGTCAAAATAATCTGTTCATGCTTAGATCGAAATAAATCCTATTAATATCATCCCAAATTCAGACTCGGTTATTTTGTATTTATTCATTGGAATTGAACAGGAATATGACCGGCTGTTCTTGGTGGAGTGGGAGGGGGAGTTAAAGTGTTCAGCCACGGGGCCGTGGGGTTGGTTGGTACGTGTGTCCCAGAGATGTTCTCTGAAATGATCCGCAAGTTCGTGTCCTGTCTCCCTGATGGAACAGACACACTGGATGACATTTGTGGAAGTATAGATAGGTTTCTATGGGATGTGGAAGGATCATTTGGGGCCTTGTCGGAGGTGAGGGGGGAGGTGTGGGCGCAGGTTTTGCACTTCCTGTGGTGACAGGGGAAGGTGACAGGAGTGGGGAGTGGGCTGGTGGGGGGCATGGACCTGACGAGGGAGTCGTGGAGGGAATGGTGTCTCCGGAATGCCGATAGGTGTAGAGAGGGAAATATACCCCGAGTGATGGGGTCGGTTTACAGTGGTGGAAGCAGCAGAGGATGATATGATGTATGCAAGGCTGGTGTGGTGGAAGATGAGGACCAGGAGGGCTCCCTGTTGCGATTGGAGGGATGGGGTTCAAGGGCATCATCGACCACGTGGGAGGGGAAATTGCAGTCTTTGATAAAGGATCTGGGATGTTTTATGGTGGAACTGGTCCTCCTGGGAGCAGATGCGGTGGAGGCAGAGGAATTGAGAATGAAGGATGGCATTTTTACCTGAGGTCGGGTGGGAGGAGGTGTAGTCCAGGTAGCTGTGGGAGTCAGTGGGCTTGTAGTAAATGTTTAGTTGGTCACTGGAGATAGAGATGGAAAGATCTAGGAAAGGAAGGGAGGTCTCCGAGATGGTCCCTGTAAAGTTTAGGTCAGGGTGGAAGGTTTTAGTAAAGCAGATGAACTGTTCAACCTCCTAGTGGTTGCATGAGGTGGCGTTGATACAGTCATCAATGTAGCGGTGGTAAAGATGGGCAATGATACCGATGTAGCTGTGGAAGATTGACTGTTCCACATATCTGACAAAGAGGCAGGCATAGCTGGGGTCCATGGCTACCCCTTTGGTTTGGAGGAAGTGGGAGGATTGAAAGGAGATGTAGTTGAGGTTGAGTATGTACTGCTTGGGTTGGCGTGACAGGAAGAAACGGAGGGCTTCGAGGCCTCCATCATGGCGTTTGGATGTGTACAGGGCCTGGACATTCTGTTCATTCTGGGGCTGATCAATAGCTTGCAGTTATTATGGAACTGCAAGGGCAATGGCTGGGAACTCAGAGAAACCAATGGTTCAGTCTTCTGCTTGAAGCAAATGTTGACCAGAACATTTAAACACCACAAAGCTCACTGTAGGAAATGCCAGTGCTGCATCTTTTAATAATATTTGAAACTTGGTTAAAAATAGGGATTTTTAATTATAGTTTCTGAAATAATCAAGAAAAGAATTAACCATTAGAACAAGCTCTATCAAAGAGAGAGGATTTGCAAAGTTTGAAACCACACAGTGCTGTGGTTTATTTGAATTCAATGTTGGTCAGATTTAGATACAGCCAAGGTGATCTCTCCATATATTGATTCTGTTAATCGGACACACCAACATACCTGTCTGTACTAAACTGTATTATTTGTTTAGTTGATCAAAATTTAGGAAATAGATCAAACAGAATGTATTCGGCTGGGAAGGTGATGGATACAGAAGACAGAATCAAAAGCTGGGAACATTAAATCTGAAGAGAGAGTAACAAGTAGTACACGATCAAAGACATGAAAAGATGCATGTCAATGTGTTCCAGACATTAGTGAATCGAATGAGCTTGTTCGATAGTCGAGAGACTCGTCCAACGACATCCTGGAATCAGACCGTGAAATAGAGATCGAAAGGTCGATTTGCAAATGTCACTTCAATGTGATCACTTCACACTCTGTGTCCTGATATAGGCCACATTGGCAGGTGTTTCTGCCAGATTGTATCCCCTGGGTTTATTTTCTGATCAGAAGTGAGATGTGTGGCTTGCTGCTGGCACATAGAAACAGGAAGTTGCGCGCCAGCTGAGAATGATACATCAGGCGCTACTTTCCGTATTATCAGCACAAACAGTCTTCCTACCTCTGAGGGTGAACACACTGACAGTGTCAAGAACAAACAGACAGTTTGCTGTTGGTCTCAACATTGTATTCAATTCCATTCCCATTTTCCAGAATGAAACAGAAGAGACACAAGATTATTTCAGCTAGAGTAAATTATCTGTCAGAGAGATAAGAAGAGTTATCACCGGGTGAAAGGAGCGAAATGACAATATGTAGTTTCGCTCATAAACCTATGTTTAAAAGTAGAAAGCTTGCGGGAAGTTAATAAATAAAGCTAAGAGACAGCATTCATTAAAAGTTGGAATTGTAAGGTTTAGCCAATAAAATTCAGCAGGGCTTTGGTGGAAGTGAGACCATCTGGGAAGTGGTTGATTCTGTTTTCTGGAGAGGCAATGAGATGTGCCATCGGGTGTAAAAAGTGGATGTGATGCTTCTTGACTCCAATCAGGTTTTTGACCAGATCTTGCATCTTCAATATGCAAAGGGTTCATGGGATCTGGTGCAGTTTGGCAAATGCATCGAAAGTTTATTTGTTGGCAGAAGCTAAAGGTCAAAGGTAGACATTGTGAAGACATCTTGTGGCTTACTATACGACTTGGTGCTGGATCCTTTGCTGTTTGCAGCGTATATCAACGATCTAGTCAAGAATGTAGCAATTTTGATCAGTAAGTTCAAAGATGAGGTGAAAAACGTTTGGTTTTGCAATGAATGAGGAGGAAAGCTAGTGTGACATCGATGACCTTGCCTGTTGGAGAGAAGAATTGAAAACAGAACATTATATCCTCAAGTCTGTGAAGTAAAGCATTTTCAAGATTAACAAATTAAGCGAATATACGATGCATTGTTGGAATCTACAAATATAAAGGATAAGTGATCTTCTGTTGTGCATATCCACATCATGGAGTGCGGGTTGGAGTTATAGTCTGGAGATATTGTGGCTAGACCATTCATTCAGGAAACTGGGGTCTGAGCTTGCAGTGCTGACACATCAAGTCATGAACTAAAGTTGATAATTAAACAACTCATTGAAGGAATAAGCTCCACAGATATCCCCTTGTTCTGCTTTGGAGAGCACAACACATCAGCGCAAAAGTTAAGGCTGAAGCATTCACAGCAATCGTCAGCCAGAAGTGCCAATTGTCTGATCCATCTCGGCATCTTCCATAGATCTTACAGATACCTGTCAGCAGGGAATTCGCTTCTCTCCATGTGAAATCAAGACACTGTTGGGCGGGGGGGCACTGGTTACTGCAAATGCAATGGAGCCTGACAAAATTCTGGCAATAATACTGACGACTTGTGCTAGCCAAGCACTCCCAGTACAGCTACCACACTGGCATGGACAATGTGGAAAATAGGCCAGGCATGTCCTGTGCACAGAAAATAGGTCAAACCACTTCCTGCTCCATCAGTCCATGCTCAAACATGAGTTAGGTGTAGGAAGGTGCTTTCAACAGTGCTATCAAGCAGCACTAGCTCAGTAATAACCTGCTCGGTGACATTAAATGTGGCTTACGCAAGGCCTACTCAGCTCATGACTGAATTACAGACTTGATTTAAACATGGCTTAAAAATGTGTTGCTGGAAAAGTGCAGCAGGTCAGGCAGTATCAAAGGAGCAGTTGAATTGACGTTTTGGGCATAAGCCCTTCTGAAGCCTGATTCCTGAAGAAGGGCTTATGCCCGAAACGTTGATTCTCCTGCTCCTTTGATGCTGCCTGACCTGCTGCGCTTTTCCAGCAACACATTTTTAAGCTCTGATCTCCAGCATCTGCGGTCCTCACTTTCTCCTAGTTGATTTAAACATGGACAAAGAACTGAATTCCAGAAATGAGGGAAGAGTGACAGCCCTTCACATTAAGGTCACATTTGACAGAGTGTGATATTATGGAGTCCTAGCAAAACTGGATTCAATGGGTATCAGGTGACAACCTCCCTGCTGCCTGCAGTCAGACCTCACACATTGGAAGGTGGCTCTGCTTGTTAGAGGGTAGTCGTCTCAGCCAAAGCAAATCTCTGTTGGAGTTCCTAAAGAAAGTGTCCTTGGCCCAATCATGTTCAGCTGCTTCAGCAATGCCTTTCCCTCCCTCAGAAGGTCAGAAGTGAAATCTGCATTGATCTAGCACTTTTTTTGTGACTGCTCAGTCCACATTCAAATGCAACAAAATCTGGACAATTTCCAGACTTGAGCTGACAAGTGGCAAATAGCATTCACACCACAAACCTGCGAGACAATGACCATTGACAATAAGAGACAATCTAACCAAAACCCCTTGACATTCAATAGTGTTACCATCATGGAATCCCTCACCATCGACATCCTGGGTTTTATTGTTCATTAGAAATTGAGCTGGACACTCCATATAAATACAATGGTTGTAAGAGCAGGCCAGAGGCTAGGGATACTGCAGCGAGTAACTCACCCTCCTGACTTGCAAAGCCAATTAACTGCCTAAGAGACAGAAGTCAGGAGGGTAATAGCACAGCTCGCCCTTTGACTGGACAGGAGCACCTTCAACTGCACTCAAGAAGCCAGGCATTGTCCAGGACAAAGCATTCCACTTGATCAGCAGCACATCCACAAGCGTCCATTGCCTCCAAATCTGATGCTTAGTACCTGCCATATGCTGAAAAATGTGTTGCTAGAAAAGCACAGGAGGTCAGGCAGCATCCAAGGAGCAGGAGAATCGATGTTTCGGGCATAAGCCCTTCTTCAGGCATACCTGCCATATGCACTGTCTAAAATACTGCACTGCAGTAACTTAGCCACTTCCTTACACAGTACCTTCCCACTACCACTTGCATCTCGATGGATAAGAACAGCAGATACATGGGAACAGCACCACTGTAAGCTCCTCTCTAAACTACTCGGCATCCTGACATGGAAATATATCATCGATCTTTCACTGTAACTGGGTCAAAATCTGGAATTCCCTTCCTCAGGTCATTTTGGAAGATGTTATTTCAGAAAGGCAGCTTTCTGCCATCTTCTGAAGGACACCTACCGACAACTAAAAGCAACCACCGTGTTCCATGAGTCAATAAAACAATCATTGAAGCTAATATGACAGTTTGAGAAAGTGGTTAAGGAGGCATTATGAGTATGTAATAAGCAATCAAAAGGTTTGGAGTAAAGTTCCAGAATCAATCTCTACCATAGTAGCTTCAATTAATGAAAGAGTATGAAACGAAACTGCTGAAGTAACGAATGAGAATCACAGACCTACCAAAGTTTTGAAACATGTTACATGGTTCAGTATTGTCCTTCAGAGGAGGATGTGTGACCTTCCTACCTGGCCTTCCCTACCTGTTCAACAAAAAGGCGATGGTTCCTTTCCTGTGCCGAACCTGACTAAGAAACCCATCAGGAGAAAGTGAGGACTGCAGGTGCTGGAGATCTGAGTTGAGAGTGTAGTGCTGGAAAAGCACAGCAGGTCAGGCAGCATCCAAGGAGCAGGAGAATCAATGTTCCAGCCATAACAACTACATCAGGTATCTTAATGAAGGCCTTATGCCCAAAACATCGATTCTCCTGCTCCTCGGACACTGCCTGACCTGCTGTACTTTTCCAGCACTACAGTCTCGACTGAGAAGCCATTTGGTTGTAATTAAGTTTCTTAAGAAAGATCAACCATAATTAGCCGAACAAGATGGCAGGCCTCAAAAAGGGAGCTGATGACCACCTTCTTGGGATATGTGACTAACGTTTTCATAATTCAGTGAAGAATTCAACAAATGCTAACTGCGGTCAGTCAGGCTCTTCATACAGAGTCCGATACAGATTTTAGATTGGTGAGTGGATGCAAAGTCTCCTGTGATGTTGCTGTGAACAGCAAGAGAGTTCTTGCCAGTATTCCACTCCAATATTTGTTCATGATGTAAAGTGTCAGATTTATTACATTTCTGTGCTTTCTGTACATTGCCAACATTCGGATCACAGTGATGATATCATGGGACCAGTATTCTCGAACTCCAGTTTGATGTTGGATGGCCAGGGTTTGGAATATCATCGTTTGCCCAGAGTGAAATGTGAATTTAAAGAAATCCTGGAATCAGAAAGGAAGGCAAATGATGACCATGTAACCCAAGTCAATGGAAAAATACAAAAACAGCTGGTTCACGAATGACAAGGTATCTGTCACCTTTACATGGTCTGGCCGACATGAGATTCCAGACCCACTGGGAAGTATTTGACTGTGTTCCAAAGTGGCTTTAGCAAGCTATTCAATGGGCAGTTGGGGATAGGGACTCATTGCTGACCCTTACCATTAAGTAATACGTGTAATGAAACCTCGTAACAACTATGTCAATTAAATGTAATTGTTGCGGCAGTTCCTGTATTTCAGGTGAATATTCTAAATTTGCAGAATTTTCAGCACTGAATTGTTAACCTAAATAAAAGTTTTAAATTATTTATCCTTCAGAAATAAATAAAATCTATTGCAATTCAGCTTCATAAATTTTTATTCACTTCTGCAAATGGTCAACATTCTTAAAATAAACTTGTTTCGATTTGAAACTTACCACCAAATCACTTCATTCACCTGGCTTTGCTGCCAACATCACTTCCTTGAAGCCAATTAAGCATTTATGTAAATAAACACAGAAATAGAATTCTCAGAATAGATTACAGAACCACAAAACCCTCATTTATATTTCCCCACAAGCACATCACACAAATTGTGGAAAAAAAATGCAAATAACTCAATGGATTCCAACACTAATTGATGTTCGGACTTTTTAATACATAAGTTGTATGATTGTTGAATGACAGAGGTATCAATTGTCATGTTTAGTCAAAAAACTATAATTAAGAGATACATTGGCACAGCTAATATTTCTGTGTCTCTTTTTCTCTCTTCCCCTCCTGCCTTCCCCCTTTTTTCTTTATCTCTGATGCCTTGTTTTGCCTCTCCACAATCGGACAATGTTTTCCTCAATAACATGAAGCCAACACCTCACCAACATTGCCTCTCAGCCAAATTCATCCATTTCTTTCGAGAGATTTGAGTCAGGACAGCAAGATTTTCTCAAAAATCTGTCTGAGTATTGAGGCTGCAAGACTTTGCTGTGTTAGTGTTTTCATTGTATCTCTGCACTATTATTCTTGTCTGAGGAATGTTTAATGGTTCAGTGTAATGCATATTTCGTCTATAATTAACCTTACACTGCACATCTCATGGAAGGTTTAATATTGTAGAGGTCAATTTATTCTGTATCGACTCTGGGAGGATTTGTTTTTAGGGAATCCTGGATGCAGCTCTACTCTGTGTCTAAACCAAAATATATTTGACATGATTGCATTGGACAACACAATATAGAGGGAGATTTACCCAGCACATTACATGAGCTGTACAATCACGGAAAACATTTGATGTAGCCGTGTAAAGGGGTTTGAACTCCTACCCACTGTCTTTCTGATTTTGAAATGCTTGACACCAGAATAAAAAGGGAACAACACTATGCATCGAAACTTTGTTATACAAGTAGACTATCATTTACAGGCACAGACATACGCACACACATAAGCAAATCATCTCTGAACAACCCTTGCAGTGTTTAATGGATGAGTACTGAGAGAGCTTTAATATGCAATGTGTGTGTATTCCATGCAACACATGCCGACAGTGTGCTTGATATGGTAGTTTAAATGTAGTTTTGATCTGTCTTTAACCTTTTCTGTGACAGCCGTGGTTGTGTTTGACAAATATTCAACAGAACTGGAGGACTATAAATGTAGTCACTGCATTAGAGGCAGAATGCAATGCCATCAAACAGTGAGAAAGATGATCCCTGTCTTTTTTCATGATGAGGAGGGATTGAAGCAGCTGGGCTTCAAACATGAAATGGAGGGTAATTTCGATGAGACCTATATAATTCTGAAAAGACTAACTTCGAGCAAAAGTCAATGAGAGGGAACCAGAAGCAGTCTGTTCAGCCAATGGAGTTTGAGCTTCCAAACAATGACATCATAGCTGAGCTGATAATCCTCACCTCCACTTTTCAGCGTTTAACTGTAAGCATTGATTCAATTCCCAAATCAAAACCTGCCCATTTCAGCCTTCAAAATACTGAATGACCCAGCCTCGACAGTGTTCTATGGAAACAAATTCCACAGATTCACTACATTCTGGGAGACAAAATTCTGTTCTGCCTGACATTTGTGACCTCTAATTCAGAGAGTTTGCTCACTGGCCCGAAACTCTCCCACAAGGGGAAACAACATTTCTGCATTTACACCATCAAGTTTCCTGAAAATAATAGATGTTTCAGAATGTCACCACTGAATCTTCTATGTTCTAATGAGTATAGGCCCAAACGACTCAGTCTCTACTCTCAAGACAGTCCCTCCATCCTCAGGATCAGTCGGCTCAACCTCGTGTGGATTGTCTCACAGTCCAGTGTACCTTTTCTTTGTGATATGAGTCCCAAGAACAGTCCACAGTATTCCAGCTGTGGTAAAAATACAGCTTCTTTTCAGTTTTACCAAACATTATAGTCATACAGATATCAGGCACAGAAACAGACCCTTCGGTCCAACTGCACTGCCCAGATATCCCAACCTGACTGAGTACCATTTGTCAGACATTTGGCCTATCTTTCTCTAAATGTTCCCTGTTCATACACCCATCCAGGTGCCTTTTAAATGCAGTAATTGAACCCACCTCCCCCACTACCACTGGCAGCTGTTTCCATACATACACGTGAAAAGGTTACCCCTCAAGTTCTTTTCAAACGTTTCTCCTCTCACCATAATCTGCTGTCCTCTAGTTTTGGACTCTCCCACTTGAGGAAAAAGGCCTTGGCTATTCACCATATCAATGCCCTGCATGGTTTTATAGGTCTTGTTCAGGCCACTCCTCAGCCTCCTTTCCTCTCACTGTAGGGAAAAGAAAAGCCCCAGTCTATTCAGCTTCACCTTATACCTTAAACACTCCAGTTCCAGCATCATTCTTGGAAATCTTTTCTACATCCCCTCAAGTTTCACAAAATCCTTCACAGAAATGGTCAGCCAGATTTGTCTGTAATAATTCTAAACGTGGCCTCACAAATGTTCTGTGCAGCTGAGAGATGACATCTCGACTCCTACACTTAATGTTATGACCAATGAAGGAAAGCATGCCAAACACCTTCTTCCCCACCCTGTCTACCTGCAACTCCACTTTCAAGGAATGATGCATCTGCTCCCTTTGGTTTCTTTGCTCAGCAACACTCCCCAAGGCCCAGCCATTAATTGCATAAGTCTTGCCCTGGTTTGCCTTACAAAAATGCAGCACCTCACATTTATTTAATAAAGCTTGGGTTCATGAAAGGCAGGTCATGTTTAACTGATTAACTGGAATTCTTTGAGGTCATAATGAGCGTGGTAGACAATGGGGAACTGGTGAACGTGGTGTATCTGGATTTCCAAAAGGCATTCAGCAAGGTGCTACACAAAAGGCTGCTGCATAAGATAAAGATGCACAATGTTACGGGCAATGCATTAGCATGGACAGAAAACTGGTTAACTAACAGAATGCAAAACGTGGGGATAAATGGGCGTTTTTCTGGTTGGCAATCAGTGGCGAGTGGTGTGTCTCAGGGATGAGTGTTGGCACTGCAATTGTTTACAATTCAGGTAGATTGCTTCGATTTAGAGATCCAAGTGTAGTGTGTTGTAGTTCGCAGAAGGCACTTAAATGAGTGATAGAGGAAAGTGTGCAGGAGGATATAGACAGGTTAAGTGAGTGGGCAAGAGTCTGGCAGATGGAGTACAATGTTAGTAAACGTGAGGTCATCCATTTTGGTAGGAATAATAACAAACAGAACGCTGTTGTGCAGGGGGACTTGGCTGTTCTTGTGCATGAAACAAAAAAGTATGGTTTGCAGGTACAGTAGCTAATTAGGAAGACAAATGGAATAATGTCCTTCATTGGCTGTGGATAGAGTTTAAAATTAGGACTTTCTGTTGCAGCTGTATAGGGCGTTGGTGTGACCATGCCTGAAGTATTCTGTACACTTTTCATCGCCTTACATGAGATGGCACTGGGGTGGGGTTTGCTGAGGAGGTTGATTACGTTGATTCTGGAAATGAGGGGGTTGGCTTGTGAGGAGAGATTGAGCAGACTGGGAGTATACTCATTGGAATTCAGAAGAATGTGGGAGGGGGGTTGTAAAATTATAAATGGGATAGATAAGACAGAAGCAGGGATGCTATTTCCACTGGTGGGTGAAATTAGAATGACGGGGCATAACATTAAAATAAGGGCAACAGATTTAGGACTGAGTTGAGGATCAACATCTTCACCCAAAGAGTTGTGAAGCTGTGGAATCCCCTGCCTAGTGAAGCAGCTGAGGCCAACCTGTTGAATGTTTTAAAGGTGAAAATAGATTTTTTAACAGTAAAGGAATGGAGGGTTATAGTGAGTGGGTGGGTAAGCGGAATCTTAGTCCATTGAAAGATGATCCATGATGTTATTGAAAGGCAGAGCAGACTCATGGGGTCAGATGGCCTACTCCTGATCGTATTTCTAATGTTTGGATGTTGTTATGTTCTAACAGGCCTCCCATCCAAAACGTAATGCTCTCTGACTACTAAGTAAAAACTGAAAGAGCAGTGGATGCTGTGTATCAGAAACAAAAACGGAAACTGCTGGAAATGTTCAGAAGGTCTGGCAGCATCTCTGGTGTGAAAGGCTCACCAGTTTATGGTTCCCTGGCTTTTCCATACAACTTTCTTCAATAATGCTGCCACATTAGTCACTCTTCAGTCGTCTGGCATCTCATCTATGATTATCGATGATACAAATATCTCAGCAAGGGGTCCACGAATCTCTTCCCTAGCTTCCCACAAAGTTCTGAGAAAACCTAACCAGGTCTCCAGGATTTATTTCCATTTTTCTTCTGTAAGACCTCCAACACCTCCTCTTCTGTAAGATGAACTCATTTTAAGATCACATTATTTATTTCCCAAGTTCCTTAGCTTCTATGCTCCTGTCTACTGTAAATATTGATACAAAATATTTGCTTAGTGTCTCAGCCATCTCCTGTGGTTCCATGTATGGAAAGCCATGTTGATCTTTAAGGGCTGTATTCTCTCCTTAGTTATTCTTTTAACCTTAAAATAATTTTAGAATCTTTTTGGATTCTCCTTAATTCTATTTGCCAAAGCAATTTCATGCCACCTTTTTTTCCTCATGATTTCCTGGTGAAGTATACTTCGACTGCCCTTACACCCTTCTCAGGATTCACTCAATCCCAGCTGTCTATATCTGATGAATGCCCCCTTTGTTTTCTGGACAGGAGTTGCAATTTCCCTCATCATTGAGCTTTTCCCATGCCTTGCCCTTCACACAAACAGAAACATACCATCACTGAACTCTCATTGTCTCATTCTTAAATGCCTCCCACTTGTCAGTCGTCCCTTTACCTGAGAATAATCTCCCTCAACCAACTTCTCAAAGTCTTCTACCATTGAAACTGGCCACATTCCAATTTGAAACTTTCATTTTTAAATCAATTCTATCCTTTCTCATCATTATTATTAAACCAATAGAATTATGATCACTTTCCCTGAAGCGTGCCCCTACAGACACCTCAGTCACTTGTCCTGCCTTGATTCCCAACAGAAGGTCAAGTATTGCGAACTGTCCAGTAGGTGTATCCACATATTGAATAACAATGTTTTCTTGCACACACTTAACCAATTTCTCCACATTCCAAGATCTTAACATTCCCCCAAATTCTGTTTGGAAAGTTAAAATTCCCTACCATTATCCTCTTTTCTTACAGATAGCATAATCGCTTGTAAATTTCCCACTGACTATTATTTTACAATCCCAGCAAGGTCATCACCTCTTTCTTATTTTTAAGTTTCATCCATATAACTTCACTGGGCAGTCTCCAAGAAATATCCTCTCTACATCCAGCTCTACATCAAAATCACCACTCCATCTCCTCTCTTGCTCCTCTGTCTATACATTCTATAACATCTGAATCCTGGAACATTAAGTTGTCAGTCCTGTTCATCCCTGAGCCACATTTCTGTAATGGTAATGTTATCCTTGTCCCACAATCCCATCTATGCCCTATGTTCATCTGTCTCACATGTCAGATCTCTTGCATCGAAGTAAATGCAGTTTAACAGTTTTACCTTGCTTTTGCCAAACTGTTGTCTGCCTTGACCCCTAGAATTGCTCACCACATCTCACCTCAAAAATTTCTCTTTTCTCACTATCTTGTTGGTTCCCACCATCCCCCTAATTTAAAACCTTCAGCATACTGCTAGCAAATTTCCCCACAAGAATATCGGTCCCCTTCCAATTCAGGTCCCTCTTATATAGGTCATTTCTATCCCTGAAGAGATCCCAATGATTGAAAAATGGGAATCCTAACCCCTGCAGCAGCTCCTCAGCTACACATTTGCTGCTCTATCTGACTGTTCCTAATCTCAATATTCCACTAGTTTTTAAACAAACCCCAACGTGACATTTGCCATCTTTATTGACAGTTGAAATTAAAAGCTAACTTTTTGTGGTTCGGAGATGCAGACTTCCTGTAGATTTCTGAATTCAATCTCTACCTTGCCTGTTAAAATGCACAAGTTCACTGTTTATGTCTGTTCTCATTTATTTAATCCACATTACATTAATGTGCAAAACTCCTTGTTCACTTCCATCCTATCTGTATCGCTCCACAAACTTCTTTTTGTGTCATACTCACCACTTGTCTCCGCTCCAATTTTTGTGTCATTCGCAAACTTGCCTACAATATACTCACTTTCCTCATCTAAGTCATCAAAATACTTTGTAAATTTCTTTTGTCCCCCAGAACAGATTTATGTGGTACTCCACAGATTGACATCCTGTAAAATAAAACACTTCATCAAACTTTTCTGATTGGGATTTCAAAAATCCTCTCTCCACGTTAATACAGTCCCTCCAAAGCCAAGGCTCCTTTCTTATTCAGTAATCTTATGCATGGGTGCTATCAAACACCTTCAGAAAATCAAAACATATTACAATCACCGTTTCCTCCATTTTCTCCAAGAATTCCAATACATTTATCAGGCAAGATTTCCATTTTGTAAAGCCATTCTCAGTTTTCTACTGTAACATTCTTTTTTAAAGACTCCACCATTTTTTTCAATAAATGATGTTAGACTAAGTAGCCTCAGTCAACCTTTTGTGTGCCTTAACTTTTTATGAGTGAAGGTGTTGGTTGAAGGATCTACTATCAGCCGTCACTTCCACCTGCTGGAGAAGCACTGTCATCTACTGTGAAAAACTCAACAAAATGTATCTATGTTCATTTACTGAGAAAGCAATTCCACAAATGTTCTAGCTCATCACCTTCTGCTGGCGGTCCCAGATTTTACGAAGCTATTCATTGAAAGTCGACAAGGCTAATTAACATCAAATCAAGATCAATAATTGAGCAGAAATATCTCAATTCCTGGTCACGTATTTTTGTTCATCTCTTTTTAGGACATTAGCTTTGACAATGTGGAGACTGTATGGGTGGAGCTGTGAAATACCAAGGGACAAAAAACTGCAGTGGTCGTATCGGAATAGTATTAAACAGGAAATTAGCCAAGCATGTGATCATGGGTGATTTTAATCTGCATCTAGATTGGACAAATCAAATTAGCCACAATGTCTTAGAGTAAAAATTCCTGGAGTACATACAGGATGGTTTTCTTAACCAATATGTGGATGAACCAACTAGAGAGCAGGCCATCTTAGACTGGGTACTGTGTAATGAGAAGGGAATCATTGCCAATCTAGCTGCGTGAGACTCCTTGGGGATGAGTGACCATGACATGATACAACTTTTTTTATCAAGATGGAGAGTGAGCCAGCTGATTTGGAGACTAGGGTGCTGAATTTTAATAAAAGAAACTATGAAGATATATAAGGCATGAGTTGGCGTTGATAGATCAGTGAAAGTTGCTTAAAGGTGTGCCAGTAGATAGGCATTGGCAAATATTCAAGGAAATCATGGGGGAACTGCAACAACTATTTATTCCTGTCTGGTACAAAAGCAAAATGGGTAACAGGGCCAATCCATGGCTTATAAAGGAAATTAGATAGCATCCAATTGAAGGAAATAGCATAGAAATGGGCCAAGAAAAATAACAGGTCTGATATTTGAGAGCAGTTTCGAATTCAGCAAAGAAGGACCAAGGGATTGATTAAGATGGGGAAAACACAGTACAAAAGAAAGTAAGCTTGCAGGGAACATGAAGACTGACGCTACAAGGTTCTACAGTACATGAAGAGAAAGAGATTGATGAAGACAAATGTTAGGTCCCTATAGATGGAAATTGGGGAAATGTATAACAAAGGACAACGAACAGCTGAGCAATTGTATACATCCTTTAGTTCTGTCTTCACAAAAACCGACAGTTATACAGGAGGTGGGTGAGGCTGCAGTTGGAGCATGTGTTCTGTTTTGGTCACCTTGCTCAGGGAAGGATGTTATTAAACTGGAAAGAGTGCAGAAGAAATTTATAAGGATGTTGCTCGCACTCAGTGTTATAAGGAGAGGCTGAACAAGCTTTTTTCTTTTCTTGGCAGTCTAGGAGACTGAGAGGGGATCTTATAGAACTGCACAAAATTATGAGAGGCAGACACTCAGTCTTTTTTGTCTTGAAGAAGTTTTCCTCCTCTGTCTTTCCAATCTGCAGGCTCCCTGCCTCTATTCCTGATGAAGGGTTTTTGCCCGACAGGTCAATTTTCCTGCTCCTCGGATGCTGCCTGACCTGCTGTGCTTTTCCAGCACCACTCTCATCTAGACTCTGGTTTCCAGCATCTGCAGTCCTTTTAACTAAATGGTTTATATCAGACAGGCAGAGATTGGCGTCAGTGACTGTGGGGCTGGTTTATATCAGACGTGGGAGATTGGTGTCAGTGACTGTGGGGCTGGTTTATATCAGACAGGCAGAGATTAGTGTCAGTGTCTGTGGGGCTGGTTTATATCAGACTGGAGGAAACTGTTGTCACTGTCTGTGGGGCAGGGTGAAATCAGACATGGGGAGACTTGTATCTGTGGGGTGGTTTATATTCGACAGGGGGTGATTGGTGTCAGTGAGTGAGGGGCTGGTTTATATCTGACAGGACGAGTTTGGTGAGGATGTTATAAAGCCAGAAAAGGATCACTTCATGTTTTAATTCTCTTTCAAGGCATACTGGGCACTCAAGGGTTAAACACACCACTGTGAACAGACTCACTACAGGATCAATTACAGAATAGACAGAACATCTCAGTAGGATAACTGAATCTTCGAGAAGGAATCCATTGCAGCCTCACATGTGGATTCCTCTGCAGCTTCAGGCAACGGTATTTGTCCTCCCCAGCCAAGACTGATAGCCTTGGCTGCAACCCTGTTCAACTGCCTCCTGCTCCCATTATCTTGCTTCTCTCCGTATTAGCATAGGGATGTGAATTCCCCATTGAAAACAGGCAAAACCCTTCAGTTTTAATCTCTTCCCATTGACACATGATCATGAAGAATACGATAATCAGTTGTTATCGCAGGACATCAACATTCACCGGACCTTGTAAAATTATAATTGCCCATCTTAAACAATGTAACGACAGTCAACCATGTGGATTATAGACCTTTTGTATCACCACAAGTAGATGCACAACTACTTTCAGGGACATGGAGAATCTCACGCTGCACTCCGATAATAAAGCATCGGCTGTTGTACTGAAGCTTGTGTCGTCTGGATTTGTGGAACAAAATATAGATTAACAGCCTCACAATTCTATGTTTGATTTTTCATTTTCAATCAGGAAGTGTCTGCTTCACCTTCCCATATCTAACAAACCATTAGATTTCATCTCTGCAGCCTCAGATCCTCTCTGTCACCACAAATAAACACTGAGTGCCGAAGATATTTAGCAGGTGCAGAAGCATCTGCAGAGAGCGAGAACAGAGTTCAAACCCAGGTCTGACAGTGTGTCAGAATAAAGCTCAATCTTGTGGTACTGCCACATTGACAATTGTTAGTGCCAACACCTCAATCAAAGTCTCTTCATTGTCCTGTTTTTTATCGAATCGCAGTGGTCGACAGTGCAGAACAAGTCCCTTCAGCCCATTGATTCTGTGCCAGTCACAAACAACCATCAAACTATGGTAACCTCATTTCTCAGCCCTCGGCCCATCACCTTGTATCAGGTAAAAACAATGACTGCAGATGCTGGAAACCAGAGTCTAGATTAGAGTGGTGCTGGAACAACCCAGCAAGTCAGGCAGCATCCAAGGAGCAGGAAAATTGACATTTCGGGCAAACAGTACAGACTACAGATTCAAAAACACCAGCAACAGTTCTCCTTCAAGACCCATCACCTTGTATGTCTTCGCATTGCAAGTGCACATCTGAATACTTCTTCAATGATTTGAGAGCTTCTGTCTGTAATGCCTTTCCAGCAGTGAATTCAGTTTCTCTCCAACGTCTGGGTGAAAGCCTTTTTTCCTTCATTACACAGACCATGAGTATAGGAGTTAGGACATCATGTTGAGGTTGTACAGGCTTCTTTTAGAATACTGTGTCCAATTCTGGTCTCCCTGTTATAGGAGGGGTATTGTTAAACTGTTCAGAAAATATTTACAAGGATGTTGCCAGGACTGGATGGTTTGAGTTCGATGGAAAGGAGCTTGAAGGTTGAGGGGTGACCTTACAGAGGTGTATAATATAATAAGGAGCATATATAAGGTGAATGTCAGATGTCTTTTCCCTCGGGTGATAGACTTCAGGGTTTGTATATGAAGAGGAAGTGATTAGCGAGATATGGAACAAGTACAGGTAAATGGGACTAGGGTAAATTAGGATATCTGGTCAGCATGGATAAGTTGGGCCGAAGGATCTGTTTCTGTGCTGAAAGTCTCTATTACTCAATGACATGGTTGAGATGGATAAAATAATGAGGGGTGTTCATAAGGCAGATAGTGAGGAAATTTTCCCCTTGGACTAGGGAGCTTATTCCCCCCTAGACTTCAGCACTAGGGGACATACTTTTCAAGTGAGAGGAGAAAGATTTAAAAGGGAAATGAGGGTCGACTTTTTCGAAACAGAGAGTGGTTCGTGAGGAATTCATGGATGCGGGTACCGTTCCAATGTTTAAAAGGTATTTGGACAAACAGGAAAGTATTGAAGGGATATGGGCCAGGAGCAGGTGGTGGGACTAGTTTTGTTTGGGATTATGGGTAGCATGGACTTTGGGGGGAACCAAAAGGTCTGTTTCCATGCTGTATGACTTTATCACTGACATTCCCCTTAAGTCTCCTGCCCCTTACCTTAAATATCTGCACTGCCTTCCAGTCTTCACAACACTTGTCTTTATTGGTTCCTCCATCAAGGGGAATATTTCCTTACTGTCTACCCAATCAACACCTCTCATTTTTTTGTACATCTCAGTGATCTCATAGAGTCAAACAGATGTACAACACAGAAACAGATCCTTCAGCCCAACTCGTCCATGCCAACCAGATATCCAAAATTAACCTCGTCCCATTTACCAGCACTTGGCCCTCTAATCCCTTCCAGTTCAAATTAAAAATCACCCAACACCAGGTTATAATCCAACTGGTTTATTTGGAACCACTAGCTTTCCGAACACTGCTCCTTCATCAGGTGGTTGTGGAGTTTTCTTCTACCCCTCCCGATGCCTTTTATATGTTACTAGCCTTGTACTGGCCTGCACTTCCTCTTGCATACATGCACCGCCTGTTGCATGAAAACATTGCCCCTTAAGACCCTTGTAAGTCTTTCCCCTCTCACCCTAAACCTATGCCCTCTAGTTCTGGACTCCCCCACCCCAGGGAAAAGACCTTGTCTATTTACCCTATCCATGCATCCATGATTTTATAAACCTCTAGAAGGTCACTCCTCAACCTTTGACACTCCAGGGAAACCAGTTCCAGCCTATTCAGCCTTTCCTGTAGTTCAAACTCTCCAACCCTGGCAACATCCTTGTAAATCTTTTCTGAATCCTTTCAAATTTCACAACATCCTTTCACAGAATTGCACACAATACTCCAAAGGTGGCCTAACCAATGTCCTGTACCGCCACAACATGACCTCCAAACTCCTTTACTCAATGCTCTGACTAATAAGGGAAAGTATATCAAATGCCTTTTTCACTATCCTATCTACCTGTGACTCCCCTCTCAATCTCTCTGGTCTAAGGAAAACGAACCAATCTTTCCAGTCGCTCTTCATAACTGAAACTCTCCAGCTCAGACAATATCTTTCCAAGTCTTGAGTGCTAACACATCCCTCCTTAAATGGGGATTCCAGAAATGCAGACAACAAGCTAGCTGTCCCCGAGCCAATGTTTTCGATAGTTCTAACAGAACTTCCCAAATCAAACTCAGTGCTTAACAAGGAAAGGCGAGTTATCACCTCTGCTGGTGTTTAAGTGACTGGGGGACATGCACAACAAAGTCCCTCTGATCTTCAGTGTTTCCCAGGGCCCTATAGTTCATCACGTATTCCCTTACCATGATTGCCCTCCTATGTTCTAAGCCCATCTTCCTCACTGTTTGCCACCACACTGGTTTTCATATCATCCGTGAACTCACTGATCAATCCTCCAACTTTCAAGTGAAAGTTATTTCAATAAACCTAGAAACTGCGAGGTCCCAATACTGGCCTCTGCAAGATCCCACTGGGAGAAAGTGAGGACTGCAGGTGCTGGAGATCAGAGCTGAAAATCTGTTGCTGGAAAAGCACAGTAGGTCAGGCAGTATCCAAGGAGCAGGAGAGTCGACGTTTCGGGCATGAGCCCTTCTTCAGGAATGAGGAAAGTGTGTCCATCAGGCTAAGATAAAAGGTAGGGAGGAGGGACTTGGGGGAGGTGCATTGGAAATGCAATAGGTGGAAGGAGGTCAAGGTGAGGGTGTTAGGCTGGAGTGGGGGTGGGGGCGGAGAGGTCAGGAAGAAGATTGCAGGTTAGGAAAGCGGTGCTGAGTTCGAGGGATTTGACTGAGACAAGGTGGGGGGAGGGGAAATGAGGAAACTGGAGAAATCTAAGTTCATCCCTTGTGGTTGGAGGGTTCCTAGGCGGAAGATTAGGCACTCTCCCTCCAGCCGTCGTGTTGCTATGGCCTGGCGACAGAGGAGTCCAAGGACCTGCATGTCCTTGGTGAAGTGGGAGGGGGTGTTGAAGCGTTGAGCCACGGGGTGGTTGGGTTGGTTGGTCCGGGTGTCCCAGAGGTGTTCTCTGAAACGATCCGCATGTAGGCCGCCTGTCTTCCTAATATAGAGGAGGCCCCATCGGTTGCAGCGGATGCAGTAAATGATGTGTGTGGAGGTGCAGGTGAATTTGTGGTGGATATGGAAGGACCCCTTGGGCCTTGGAAGGAAGTAAGGGGAGGAGGCAATTTTGCATCTCTTGCAGTTGCAGGGGAAGGTGCCGGGAGTGGAGGTTGGGTTGGTGTGGACCTGACGAGGGAGTCACGGAGGGAATGGTCTTTTTAGAATGTTGATAGGGGAGGGGAGGGAAATATATCTCTGGTGGTGGGGTCCGTTTGGAGGTGGTGGAAATGACGACGGATGATACGATGTATATGGAGGTTGGTGGGGTGGTAGGTGAGGACCAGTGGGGTTCTGTCCTGGTGGCGATTGGAGGGGCGGGGCTCAAGGGCGGAGGAGCGGGAAGTGGAGGAGATGGGGTGGAGGTCATATTCGATCACGTCTGGGGAGATATTGTGGTCTTTGAAGAAGGAGGCCATCTGGGCTGTACGGTACTGGAACTGGTCTTCCTGGGAACAGATGCGGCGGAGACGAAGGAATTGGGAATATGGGATGGCGTTTTTACAGGGGGCAGGGTGGGAGGAGGCGTAGTCTAGGTAGTTGTGGGAGTCGGTCGGTTTATAGTAAATGTCCGCATTGATTCGGTTGCCTGAGATAGAAAGGGAAAGGTCTAGGAAGGGGAGGGAGGTGTCTGAGATGGTCCAGGTAAATTTGAGGTCGGGGTGGAAGGTGTTGGTAAAATGGATGAACTGTTCAACCTGCCTCCACGAGGCAGCACCGATACAGTCATCGGTGTAGCGGAGGAAAAGGTGGGGTGTGGTGCCAGTGTAGTTGCGGAAGATGGACTGTTCCACATATCCTACGAAGAGGCAGGCATAGCTGGGCCCCATGCGTGTGCCCATGGCAACTCCTTTGGTTTGGAGGAAGTGGGAGTGTTGGAAAGAGAAGTTGTTCAGGGTGGGGACCAGTTCAGTCAGTCGAAGGAGGGTGTCAGTGGAAGGGTACATAGAAATAGAATAGAAAGATACAGCGCAGTACAGGCCCTTCGGCCCTCAATGTTGCGCCGACCGAATCCTACCTAACCTACACTAGCCCAATAACTTCCAAATGCCTATCCAATGCCCGCTTAAATGACCATAAAGAAGGAGAGTTCACCACTGCTACTGGCAGGGCATTCCATGAACTCACAACCCGCTGTGTAAAGAATCTACCCCTAACATCTGTCCTATACCTACGACCCCTTAATTTAAAGCTGTGTCCCCTAGTAACACCTGACTCCATTAGCGGTAAAAGGTTCGCAGTGTCGACCCTATCTAAACCCCTAATCATCTTATACACCTCTATCAAATCTCCCCTAAACCTTCTTTTCTCCAATGAGAACAGCCCCAAGTGCCTCAGCCTTTCCTCATAAGATTTTCCTACCATTCCAGGCAACATCCTGGTAAACCTCCTCTGCACTCGTTCCAATGCCTCCACATCCTTCCTATAGTATGGCGACCAAAACTGCACACAATACTCCAGATGAGGCCGCACCAGAGTCTTATACAGTTGCAACATGACCTCAGGACTCCGGAACTCAATTCCTCTACCAATAAAGCCCAGTACACCATATGCCTTCTTCACAGCACTATTTACCTGGGTGGCAACTTTCAGAGATCTGTGTATGTGGACACCAAGATCCCTCTGCTCATCCACACTACCAAGTAGCCTACCATTAGCCCAGTAATCCATCTTCTTGTTACTCCTACCAAAGTGAATGACTTCACACTTAGCTACATTGAATTCCATTTGCCACATTTCTGCCCAGCTCTGCAACTTATCTATATCCCGCTGTAACCTACCACTTCCTTCCTCACTATCCACAACTCCACCGACTTTTGTGTCATCCGCAAACTTGCTTACCCAGCTTTCAAGCCCTTCCTCTAGATCATTTATAAAGATAACAAAAAGCAATGGTCCCAAAACAGATCCTTGTGGTACACCGCTAGTAACTGCACTCCAAGATGAACATAGTCCATCAACTACTACCCTCTGTCTCCTTCCAGCCAGCCAATTCCTAATCCAAACCTCTAATGTATCCTCAATGCCATACCTCCGTAGTTTTAGCATTAGCCTACCATGAGGAACCTTATCGAACGCCTTACTAAAATCCATATACACAACATCTACTGCTTTACCCTCGTCCACTTCCTTAGTCACCTTCTCAAAGAACTCAATAAGGTTTGTGAGGCACGACCTGCCCTTCACAAAACCATGCTGGCTATCCTTGATCACGTTATTCCTATCCAGATGTTCATAAATCTTATCCCTTACCATTCTTTCTAAGACTTTGCCCACCACTGAAGTCAGACTCACTGGCCTATAGTTACTAGGGCTATCCCTACTCCCTTTCTTGAACAAGGGGACCACATTCGCTATCCTCCAGTCCTCTGGTACTATTCCCGTTGACAATGACGACATAAAAATCCAGGCCAATGGCTCTGCTATCTCCTCCCTAGCTTCCCATAGGATCCTAGGGTAAATGCCATCAGGCCCAGGAGACTTATCTATTTTCATCCTCTCCAATATTCCCAGAACCTCTTCCCTGCATATTTCCAGGCCATCCATTCTAACCAGGCCATCCATTCTAAAACTGCTGGCTGGTCCGGCGGGAAAGGAAGAAGCGGAGGGCTTTGAGTCCTTCATGATGGAGGATGGAGGTGTACAGGGACTGGATATCCATGGTGAAGATAAGGCGTTGGGGACCGGGGAAGCGAAAATCATAGAGGAGGTGGAGGGCGTGGGTGGTGTCCCAAACGTAGGTGGGGAGTTCTTGGACTAAGGGGGACAGGAACGTGTCGAGGTATGCAGAGATGAGTTCTCTGGGGCAGGAGCAGGCTGAGACAATGGGTCAGCCGGGGCAGTCAGGTTTGTGAATTTTGGGCAGGAGGTAGAAAGGGCGGTGTGGGGTTGTGGGACTATGAGGTTGGAGGCGGTGGATGGGAGATCCCCTGAGGTGATGAGGTTATGGATGGTCTGGGAGATGATGGTTTGGTGGTTGGAGGTGGGGTCATGGTCAAGGGGGCAGTAAGAGGAGGTGTCCGCGAGCTGGTGTTTAGCCTCAGCGGTGTAAAGGTCGGTGCGCCAAACTACTACCGCGCCTCCCTTGTCTGCCGGTTTGATGGTGAGGTTGGGGTTGGAGGGGAGGGAGTGGAGTGCTGCTCGTTCTGAGGGTGAGAGGTTGGAGTGGGTGAGAGGGATGGAGAGGTTGAGGTGGTTAATGTCGCGGCGGCAGTTGGCTATGAAGTGATTGAGGGCAGGTAAGAGGCCAGCACAGGGTGTCCAGGTGGATGGGGTGTGTTGGAAGTGGGAGAAGGGGTCGTCAGAGGGTGGGCGAGAATCCTGGTTGAAGAAGTAGGCGCGGAGGCGAAGGCAGCGGAAGAATTGTTCGATGTCTCGCCGCGTGTTGAACTCGTTAATCCGAGAGCGTAGGGGAATGAAGGTGAGGCCTTGTACAGCTTGGGGAAGGTAGAAAGGGACAGTGGTAGCGTCTTTACCTCTGAGCTAGGAGATTCAGTTTCAAGTCCCACCTGGTCTAGAGGAATACCGTACCATCACTGAACAGGTTGGTTGAGAAACTATCTCCAAGGTGTTTTCTCCTCTCCTGAAATCCTGAATAGACATTCCAGCAACACCTCTGCACCTGAATGGCACTGTCTCTTCTCAATCTAATCTTTCTTCCTTCCATCCGAACCTCTTTTGGGAGATTTACAGCGTTCACTTTACCCCAGGGAAGTGAGTTTTGCAGCTTTTAAAAACTTTTATGTTTGTGTCTTCGCTGAACAGCAGCAGGAATTTATCTTCTTGGATAACACACACACACACACACACACACACACACACACACACACACACACACACACACACACACACACACACACACACACACACGGACTGAACCCTGATCTCGGATGATGACCTCTGCAGGGAGACAGACATCAACTGTAAATAACCTCTTGGATCTTCCTGTACATTGACAACATTGGTCTGTTTGGGTGCCTGCTTTTCTAAACTGTGTCTAAGCAACAAATGATGATAGATTCATAACAGTTTTCCTCCAATCCATGTTTAAGGCATGTGTTTGTGTTATTTTTCACTGAGTGTTGATATAATCTTCTAAAATGGGGAGTGGCCTCCATCTCAGATGACCACACCAGCGTGCCTTGGGGACCCTGAGGAAATGATTAGGGAAGTGTATCTGTACCATTCCTCCTTCTGCACCCTGTACTGCCAGATAGTGCTCCCTCAGTATCTCAGAAAGCACCTCCTCTGTAGGTTTATCCCCAAAGCACCTCGACAGAACATTCATGCCCTCAACACCTCAGAAAACAAACCTGTTACCCCATAGGACCGTGTTCATCCCCAAACCTGTTCTCACTGTGGTGACCCACAGCCACCCCCAAGATTGGAGCCCTTATTTGGGTCCCGGGATTGATTATAGAATGTGGAAGCAGGCCATTCGGTCTATCAGGTTCACACTGACCCTCGGCAGAGCATCCCATCCCCCCCACTCTATCCCTGGATCCCTTCATTTCCTCTGGCTAATCCACCTAGCCTGCACATCGTTGGACAGTGGGAGGGAACTGAAGCACCCGGAGGCTGACACGGGGAGAATGTGCAAACTCCACACAGACAGTCGCTCGAGGCTGGAATCAAACCTGGGTGGGGTGAGGCAACAGAGCTAACCACAGAGCCCCTGTGACAATCCCACTATCTCCTCCCTGTTGATGACCGTTTGATGTGTATACCCGGGGAGTATCTAACTTGTCTAGCGTTTATTTAAGAAAGATTAGGGAAAAGGACAATGCCTCCACAAGCTCAAGATGCTTGGTCCCCCTCTAAAAAATATTTGTATTAGTTTCAAACAGAGACTTTATTCACAAAAAAATGATGTACAAACGTAGTAACTAAAGTTTGGTTCTGTACAATCTTTACAACAAGCCTTTATGATGACATAAATACTTCTCTTGGCTGATTAACTGAAATGTTAGATCTGAGCTGTTCCTTCTTAATTAACATCATAAAGTTACATTGCTAAGGATTTTTGTGAAGTGCCGTAAATCTTTATCTGTTCCCCCATGCACCCCGCCCTCCAAATACAATGCCTTACAAAGGCTTAAACCTGAGCTGAAAATGTGTTGCTGGAAAAGTGCAGCAGCTCAGGCAGCATCCAAGGAGCAGGAGAATTGACGGAAACATCGATTCTCCTGCTCCTTGGATGCTGCCTGACCTGCTGCGCTTTTCCAGCAACACATTTTCAGCTCTGATCTCCAACATCTGCAGCCCTCATTTTCTCCTAAAAGCCTTCAACCTGTTTGTCAACTTTCAACAGAAGCAACCTCAGGGCATGAACACAGACTGAGTTGCTCAGTGACACATGATTGATTGGGTCAGATCAGATTCTCAAGCAAACACCTGCACAGATTGCTGGGAAATTCAGCAGATCCGACAGCAACGGTGAAGGGAGAGAGGAACAATTCACATTTCAAGTGACCCTTCCTCAAAACAGTATGTTCTGAAGGAACTTTTCTGCAGAAATCACTGGATTGAAAGGTGAACTCTCTCTCTCTCTCCCTTCACAGATGCTGCCGGACATGCTTAACTTCTTCAGCAATCTCTGTATTGATGGTTCAGGTTTCCAGCGCGTCTGTACAAGTTGATTTTAGTGTTGAATTCCCAAGCTTGCTCTATTATAGAGATTGAATTCCTCTGCTACAAAGGGGGGTCTCAGTTACCTAAGCTAACTGGTTCGTGATGCCAACATTGTTGGCTCAATTTCTATCATGGAGGAGAAAGTGAGGTCTGTAGATGCTGGAGATCAGAGCTGAAAATGTGTTGCTGGAAAAGCGCAGTAGGTTAGGCAGCATCCAAGGAACAGGAGATTCGACGTTTCGGGCATAAGGCCTTCTTCAGGAATCAGATTCCTGAAGAAGGCCTTATGCCCGAAACGTCGAATCTCTTGCTCCTTGGATGCTGCCTGACCTTCTGTGCTTTTCCAGCAACACATTTTCAGCTCAATTTCTATCATATCTGAAATTACCATCAAGGCCCCAACTTCTCCACCTCGCCCCTCCCCTGAGGTGTGTAACCCACCAGTCCTCTCTCTCTGACAAGAAAGCAGCTCTCGGGTCCTCCTGGTCTATAATAACTTCCCAACTTTAAAAAGGCACTCCAGTAAGAGAGCTCTTTACATGGTTCAGATCAAAATCCTGGAGTTCACTCCCTAACATCAACGTGGGACACCAAGGTCTATAGCAGGAGAATACAGCTCACCCCCACCCTCCAGGCAACTGGATGGTATGGTAATCTCATGCAAGTGAAATTTGCAAGTAACCTTTATTACAAGGTCACGGTGGATGGTCACTAAGACTGTTTCTTTCCCTCTGTTCAAATCAGCGTAACGGAGAACCAAAGGATGGGGTGAAAATGACAGTGATAGCATTTCGTAGGTTGGTATTTGTTTGAGGTTGCATCATCTCTATGAATGTTTGAACACTTATTCAAGGGCATGCAGTTAGCTGCCAGAGGATATGGTGGGGGCTGGTACAATTGCGACATTTAAAAGGCATCAAGATGAGTATGTGAATAGGAAAGGTTTAGAGGGATATCAGCCAAGTGTTAGCAAATGGAACTAAATTAAGTTGGATATCTGGTTGGCATGAATAAGTTGGGCCGAAGTGCCTGTTTCCATGCTGTGCATCTCTCTGAATAGACTGTTGCAGAGTTTCAGACAGGGCTTGGATTGTGTGTCTCTCTCATACTTTCTCAGAATCTGCAAACGCAATGTCTCCATATTTCCACAAAACATTAAGAAAGAGAAAAAAAAAGGTCAGTACTGAGGGAGTGCCACACTGTTGGAGGGTCAGTGATACGTTAGTGTTGCACTGTCAGAGGATCTGTACTGAAGAAAAGCTGCACTGTCAGATTGTCAATACTGAAGGATTGCTGGACTGTCAGAGGGTCAGTTAGGATGGAGTGCTGCACTGTCAGAGGGTCAGTCCTGAGGGAGTGCTGCACTGTCAGAGGGTCAGTGCTGAGGGAGTGCTGCACTGTCAGAATGTCAGTACCGAGGGAGTGCTGTACTGTCAGGGAGTGAGTGCTTAGGCAGTGCTGCACTGTGAGAGGGTCTGTAATGAGGGAGTGTTGCACTGTCAGAAGGTCATCATGCAGTGAGCACTCCACTGTCAGAGGGTCATTGCTGAGGGAGTGCCACTCTGTGGAGAGTGAGTACTAAGTTAATGTTGCAGTCGGAGGATCAGTAAATAGGCAAACCTGCACTATCAGAGGATCAGTACTGGGGGGCGCAACACTGCCGGACCTTCAGTACTGAGGGAGTGCTGCACTGTCAAAGGGTCAGAGCAAAATGAGCGCTGCACTGTTGCAAGGTCATTACTGTAGGAGCACAACATTATCGGAGCATAAGTACTAAGGGAGCACTAAATTGTCAGAAGAACAGTATTGAGAGAATGCCACCCTGTCAGAGGTGCTGTAGTGAGGAAGTGCTGCATTATCAGAGGGTCAGTATTGAGGGAGCACTATTGAGGGAATGCCACCCTGTCAGAGGTTCTGTAGTGAGGGAGTGCGACACTGTCAAAGGGTCAGTACAGAGGGAGTGCAATACTGTCAAGGGTCAGTGCTGAGTGAGTGCTGCACTGTTAGAGGGTCAGTACTGTGGGTCCATTGGAATGTCAGAGGGTGAGAATGGATGGAATACCGCACTGTCAGAGTTTCATTACAGTGCAGTGCCACACTGTCACAGAGTCACTACTGGGGCAGTGCTTCTCTGTCAGAGGGGCAGTACCGAGAGAGTGTCACACTGTTGGAAGGTCAGTACTGAGGGAGTGGCACACTGTCAGGGAGTGAGTAATGAGGGAGTGCCACACTGTTGGTTGGTCAGTACTGTGGGTGTATCGGAATGTCAGAGGGTCAGAATGGAGGGAATACTGCACTGTCAGAGTTTCATTACAGTGCAGTGCCAAACTGTCAGAGTGTCACTACGGGGGGAGTGCTTCTCTGACAGAGGGGCAGTACTGAGAGAGTGTCACACACTGTCAGAGGGTCAGTACGAATGGAGTGCTGCACTCTCGGAGTGTCAGAAGTGAGGGAACTCCACGCTATCAGAGTGTCAGCATAGACAGAGTGCTGCACTGTCAGAGGATCAGTATTGAGTGTGTGCTGCACTGTTAGAAGGTCAGTACTGGGGGAGTGCAGCACTGTCAGAGGTTCAGTATGTGGGAGTGCAACACAATTAAAGTGTCAGTACTGAGGGAGTGCTGCATTGGCAGAGGGTCAGAACTGACAAAACACCGCACTGTCAGAGGGTCAGTACTGAGGAAGTGCTCATTCTCGGAGGGTCAGTAAGGAGGGAGTGCTGCACTGTTGGTCAATCAGTAAGGAGGGAATGGCGCACTGTCGGAGCAAGAGCACTGTGAGAGGTCTGTACTGGGGGAATGTCACACTGTCAAAGGTTCAGTCCTCAGGGAATGCTACACTATCAGAGGGTCAGTACTGAGAGAGTGCTGCACCATCAGAGGGTCAGTACTGAGAGACTGCTGCACCATCAGAGGGTCAGTACTGAGGGACTGCTGCACTGTCAGAGGGTCAGTACTGAGGGACTGCTGCACTGTCAAAGGGTCAGTACTGAGGGCGTTCTGCACTGTCAGAATGTCAGTACTAAGGGAATGCCGCACTGTCGGAAGGTCAGCACCGAGGGAGGTCCACATTGTCTGAGGGTCTTCACTGAATGAGTACTGCATTGTCAGTGGGTCAGTACTCAGGAAAAGCTGCACTGTCAGAGGTTCTTTAATGGAAGAGTGCTGCACTATCAGAGGGTCAATACCAAGGGAGTGCTGCAATGTCAGAGGGTCAGTACTGACGGAGTGCTGCAACATGAGAGGATCAGTACTGAGGAGCACTCCACTGTCAGAGGGTCTGTACTGAGGGAGCACTATACTGTGAGAGAGTCAGTACCGAGGGAATGCTGCACTGTCAAAGGGTCAGTACCAAGGGAGTGCTTCACTGTCAGAGGATCAGTACTGAGGGAGTGCTGCACTGTCAGAGAATCAGTATTGAGGGAGTGCTGCACTGTCTGAGTGTCAGTCCCAAGGAAAGGCCACACTGTCAGAGGTCAGTAACGAGGGAGGACCGCACTGTCAGTGGATCATTACTGAGTGAGTGCTGTACTGTCAGAGGGTCAGTACTGAGTGAGTGCTGTACTGTCAGAGGGTCTGTACTGATGGAGTGCCGCACTGTCAGAGGATCAGTCCTGAGGGTGCGCTACACTGTCAGAGGGTCAGTACAAAACAAGCACTGCACTGTCAGAGGGTCAGTACTGAGGGAGTGCTTCACTGTCAGAGATTCAGCATAGATGGAGTGCTGCACTGTCAGAGGGTCAGTACTGAGTGTGTGCTGCACTGTCAAAGGGTCAGTGCCAAGGGAGTGCTGCAGTGTCAGAGCGTTAGTACTGAGGGAGTGCTGCACTGTCAGAGGGTCAGTACTGAGGGAGTGCTGCATTGCCAGAGGGTCAGTGTCAAAGGCACACCGCACTGTCAGAGGTTCAGTACTGAGGGAGTGCTTCACTGTCAGGGATTCAGCATAGATAGAGTGCTGCACTGTCAGAGGGTCAGTACTGAGTGTGTGCTGCACTGTTGAAGGGTCAGTACTGAGGGAGTGCTGCACTGTCAGAGGGTCAGTGCCAAAGACACACCGCATTGTCGGAGGTTCAGAACTGAGGGAGTGCTCACTCTGCGAGAGCAATGATGAGGGAGGGCCACATTGTCAGCCGGTCAGTACTGAGGGAGTTCTGCACTGTCAGAGGGTCAGTACTGAGGGAGTTCTGCACTATCAGAGGGTCAGTACTGAGGTAACGCCGCACTGTCCGAAGTTCAGTCTGGAGGGAGTGCCGCACTGTCAGAGGCTCAGTGCTGAGGGAATGTTGCACTGTCAGAGGGTCGGTATGGAGTGAGTGCTATGCTGTCAGAGGGTCTGTACCAAAGGAGTGTCACAATGTCACAGGATCAGTCCTGGGGGAGTGCCACACTGTCGGAGGGTCTGTACTGATGGAGCACTGTACTGTCAGAACATCAGTACTGAGTGTGCACGATATTGTCAGAGGGTCAGGACTGAGGGAAAGCTGCACTGTCAGAGGAGCAGTACTAATAGATTGCTACACTGTCAGCGGGTCAGCACCAAGTGAGCGCTGCATCGTAAGAGGGTCTGTATTGAGAGAGTGCTGTGCTGTCAGAGGGTCTGGCCTGAGGGAGTGCTATACTGTCAGAGGGTCGGTACTGAGGGAGTGCTGCACTGTCTGAGTGTCAGTCCAGGGGAAGGCCACACTGTCAGAGCGTCAGTAATGTGGGAGAACCGCGCAGTCGGTAGGTCGGTAATGAGGGAGTACCGCATCGTCAGAAGATCAGTCCTGAGGGCGTGCTACACTGAGAGATAGTCAGTACAAAACGAGCACTGCACTTTTGGAGGGTCATTACTCAGGGAGAACAACACTGTTGGAGAGTCAGTGCTGAAGGAGTGCTGCACTGTCAGAGGGTCAGTACTGAGGGAATGCTGCACTGTCAGAGGGTCTGTACTGAGGGAGCGCTGCACCGTCAAAGGTCAGTACTGAGGATGTGCTGCATTGTCAGAGGGTCAGTACTGAGGGAGCGCTGCACCGTCAAAGGTCAGTACTGAGGGAGTGCTGTACTGTCAAAGGTCAGTACTGAGGGAGCACTGCACCGTCAAAGGTCAGTACTGAGGATGTGCTGCACTGTCAGAGGGTCAGTACTGAGGGAGTGCTGCACTGTCAGAGGGTCAGTACTAAGGGAGTGTTGCACTGTCAGAGGGTCAGTACTGAGGGAGTGCTGCACTGTCAGAGGGTCAGTACTGAGGGAGTGCTGCACTGTCAGAGGGTCAGTACTAAGGGAGTGTTGCACTGTCAGAGGGTCAGTACTGAGGGAGTGCTGCACTGTCAGAGGGTCAGTACTGAGGGAGTGCTGCACTGTCAGAGGGTCAATACTGAGAGTGTGGCACACTATTGGAGAGTCAATACTCAGGGAGCACCACGCAATCAAAGGGTCAGTACGGAGACAGTGCCTCACTGTTGGAGTGTCAGTACTGAGAGAGTTCCTCACTGTCAGAGGGTCAATGTGGGGCAGTGCCGCATTGTCACTGACTTTCCAAAATGTGGCACACCCTAAGTACTGATCCTCTGTCAGATCGCCATACACACAGTGCTGAGGGAGTGCCACACTTTTGGAAAGACAGTATTGAGGGAGTGGTGCACTGCCAGAGGGTCAGTCCAAAGGATGTGCCGAACTATCGGAGGAGAGTACTGAGGGAGCACTGCACTGTCAAAGGGTGAGAAGTGAAGGAATGCACACTGTCAGTGGGTCAGTACTGAGGGAGTACCGCATTGCCAGAGGATCAGTATTGAGGGAGTGTTACACTGTCAGAGGTCAGTACTGAGGGAGAGCTAAACTGTCAAAGGGTCAGTACAAAACGAGCACTGAACTGTTGAACGGTCATTACTGAGGGAGAACAACACTGTCGTAGCGTCAGTGCTGAGGGAGTGCTGCACTGTCAGAGAGTCAGCACAGAGGGAGTGCTGCACTGTCAGAGGGTCAGCACAGAGGGAGTGCTGCATTGTCAGAGTGCCGTACAGAGGAAGTGCTGCACTGTCGGAGGGTCACACGGAGGTCTGTACTGAGGGAGTGTCACACTGTCAGAGGTTAAGTCCTCAATGAATGCCACCTTGCCAGAGGGTCAGTACTGAGGGAGCATTGCACCATCAGAGGGTCAGTACTGAGGGACCGCTACATTGCCAGAGTGATAGTACTGAGGGAGTACTGTACTGTCAAAGGTTCAGGACTGAGGGAGTGCTGCACTGTCAAAGGTGCAGGACAGAGGGTGTTGTCGCACTGTCGGTGTCAGTACTGATGGAATGCCGCACTGTTGGAGTGTCAGCACTGAGGGATAGCCGCACTGTCAGGAGTTTAGTACTGAGGGAGGGCCGCACTGTTGGAGTGTCATCACTGACGAAGGGCCGCACTGTCAGGAGTTTAGTACTGAGGGAGGGCCGCACTGTCAGGAGTTTAGTTCTGAGGGAGGGCCGCACTGTCAGGAGTTTAGTACTGAGGGAGGGCCACACTGTCAGGAGTTTAGTACTGAGGGAGGGCCACACTGTCAGGAGTTTAGTACTGAGGGAGGGCCGCACTGTCGGGAGTTTAGTTCTGAGGGAGGGCCACACTGTCAGGAGTTTAGTACTGAGGGAGGGCCGCACTGTCGGGAGTTTAGTACTGAGGGAGGGCCGCACTGTCAGGAGTTTAGTTCTGAGGGAGGGCCGCACTGTTGGAGTGTCATCACTGACGAAGGGCCGCACTGTCAGGAGTTTAGTACTGAGGGAGGGCCGCACTGTTGGAGTGTCATCACTGACGAAGGGCCGCACTGTCAGGAGTTTAGTACTGAGGGAGGGCCGCACTGTCAGGAGTTTAGTTCTGAGGGAGGGCCGCACTGTCAGGAGTTTAGTACTGAGGGAGGGCCACACTGTCAGGAGTTTAGTACTGAGGGAGGGCCGCACTGTCGGGAGTTTAGTACTGAGGGAGGGCCGCACTGTCAGGAGTTTAGTTCTGAGGGAGGGCCGCACTGTCAGGAGTTTAGTACTGAGGGAGGGCCGCACTGTCAGGAGTTTAGTTCTGAGGGAGGGCCACACTGTCAGGAGTTTAGTACTGAGGGAGGGCCGCACTGTCAGGAGTTTAGTACTGAGGGAGGGCCGCACTGTCAGGAGTTTAGTTCTGAGGGAGAGCTGCACTGTCAGGAGTTTAGTACTGAGGGAGTGCCGCACTGTCAGGAGTTTAGTTCTGAGGGAGGGCTGCACTGTCAGGAGTTTAGTACTGAGGGAGGGCTGCACTGTCAGGAGTTTATTACTGAGGGAGGGCTGCACTGTCAGGAGTTTAGTACTGAGGGAGGGCCGCACTGTCAGGAGTTTAGTACTGAGGGAGGGCTGCACTGTCGGAAGAACAGCACTCAGGTAGTGCAGCACTATCAAAGGGTCAGTACTGAGTGAGTGGTGCACTATCAGAGGGTCAGTACTGTAGGTGTGTTGCAATGTCAGCAGTTTATTACTGAGGGAGTTCCACATTGTCAGAGGATCAATGGTGACGGAGCTCCGTACTGTCAGTGGGTCAGTACTGAGGGAGTGCTGCACTGTCATAGGGTCAGTACTGAGTGAGCACTACTGTTTGAATTAGTCAGTACTGTGAGAGTGTCAGTACTGAGGGAGTGCCTCACTATTGGAGGGTCAGTACTGCTGGAACACTGTACTGTTAGAAGGTCAGGACTGAATGTGTGCTCCATTGTCAGAGGATCAGTATTGAGGGAGCGTTGCTCTGTTAGAGGTTAGGACTGACAGAAAGCACCAATGCCAGAGGGTCAGTACTGAGGGAACGCTGCAATGTCAGACAGTCAGTACTGAGGGAGTACTGTGGTCGAAGAGGATTATCTGGAATTACAGAACACAGAACATAGAAACGTACAGCATGGAACAGGCCCTTCAGCTTATGATGTTGTGCCAAGGATTAGAACATAGAATATTATATTGCAGTACAGGCCCTTCAGCCCTTGATGTTGTGCCGACCTGTCATACCAATCTGAAGCCCATCTAACCTCTACTATTCCATGTACGTCCATATGCTAGTCCAATGACGACTTAAATGTACTTAAAGTTGGCGAATCTACTACCGTTGCAGGCAAAGCATTCCATCCCCTTAATACTCTCTGAGTAAAGAGACTACCTCTGACATCTGTCCTATATCTATCATCCCTAAAGTTAAAGCTATGCCCCCTCATACTCGCCATCACCATACTTGGAAAAAGGTTCTCCCTTCCACTCTGCCTAACCCTCTGATTATCTTATATGTCTCTATTAAGTCACCTCTCAACCTTCTTCTCGCTAACGAAAACAGCATCACGTCCCTCAGCCTTTCCTCGAAAGACCTTCCCTCCATACTAGGCAACACCCTCGTGAATCCCCTCTGCACCCTTTCCAAAGCTTCCACATCCGTCTTATAATGTGGTGACCAGAACTGTACACTATATTCCAAGTGCAGCCGCACCAGAGCTTTGTACAGCTGTAGCATAACCTCATGGTTCTGGAACTCGATCCCTCTATTAATAAAAGCTAAAACACTGTATGCCTCCTCAACAACCCTGTCAACCTGGGTGACAACTTTCAAGGATCTGTGTACCTGGACACCGACGTGTCTCTGCTTATCTACACTGCCAAGAATCTTACCATAAGTCCAGTACTTTGCATTCCGGTTACTCTGACCAAAGTGAATCACCTCAGACTTGTCCGCATTAAACTCCACTTACCACCTCTCTGCCCAGCTCTGCAGCTTATCTATGTTTCTCTGTAACTACAACATCCTTCGTCCCTATCCACAACTCCACTGACCTTAGTGTCATCTGCAAATTTACTAACCCACCCTTCTACACCCTCATCCAGGTTGTTTATATAAAAGACGAACAGCAGTGGACACAACACCGACCCTTGCAGTACATGACTGGTAACTGGACTCTAGGATGAACATTTCCCATCAACCATCACTCTCTGTCTTCTTTCAGCAAGCCAATTACTGATCCAAACTGCTAAATCTCCCACAATCCCATTCCTCTGCATTTTGTACAATAGCCTACAGTGGGGAACCTTATCAAACGCCTTGCTGAAATCAATATACGCCACGTCAACCAATTTAATCTCATCTACCTGTTTGGTCACCTTCTCAAAGAACTCAATAAGGATTGTGAGGCACGACCTACCCTTCACAAAACCGTGCAGACTATCCATAATCAAATTATTCTTTTCTAGATGATTATACATCTTATCTCTTATAACCTTTTCCAACAACTGAAGTAAGGCTCACTGGTCTATAATTACCAGGGTTGACGCTACTCCCTTTCTTGAACAGAGGAACCACATTTGCTATCCTCCAGTCTTCTGGCACTATTCCTATAGACAATGATGATTTAAAGGTCAATGCCAAAGGCTCAGCAATCTCCTCCCTGGCTTCCCAGAGAATCCTAGGATAAATCCCATCAGCTGAAAATGTGTTGCTGGTTAAAGCACAGCAGGTCAGGCAGCATAAATCCCATCAAGCCCAGTAGACTTATCTATTTTCGCATTCTGCAGGATTTCCAATACCTCTTCCTTGTGAACCTCAATCCCACCTAGTCAAGTAGCCTGTATCTCAGTAATCTCCTCGATAACACTGTCATTTTCTAGAGTGAATACTGTCGAAAAATATTCATTTAGTGCTTCCCCTATCTCCTCTGACTCCACACACAACTTCCCACTCCTATCCTTGATTGGCCCTAATCTTACTCTTGTCATTCTTTTATTCCTTAAATACCTATAGAAAGCCTTAGGGTTTACCCTGATCCTATCCTCCAACAACTTCTCATGTCTCCACCTGGCTCTGCCGAGTTCTCTCTTTAGGTCTTCCCTGTCTACCATGTAACTCTCAAGTGCCCTGCCTGAGCGTTCACATCTCATCCTAACTTAAGCCTTCTCCTTCCTCTTGACCAGAGATTCCACTTCCTTCGTAAACCACGGCTCTTGCGCTCTACAGCTTCCTCCCTGCCTGACAGGTACATATTTATCTTGGACACACAGGAGCCTTTCCTTGAACAAGCTCCACATTTCTAATGTGCCCATCCCCTGCAGTTTCCTTCCCCATCCTATGCTTCCTAAACCTTGCCTAATCGCATTGTAATTGCCTTTCCCCCACCTGTAACTCTTGCCCAGTGGTATACACCTATCCCTTTCTATCACTAAAATAAACACAACAGAATTGTGATCGCTATCACCAAAGTGCTCACCTCCTTCCAAGTCTAACACCTGGCCGGGCTCATTACCCAGGACCAAATCTAATATGGCTTCGCCCCTTACTGGCCTGTCTACTGTGTCAGGAAGCCCTCCTGCACACACTGGACAAAAACTGACCCATCTATAGTACTGGTACTATAGTGTTTCCAGCCAATATTTGGAAAGTTGAAGTCCCCCGTGACAACTACCCTGTCTCTCTCACTCCTATCGAGAATCATCTTTGCTATCCTTTCCTCTACAACTCTGGAACTATTCAGAGGGATGGGCTATCAAAGCTGGCCAAGCCAGTGACACTCACATCACATAAAATGAATATTAAAAAAAAGAATGCCTGCAAGATTAAAACAGCTCCACACTGTCCGAACTGCCATCTCTGCCTCTTCTTATTGAGGAAGACAAAAGAATCTCACCTTGCCTTTCCCATGCTCACCTTTCTCACCAAAGCCCAATATTCACCCCGGCCCTCACTTATACCAACCAGCAGCACTGCCACCACCAACACCGCAGCCCCTCTCAAAATGTCTTGTCAGTAAATTTTTATTAACTGGTTACTTCAATTACAATGCAATCTCTACAATCAGACTCAGTACCATTTAGGTGACAACCAATTTTCTAACAGATTTTCTCGATCTCTCTCCTTTTTTGGTTAGAGGGAGGGAGGGAGGGAGGTGGAAACACGACAGTGATGTAAGATATATGTACAACAGTGAGACAGAAAAGCTAGTCTGGCTCATGTTGACTCTCAGACACCGCAGAGTGAAGCAACACATTTACTGCATAATAAACATAACATTTCATCCCAATCACACCCAGTGTGACAGAAATAAAATGTGGATCGGTTGGACAAGCTGGGTTTGTTTCAGCTGGAGTTTGGGAGAGTGACGGGTGACATCACTGAAGTGTCTAAGATCCTGAATGGTTTGATAAGGAGAATGTGGAAAGGAAGTTTCCTCTTGTGGGCCATTCCTGAACGAGAGGGAACTGCTTTAAAATTGTGTTCACCCTTTCAGGACAGAGATGAGGAGACTTGTTTCCAATCAGAGGGCAGTGCAACTTTGGAACTCTCTGCCCCAGAAGGTGGGCTCACTGAGTATTTTAAGACAGAGATTGATAGATTTTTGTTCAGGGATGTTGGGGGGAGATGGAATACAAATCACAAACAGATCAGGCCTGGTCTTATTGAACGATGGAGCAGGCTCGAGGGGCCGAATGGTCACCGTCTGCTTCTTTCCCACATGATCCAAGGACTGAGCGCTTTGTTTAAAATTCATTCACTGGAATGTAGGTGCCACTAGCTATGGGCAGCATTTATTACCCAGAGGGCAGGTAAGAGCCAACCACATTGCTGTGGGTCAGGAGTCACATGTAGGCCAGATCAAGTAAGGATGGCAGCTTCCTTCCCTAAAGGGCATCAGTGACTCTGATGGGTTTTTCCTGACTATTGAGAATAATTTCATCAATAAGCTTATAATTCTAGATTTGTATTGAATTCGAATTCCACATCTGTCGTGATGGGATTCGAATCAGGGTCCCCAGAATATTACCTGGAGCTCTGGATTAACAGTTCAGCAATGATACCACAGGACTGTTACCGAGTTACAAAGGGACAGTTAATGGTGGAAACCAAAACCTTGATCAAACAGGTAGAAATGAAGGAGAGCCTATAGAATGGAGGAGAATTGAAGGGAATGGGGGAAGAGAATGACCAAGTTTGGGTTCAAGGCAGCTGAAACTAAAGCCATCAACAGGGAGGAGAATAAAATAAGAAACTGTCACGCAGCTGGAATTGGATAAGTGCAGATCCCTCAGGGAGGTGTGGAACTACGCAGGGAGGACAGGGTGAAGGCCCGGGTAGGTTTAAAAGCAGTGAACCAAATTTTGAAATTTTCTTCATGAACATAATATAGATCAGGTTAAAAATGAAATAGGTGTCTTACACAACTTGCTGCAAGGACACAGTGAATAGAATCTGAGGTGATCATGAGAATATGGAGGTAGAATGTGGGAGACAAGCTGGGACTGTATTGGATTCGTCATGGTGAGAGGGAACAAATGCTGGATGGAGGGTTTCAGCAGCTGATGGACTGACACTGAGGTGAGCCATCAGAAACTGACCAAGTGACCACCATCCAATAGGACAGAGAAACTGATCCATCAGCCTGAAGCTAACTTACCACGTGGCTGTCAGTGACTCCAACACAAGTGAATGGAAACATTGCTCAGAGCCTGTTTCTGTAACATTCAACACAACCAGGAAATTAAAAAAGTGAATAATTAGCTGCAAACAAGGCCAGTGCTCTGTTAGAGTCAAAATCACTCAATGTTCAGTTAGTGACCATTATTGACTCACAGAATATTCTAACCCGCAGAATCACAGTAAAAGGTGAAAGTAAACAACATTCTTGGCAAAGACATAATGAACCAACTGCTTGTATAAAAACAGCTCAGAACAAAGGAACTGAATCCTCCACAAACTGACAAACACAGATGCCATCAGATTTATAGATAGAGATTGGAATTCTTTGGAAAAACCCTTCCCTGGTGATGGTGTGTGGTAGAAACCATTCTCAGTGAGAACTGCCACTTAATTTCCTTTGAAAAGAATCTCTGTTTCCCTTCAGAAAGGCAGGTGTGTCGCTCACTTACAGACTGACTTACAGACAAAGGAAACCTGAACTGAGATTCGCAGGTTAATTAAGCTATCAGTGACAGTCCATTGCACACAACAAGAGCTCAAACCACAACAGATTCTAGTGAAACCAACAATGCAACGAAAAAGGTGAATTAGTCTTTATAATCATGCCGCCTCTCTCAATCAAATAATATCAGTCAACTTCCAAACATTTTAAAACTATTAATACCAATGTATACATATTTATTTCCATTCCTAATGTACTCCAAAAAATATACCTGGTTATTCTCTTTAAAATATATTTTAAATGGTCAGTTCATAATCACAATTCATTTCCAATTATTCTTAGTGCAAAGAAATTTGCAAACTAAAATAGTTCTCAAGTCAATAATGACACTGGAAACATTGTTATGTAGTTCAACCATATTTCAAAATATTGTTTTGGTTCATTATTGCAGTGAAGCTAAAATTAAAATCTATTTATTTTCTCTGATATCCTTCCATTACTTTATTCCCTAATAATAATGCATGACATAATGGGTGACAAGCATTAAAATGATGTTGAATCTTCAATGCAAGAACTGGTACAAATAATCACTTATTATTCAGTTCATTCATTGTCATTGATTATCAGGGTTATTTCCATTGTATGATTACATTAAATTAACTTAAATAATCACAGTACAATTCTCACCTCTATAGATATGTAAAGTGAATGTCAAATTATTAATGTTTCAAGTCAAACTAAATTCACACCTTGTTCTGTGTTATTCCAGGAATGACGGAATGTTACATTATTATGGGAAACAGGAACAAGTGAAGGTGGTGCCTCTCAGACGTGAGGCCTTAAGGCCAAAGGGCCAGGTGGTAGTTACAGTGGGGGAGGTACCTAGTGCCCCGCTCTCCTCAGAAGGCAGTCAGGACGGTGACACTGACTGGAACAGGTTAGACGACAAAGCGCCCATGTATGGTCAGAGGGACGGAAATGGGTGGGATGACCCCCTGCTCTGTAAGGCCCAGAAGGCAGTGTCTATGACACCGCTGGGCATCAAAGCTCAAACTTGGACAGACAGTAGGGAGCAACAAAGGGAACTGATTGAAAGTAAACCTGAACCGTTTACCCGTCTGAACGACAGATGTTGGTGAATGACCACCCAGCCTAATGGAGAAATGGTAATAGTGGGCCTTATTGGGAGAATATGGATGAATTAGTTGAGGTACACAGTCTCACCAAAGATGATGTCAGGCCAAGATCTTTCAGGCTAAGATGCCCTGACGTGTACAGCAGAACCTGTCCCTGCAATGAGAGGGTGGGTGTGTGAGCTAGTTCCCCCCAGTGCACAGCCGATCAGTGCCTCCAGGCATTTACAGATATTACAGGGACACACTGGGGAGGTGACAGGCTGAATGGGCTAAAATAACCTTGGTGACTCAGGGACCCAAGGGTAATATTGAGGATCATACAGAGAGGAAGTCTGAGGTGTGTAAGGACCATGGGTGATTACCAAACCCCAATCTGTGATGATGAAATAGGTTTGATGTATTTTAAAGATGACATGGGACCCTATTTAACTGAAATTATAAACACGGGACTCCCAGTGGGAAATAATTCTAACCATCTTCTAAATTGGGCCATGAGAGCTGAGGCAAACTCAGAAACACAGGGGAATAGCTGTAGTACAGGGAGGGGAACCAGACCCACAATGTTACAAGGGAAGCAGGAAAGGGGACATAGCCAAGGAACATAGGCAGAGAGAGGGAGATAGATGTTCACATTGTGTGTGGCCTGTGTTCACGTCTGCACATGCATAGCCCAGGAACATTTCTTGATGTGCTGTTTGGGACCAACAGCACATGATGTTAATACAGGAGCATCCACATCAGTTACAGATATGGATTTACCCCTAATCCCCACAACTATAAAAAGAGAGCAGTCGGAGGGGGAACCGAGGAAGCTAGATGAAGCGAACCTGTCCTGATGCAGATCACGGATATGACAAAATGTATTCAGATATGGGAGTGTGAAACTGAGGAAGGGACCACTTCTGGGAGTTGCCATTTTAGAACAGTTAGAAGCAATTATTGATGTTGGGACCTGAAATATAACATGGTCAGGGCTGAGATAGGAAGGAAAGGAGAGGCGACAGAGTAGTTGCATTGCAGGGAGACTGGGACAGTCAGGGAATCTGGGGAGTTATAGTTAGGACCCTCTCAGTGGTGTGGGTAACTCAAACAGGAATGTGCGTAATTATCTGTAGGTCCTGTAAAGATAGAGGGCCCTCTCACTCCCCATACAAACAGGATCCCATTAAAGCCGGGGCTGAGGCAGTAAATATGACAGTGACAGATTGAGAGAAGCAGGGAATAGTCAGACTGATAGTATCCCAGACTAATTTACGGAATCCGGATGGTTCATCCCACCTCACTGTTGGTTATACCTCCCTGAATACATCTGTCACGAAAGAATAACCTACAATAGCCAACCTCGCCGCGATATTTAATAGATTGAAATCACAACAGGATGCAGTCTCAGCTCTTGATATTGTGAATGGGTTCCGATCCGTACCTGTGTACCCAGAATGCCAGAATAAGCTGGTGTTTACTGTCGAAGGAAAACAGTACACCTGGATCCAGTTACCTCAAGGATCCCACAATATTCCAGTATATCCCACCGATGTATAGCTGATGGAGTTAGTCACATTGATCTTACCAACACCTCATTACCTCAGTTGGTGAGAAGGAACATATCTGGATATTAAACAGACTATTGGGTCAGGTCAGCCAGGACGGACTTAAAATTAAGCCACAGAGAGTGCAACTGGGAAGGTAGGGAGAGACGTACCTGGGACATCATATCAGGGAGATCAAATCAGGAAGGGAGAGGGGAGAGTCCCAGCAGAATGAAGGACCACGATTTTAAAACTATCCATGCGCACACACCATGAAGGGGTTAAGGTAAACTTTAGGATTGTTTAATTATTGGAGGACTTTTGTGGAGAATTATCCAGAAATAGTAGAACCATCACAAGCCCTGACACAAGCACTGACATTAGCCAGGGATCAGGGAGTCAGCATATACACAGACAGTCTGCATGCCGATTGTTCATGACCATGTGTTGGCCTGGGCTCGGTGACAGAACATCACCCTGTCTGGGGGCCACATTGAGCATGAGGAACCGGTCAGAGAGTTAGTGGAAGCAGCTAACTTTCCCAGTGAAGCAGCAATAGTGAAGATTAGAGCTCACAGGAAAGTAGAAACTGCACAACAATGGGGCAGTGAGTATGTGAGTAAGGCAGGTGAAATACTGACTGAAACAGTGCAGACATTTGGGGATGTGGCAGTTGCTACAGAAGCGAGAAAGGAAAGTTGGAAACATTCCCAGAAATAGCCCCACAACAGGAGAAAGAGGAATGGGAAAAAGCGGGGGGGGGGGTGCAGTAATGGGACAAGACAGAGTCTAGATGATCCAGCAGTGCCACCACACTGTATAAGACAAACATTATTAAAAATATATCATGGGCAGGTCCATCTTGGGCAGGATACAATGCAATATCAGATGACCCACTACAGGGGTGGCCTAGAACAGGGAGAGATACAGCAAGGTTTTGTCGAAGGGGTATAGTCTGTGCACAGTGTGAGCCAGGGAAAGCAATCAGGACAAACTGGAGGCAGCAGCAGGGACCCAGGGGCCCATGGGAACAATTATGGATGGATTTTACACATACCCCCATCACAATCCCAGGGAAAGAAATCCTGCTGGGTCTTAATAAGCAGGTTTACTCAGTGGGTGGAAGCGTTCCCCTGCAGATTCTGACCAAGGGACACATGTTACAGGGAATGTAGTTAAACAGCTATGTGCCCTGTTTGGTACTGAACAGAAATCCCATCCCCCATACCATCCCCAGAGCTCAGGTACAGCAGAAGGAATGAAGCAGACACTGAAAGCTAGTCTGATTAAGGTCCTGACAGAGACAGGCAGGGATGGGTTAGAGTACTCCACACCAACCTAATGAAACTGAGGTCAACCCTAGCAAAGGGAACTGGGCAGTTCCCCTTTGAATTAGTGACTGAACGGACTATGCAGCTGCCAGAGGGTGTGGTAGTGGGAGGGCTGGAGATGTGCAATGACAAGGATAGAGTTTGTGAAAGAACTGGCAAAGCAACTGCATGAGCTGAGAGGGGAATTTGCAGAAGGATAGAGAATCAGAAATTGGGAAAGGGAGCTCATAAACATCCCAGCTGACATCCTGAACCCAGGGGATCAGGTCAGGGGGAAAATATTCCTGGAACGTATGAAGGAAATACATCAAAATGCTGGACTTGGCTGGGGGAGCCACAGCGTTCCAGAGAGGGAACTCTCCCATCATGCATTAGTAAGCAGCACTGAATAAACATTGGTCGTGCTGCTCAACACAGAATTCAAGGCTCCTCTTCGATATTTCTCCCAGCAACAGCTGTGCAGGGGCATGTTGCTGGCTGGAGGTCTGTGGTCAGTACCTCTGTTCCACAAGGATCAGAACTGGGACATCTGTTGTTTGCAACATATATCAATGATTAGCCTGAAAGTGTAAACAATTTAATTAGCAAGTATCGCTAGTAGCCACACACTCAGACAACAAGCAACATGAATTCGACTGGGAAAACACTACTATCATAGGGCAAGCCAGACAGAGAACAGCCAGGGAATTCCTAGAAGCATGGCATTCATCCACAAACTCCATCAACAAACACATCGACCTGGACCCAATATACCAACCACTACAGCGGACAGCTGAAACTGACAACCGGAAGCGGCAAGGAAAGACCACTATAAATACCGGAAGAAACATCAAAGAAGCTCTTCACAGGAGGCTCCAGAGCACTGATGATGTCTCCTAGCCAGGGGGCGAAACGTTTGCAACAAAAACTTCCAGCTCGGCGAACAGAACCACAACAACGAGCACCCGAGCTACAAATCTTCACGCAAACTTTTAGCAAGTTTGTACATGGCACAAAGTGAGGAAGTTGTGAATCGTGAAGAATGTTGTTAAAGGAAACATCAAGGACGAGATCAGTTGGAAAGTTATGCGGATAGATTTTAATTCAGACAAGAGTGTGGTGATGCATTTTGGGAGGCTCATTGTAAGAGGAATGTATACACTAAATGGAAGGGCCCTAAGCAACTTTGATAGACAGAGAGATCTTCAGGTGCAAGTTCACAGCTCCCTGAAAGTGGTGAAGGAGGTGGATGGCAGGCTTGTGAGGAGACTGAATATAAAACTGTAGTTAGGCCACCTTTGTGCCGTTTTGATCACCGCATTATAAGGAGGATGTGGAGGCTTTGGAGAGGGTGAAAACAGGTTTACCAGGACATTGCCTGGATTGGGAGAGGTTGGAAAAACTTGAATTGATGTCTTGGGAAAGTCGGTGGCTGCTGGGTGACCCGACAGGCACAGATAGAGTGAATAATCTGAATCTTTTCCAAGGTGGAAATGACAAATTCTAGAGGCCATACAGTTAAGGGGAGAGGGGGCAAGTTTAAAGAAAATAAAAACCGAAAGAACAGCAGATGACGTAAATCAGAAACAAAAACAGAAGTTTCTGGAAATGCTGAGCAGGTATGGCAGCGTCTGTGAAGAGAAATCAGAGTTCATGTTTCTGAGGATGGACCCGAAACATTCACGTATTTTTTTCTTCACAGATGCTGCAAGACCTGCTGAGCATTTCCCACATGTGAACATTTAAAGGGAGTTGTGTCAGGCAATTTTCTTATGCAAAAGGTGGGAGATGACCAGAATGCACTCTCCTGGGAGGTGTCAAAAGCAGAAACAATCACAACATTTAAAAGGTATTTGGACACTCACATAAGATTGCGTGGGTTGGCAGGGATATGGATGATGTACAGGCAGATGGAATTAGTTTGGAATGGCACCATGGTCCGCACACACATGGTGGGCCGATTATTCTGGTGCTGTCCTGTTCTGTTTTCCAGGGGATAGAATGTGTGGAGCAAGCGTTAATTTTTTTTTGGAACACACAGTACGTTGATGCATTTTGAGAGAAGGAATGTAGAAAGGGAGTATATATTTGAACGGCACAGACACAAAGAATAAAGACTGAGGGACTGGGGGACAATGTGTACAAACCTTTAAAGGAGAGAGGACATAATCAATGAGTTTTGATCAAAACATATGGGACCCTGGGCTTCATTAATAAAGGGAATGAGAACAAACTCATGGAAACAGTTTCTTGGACTGGTTAGGTTACAGTCAATCATTATATTCAATTCTGGTCAACAGATTCCTGGTCAGGAAGGATATGAGGGATCTTCAGAGTGTGGAGTATAGACTTAGTGGAGTGGTTCACTGATGAAGAAAATGCAGTCTCTGGATTGATTTAGAAAAATTGCTTTTTCTTTGAAGAAATCAAGTTGAATATATTTTTATCGATTAAAATGGATAAGATTACAACAGATCTAGATAGAACAGACAATTTTAAAAAACTGTATTCGATTGGGGATGGCACAAGATTTAAGATGAGCTGTAATGTTTTGAGAAAGTGGGAGATGAGCAAGTGTTCCCACTGACTGTATTGGCTGGAAATATGCAGAACATGCTGCCTGTAATAGTGGTGAAAGTAGAGATGGTCAATGATTAAAGAATACAATGATATCACATCAGAGGGAAATAAACTTGCAGGGTTTTGGGGACAGATGGACAACGAGAATATGGGATTCTGCACAGAGAGCCAGCTTGGATTTGATGGGCCCCTTTCTGTGCCATAATGCATTTTTTTTGTACTTGCTTAACTTATCCTAGTTATTTGTCTTCAGGGGTTAAATTATCATTAAAGTAAATCTGCTCTGTGTTCAGGTTGTCTTTCCACAGCAGGAGATAATGTTTCCTGTTTTATACTTGGTTCTGGGGGAGTCCCCAGGTAGGGTACACAGAACTGAACACCTATTCCAGGGTGTTTTTACCAGGATTGTGAATATCTTGTACATCCAGTGCCACACCAATACCTGAAATGCTTTCCGACTGACTGACTAAATGAAATATGTTCCTTCTACAGCACGTTGCTGGCTGGAGGTCTGTAGCCAGTGTTGTTCCACAAGGATCAGAACTGGGACATCTATTGTCTGTTAAATATATTAATGATTAGCATGGAAATGTAAACAACTTAATTAGCAAGTTTCTAGATGGTACAAATTGATGAAGTGAATCATGAAGAATGTTGTCAAAGGATACAGCAAGAAAGAGATCAGTTGGAAAACCCATACGGAGACAGATTTTAACCCAGACAAGTGTGAGGTGATGTATTTTGGGAGACTCATTGCAAGAGGAATGTATTCACAAAACCGAAGGGCTCTCAGCAGCATTGATGTACACAGGGAACTTCAGCGGCAATTTCACGGCTCCCTGAAAGTGGTGAAGGATCTGTATAGCATACTTGCCTTCTTTTGTCAGGGGACTGAATATAAAGCTGTCAGACCCCTGACAAAAATCCAAGTCTTTCCAACCTCTCCAAATCCAGGCAACATCCTGGTAAACCTGTTTTCACACTGTCCAAAGCCTCCACATCCTCCTTTTTATGTGGTGATCAAAACAGCACACAATACTTAAAAGGTGGCCGAATTATTGTTTTATTTATTTTTAATATATTCAGTCCCTTGCGCGGGGGGACCTAGAATCAGGGGATGTAGAGTCAGTGGATAGAGCTGAGGAATCCTAAGGGTAAAAAGATCCTCTTGGAAGTTATCTACAGGCCCCCAAACAGTAGTCTGGATGTGGGATGTAAGTTGAATCAGGAGCTGAAATTGGCCTGTTGCAAAGTTGTTATGGGGGATTTCAACATGCAGGTAGACTGGGAGAATCAGGATGGCATTGGACCTCAAGAAAGAGACTTTGTGGAGTGCCTCCAAGATGGATTTTTAGAACAGCTGGTGCTGGAGCCGACCAGGGAGAAGGCAATTCTGGATCTGGTATTGTGCAACGAACCAGAATTGGTCAGGGACCTCGAAGTGAAGGAGCCATTGGGAAGTAGTGACCATAATACAATAAGATTCAATCTGCAATTTGAGAGGGAGAGGGTACAATCAGAAGTGACAATATTTCAGTTGAATAAAGGGAACTATGGAGCTATGAGGGAGGAGCTGGCCAAAGTTCAATGGTGCAATACCTTAGCAGGTATGACAGTGGAGGAACAATGACAGATATTGCTGTGTATAATGAAGATGATGCAGGATCAGTTCATTCTAAAAAGGAAAAAAGATCCTAGGAGGAGGCACGGGACGCCGTGACTGACAAGGGAAGTTAAGAAACATATAAAGTTAAAAGAGAAAAAGTATAACATAGCAAAGATAAGTGGGTAAACAGAGGACTGGGAAGCCTTTAAAGAACAACAGAGGATTACTAAGAAGGAAATACGCAGAGAAAAAATGAGGTACGAAGGTAAACTGGCCACAAATATAAAGCTTTTTTAGGTATGTGAAAGGCAAAAAAATGGTTAAGACTAAAATTGGACCCTTGATGACAGAAACAGGGGAATATATTACGGGGAACAAAGAAATGGCAGAAGAATTGAATTGGTACTTCAGATCTGTGTTCACTGGGGAAGACACAAGCAATCTCCCTGAGGTAACAGTGGCTGAACGACCTGAACTGAAGGGAATTTATATTTGCCAGGAATTGGTGTTGGAGAGACAGTTAGAGTCTGAAGGTTGATAAGTCCCTGGGGCCTGATGGTCTACATCCCCGGGTACTGAAGGAGGTAGCTCGAGAAATTGTGGATGCGTTGGTGATTATTTTCCAGATTCCAATAGATTCGGAATCAGTTCCTGCGGATTGGAGGGTGGCTAATGTACCACTTTTTAAGAAAGGTGGGAGAGAGAAAGCAGGAAATTATAGACCAGTTAGTCTGACCTCAGTGGTGGGAAAGATGCTGGAGTCTATTATAAAGGATGAAATTACGACACATCTGGATAGTAGTAACAGGATAGGTCAGAGTCAGCATGGATTTATGAAGGGGAAATCATGCTTGACTAATCTTCTGGAATTTTTTGAGGATGTAACTCTGAAGATGGACACGGGAGATCCAGTAGATGTAGTGTACCTGGACCTTCAGAAAGCTTTTGATAAAGTCCCACATAGGAGGTTAGTGAGCAAAATTAGGGTGCATGGTATTGGGGGCAAAGTGCTAACTTGGATTGAAAGTTGGTTGGCTGATGGGAAACAAAGAGTAGTGACAAACGGCTCCATTTCGGAATGGCAGGCAGTGACCAGTGGGGTACCGCAGGGATCAGTGCTGGGACCGCAGCTTTTTACAATGTATATTAGTGATGTAGAAAATGGTATTAACAATAGCATTAGCAAATTTGCTAATGATACTAAGCTGGGTAGCAGGGTGAAATGTGAGGAGGATGTTAGGAGATTACAGAGTGACCTGGGCAGGTTAGGTGAGTGGTCAGATGCATGGCAGATGCAGTTTAATGTGAATAAATGTATGGTTATCCACTTTGGTGGCAAGAACAGGAAGGCAGATTACTACCTAAATGGAATCAATTTAGGTTAAGGGGCAGGACAAAGAGATCTGGGTGTTCTTATACACCGGTCAATGAAGGTAAGCATGCAGGTACGGCAGGTAGTGAAGAAGGCTAATAGCATGCTGGCCTTCATAACAAGAGGGATTGAGTATAGAACCAAAGAGGTTCTTCTGCAGCTGTACAGGGCCCTGGTGAGACCACACCTGGAGTATTGCGTGCAGTTCTGGTCAACAAATTTGAGGAAAGTCATTCTGGCTATTGAGGGAGTGCAGCGTAGGTTCACGAGGTCAATTCCTGGAATGCTGGGACTCCCTTACACTGAAAGACTGGAGTGACTGAGCTTGTATACCCTTGAGTTTAGAAGACTGAGAGGGGATCTGATTGAGACATATATCATTAAAGGATTGGACACTTTGGAGGCAGGAAACATGTTTACGCTGATGGGTGAGTGCTGAACCAGAGGACACAGCTTAAAAATACGTGGTAGACCATTTAGGACAGAGATGAGGAGAAACTTCTTCACCCAGAGAGTGTGTGTGAAATGCTCTGCCCCAGAGGGCAATGGAGGCCCAGTCTCTGGATTCATTTAAGAAAGAGTTGGATAGAGCTCTCAAGGATAGTGGAATCAAGGGTTATGGAGATAAGGCAGGAACAGGATACTGATTAAGGATGATCAGCCATGATCATATTGAATGGTGGTGCAGGCTCGAAGGGCAGAATGGCCTACTCCTGCACCTATTGTCTACTGTCTATTGTCTATTGAGTGGAATATGTCTCTTCTTTAGAACACACAGTCAGTTGATGCATTTTGAGAGAAGCAATGTCGAAAGGGAATATATATTTGAATGGCACAGACACAAAGAGCAGGACAGCGGGAATAGGGGACCATGTGTACAAAGGAGAGAGGACATAAAGTGTTTTGTGTAAAACAAATGGGATTCTGGGCTTTATTAACAGGGGGAATGATAACAAACTCATTGGATTGATGCTGACCCTTGACAAAGTCCTAGTTAGGTCACAGTCAATCATTGCATTCAATTCTGGTCAACAGATTCCTGGTCAGAACGAGGAAGTTAAAATACCATAGAGGGGCCAGTTCCATACTTTTTACTTCTCTTTCAGGACACCATGGGGACTCAAGGGTTAAACATTCCCCTGCCAAATGCCTTATTTCATCAACTCTTACAATACATACAGAACACCTCAGAAGGGGGGAGGCTGACAGTATCTCAAAATAGAACCTCTTGCAGCCACACATGTGGATTGCCCCGTAACCCCAGACAGAGGAATTTGCCCTTTCCAGACAAGACTGAGAATCCTGGGCACAATCCTGTTAAACTGCCTCCTGCTCCCATTGTGTTACCTCCCCTCCATATTATGATGCGTAAGTGAATCCCCCATTTACTGAAGGAAGAACCCTTCTGCCTTAATCTCTTCCCATCAACACATAATCATGAACAATACGATAATCATCACACATTATCACAGGACATCGCCATTCATCAAGCTTTGTAAGGTCATAATTACCTGCTTTAAACTGTGTAATGATAATCGCCCATGTGACTGATATGTCTTTGTCTAATTCCTATTAAATATACTGTCTCTGTGGGTAAGGCAGAGATTTATGAAGAACAGTCTCTACAAGTAGACACTCGGCTACTTTAGAGACGCTTTGAAACTCTCGCCAGCTGCCCAATAATAAAGCTACTGCTGTTGTGCAGAAAACTCGCATCGTCTGGATTTGTGGAATAAAATAGGCACCAACAATGAAGGATACGAGTAATCCTCAGAGTGTGGAGCACAGACTTACTGGAGTGGTTCACTGATGAAGAAAATGCAGTCACTGAATTGATTTGAAGAAAGTTACCAAAGAGGATTACATGTGTGCCAAACAGCATAAGCAGTGAGTGACAGACAGAGCGAAGCAATCTGGTAAACAACAGAACAGATCTAAGATCTGCAGTCCAGCCACATCCTGTTGTGAATGAAGTCAGAGCGCAGCTGGAGTTCTGAGGACAGTTCTCTTCAAGGTATTAACCAACAAGAATGTCAGACTAGATTAATTATCATAAAACTCAAGTCGGTTTGATATTCATATATTTACAATCAGAGTTCAATTCACCAAATGTAGCTGAAGGTAAAGATAATCTTCAAGTGATTGTAACAGTGAAGACATCTGCATAGTTGTTTATCAAATTAAAGTCTCTTGTGTTGAGATAGTAATAATTTTAAAGAGATTTTAAAATGTAAGGTGACTTGAGTGTAATGGAAGAAGTTGATTGGTGGGTAGCTGATACTCTTGTTTTAGTCTGAAGTTAATTTAGGATTAGTTAACAAATAAACACATGGTAGGGAATCCCAGCCCCATGGAGTGCACATCCAGTTCCATGTGGGAAAACCAAGACACTTCTTGTGTGAGCGACAACCACAAGAACATGGAGGAGACACGGGAAATGTCAGGAACACTAGTTTGACTACGGTTAAAGTACTGCACACATTTCTGATCCCCACATTCCAGGGTTGATGTGATCACACCAGAGAGGGTACAGAGGAGATTGATCAGAATGTTCCTACAGTTAGAGAACTTCTGCTCTGAGGAAAGATTGGATAGGCTGGGGAGGATTTCCGAGGAGGATGAGCTGAGATTTAATTGAAGTGATAAAATGCTGAGGAATACAGATCAGTAACAGAGAGGTCAGAAACTGGAGGTTTTAGATTGCAACTAATTCTCAGAAAGAAGGGGGAGGGGAGAATTCATTTCACTCGGAGATGGTGGAGACCAGAATCTCACTGATGGGGTGGCAGAGGCAGTAACCAGCATCACATTTGAGTAAAAGGACATGGATGTAACTGAAATGCTGGAACATACAGGGCTATGGACTAAAGTCTGCAGACTGGGATCAATGTGATTTATTTGTCATTTCTCCAGAATACTAAACTTCAGTCCAATTTGAGAATTTATGAGCATCATCAGACTTGAACTCCAAATGTCAGAATAAATTTATCAGAAAGTTGCAGCACAGATATAGACCACTTGGCCCATCCTGTATGTGTTGGCTGTAATAGAATTATCCAGGCTTTACAGCATTCTGTACTCACCAATGACAGCAACAATTTCAGACTCTGAACTCGGCCCTATGTGTTATAATCTGTTTTTTCATTGACAGCTGCACACCTTGTTTCCTGGTTTCTTTCACAGCCATAACTCCATTCCCCCTGGCCTTGAGGGACTATTTCTGCTGTTTAGTCTCTCCTGCCTTTCCCCTGTGTGACAGACTGTCTTTTTGTCCTAGTCTCACCCCCACTTTAGTCACACCCTGTTCCATTTCTGATGGTTCCCAGGCTCTGTGACTTCACTGCGTCCCCCTGGGTCAATGGCATGAATTTTGAATTCTCTTCCTCCAGAGATAATTGGAAATCTTTCTGGTTGCAGTTTCCCCCAGATTTTATTTTTAAAAACAGAGCATTTGTGTAAGAGTCAAATATCCGTGAGCCTTCATCCACAATTCCCAGCATTTGGATGTAATCTGTGACCCTCCCACAGATGTACAGGTTTTCTCTATTGGGCGTGCTAACATGGTCTGTAGTGTGCAGGTTCGGAGGGTTGGGTTAGCTATGGTTAATGTGAGGTTTTGGAGGTAAGATGGGAGAGCAGGTCATTGCGGGCTCGATGGACCGAATAGCCTCTTTCTGCACCAACGGGATTCTGTGATTCTAACTGGTTGCGATTGCTGTCATGTTTTCCTCATGCCAGGTCATTTAGCTCAGGTACACACGCTGCCTCAGAGTTTCTGTGGGTGCTCACTCACTCCTTTCCTTCAGTTTTACAGCAATTTCACACTGTATATGAGGGTGAGAATGAATTTGTAAATACAAATACTCCAACTGAAACCCCTCACAGGTCAGGACCTGTTTCTGCTGCTGATGTCGCTCACAAGGGAACAGGAAAATAAAGATTCAGTCATACATCTTACAAGAACACAGAGGTTACAATCACCAGGAATGGCTACACAGCTTAAAACTCTTTTCTCAAGAAAAGAGGAGGCTGAGAGACAACCTGGTACAAGCAGGAAGCTTTGTGCCTGTGTTTTCAGAGAGTCGAGGTTGAAATAATTGGCTTGGAAGCATGTTTCCTTGCCACTGAACATGAGCAGGTTTAGTTCAAACACAGGAGGTTTGTTCAGTCAGTAACAGTGTGTTAGACATGGAGGTGAAGTGAACGGTGAGGGGAAATGTTACCACAAGCTGCAGATGGACAACTTTCATTGGAACAGGAGGAGGCCATTCAGCCCCTCAACCCTGCTCAGCCATTCAATATGATCATGGCTGATTTGTGGCCTAACTTGCAATTTTCAAAACTCTCCAAACTCCTCAATAAACTCCTCTCCAACAGACAAGATCAATATTGAAAAACTAATCATTTGCAAATGCAGGGAAATCAGAAACAAAAACAGAAATTGCTAGAAATATTCAGCAGGTCTGGCAGCATCTGTGGAGAGTGAACCTTTGGGCCCAGTGCCCAGTCAGGTGACCAGCTGCAGCTGACCATTCTGCCTTTTCTGGAACACTCTCTGGAACAGGTTCTGGTGGGAGGGGAATGAGATTGTCAATCACAACTGAGAGAAAAGGAGGACGTGCTCAATCAGAATGAAACTCATTTTGGTCTTTCACTTTTAATTCAACTGCAAAAATTATTCATTATCATTTTAGAAATAATAGGTCAGAAATCAACTCTTCATGTCATTGGGCCTGGGAAACTGTTAATTCTGACCTGGTCCAGCCTACATGTGAATCCAGACCCTGAATAATGGGGTTGATACTGAACCATCTCCTGGGCAGTTAGAATGGATGACAAATGCTGCCCCAGCAAGTGATGTCGTGATCCCATGAACAAACAAAACAAATCCAATCACTGTGGTTACTTGTGAACTCGTTCATGTTTCATCAAGCTGGATATCTGAGTGAACTGCTTCCCACACGGTGGCACTGGGCGGCACGGTGGCACAGTGGTTAGCACTGCTGTCTCACAGCGCCTGAGACCCGGGTTCAGTTCCCGCCTCAGGCGACTGACTGTGTGGAGTTTGCACGTTCTCCCCGTGTCTGCGTGGGTTTCCTCCGGGTGCTCCGGTTTCCTCCCACAGTCACAAAGATGTGCGGATCAGGTGAATTGGCCATGCTAAATTGCCCGTAGTGTTAGGTAAGAGGTAAATGTAGGGGGATGGGTGGGTTGCGCTTCGGCGGGTCGGTGTGGACTTGTTGGGCCGCAGGGCCTGTTTCCACACTGTAAGTAATCTAATCTAATTCCACACTCAGAGCAGGTGAATGGTCTCTCCCCAGTGTGTATTCACTGGAGTACAGTGAGGCTGGATGGTGTCCTGAACCCAGTCCCTCAGTGAGAGCACCTGAATGGTCTCACACTGCTCTCCTGTGACCGGGAGAGATGATATTCACCATCCTGGGTGGGTACAGATACCTCCAAGAGGGATTTAGTGAAAGTTGATCAGGTTAAACTGTTCACATTCATGAAAGAATCAATAATGAGGAGGCAGCGATGTAAAGGGATTGACAAAAGAAGCACATGTGACATGAGACAAAACGCTTTCCTGCAGAGAAAGTTTATGGTCAGGAATGCACTGCCAAAGAGTGTGGTGGAGCCACGTACAATGAAGAGAATAGAATTGAACAGTTACTGGAAGAGAGCGCGAATGGGAAGGTTTCTGGGGGAAAGGTAGAAGAATGGCATTCAGTGAGGGGATCCTTTGCAGAGCTGATGAGCCAATCAGCCTCCTTTTGCGCAGTAACAATTCTGTGAACATTTCATTCTGAGACCTCTAAGGCCCTCTGGGGAAATATCAGGAAAGACATTTGAAAAGACGTCAGACTGTATGAGGATCTCAGTGAACAAAAGCGAGACACAGATACAGAGAGGTTTCAGGATAGATTGAATCAAATGTTACCAATTTGCACGGCCACCAATATTACAGCAACTACAAGTGGGAGTCAACAAGAGAGTGGAATTAGAGCACCAAATAAATCTTAAACATTTATGCGAAAGGGGATGCTGGGTAAAGATCCCACAGTTAGTGCTTATTTAATTCAAGACATATCAGCCAGGGAGCTCATCGTCCTATATCTATCCTATTGGGCTCTTGAAGAATTTTGTTCATTCCAAGTGTTTCATATTTCCGTCCTCCAGAGAAGACAGCTTCATGCTCCTCAATCTCTCCTGACAGGGAAAAGCTGCTGTTAGAATTCAATTCACTTGGGCATGTTACTGACTGCTTCATGGATTGCAATTGGCAATTGAAACTGTAAGGTTACTGTATAAACTATCTTCAATTGTATTGCCAGATTGCCAGACACATGAGGGGCTTTAAGAAAAAGAACTTAACTTAACATTGTGTAAATGTGGGGACTGTGGGAAGGAATCCACTTATCCCTCCCAACGGGACACTCACCGACACAGTCACACTGGGAAGTGGCTGGTCACCTGCCCCATGTATGGGAAGGGATTTACTCGATCTTGCAATCTGCTGAGGCACCAGAGAGGACACAGAGGATTTAGACCCTTCACCTGCTCAGTGTGTGAGAAAGGATTCATTCAAATCTCTCTCCTGCAGAGACATCAGTGCATTCCCAACGGGGAGAGGCCATTCACCTGCTCCATGTGCGGGAAAGGATTCACTCAGTCTTCTGATCTGCTGAGACCCCAGCGAGCCCACTCTGGGGAAAGGCCATTCAGATGCTCACTGTGTGAGAAGGGTTTCAGTGATTCATCGCTCCTGCTGATACACCAGAGGGTTCACACTGGGTAGGAGTTGTTTACCCCTCAGTGTGACAAGGGATTTGCTGCATCTTCAGAGAGCCCAGTGAGTGCACACAGGGAAGTGGTCATCCCCCTGCTCCGTGTGGGGTAGAGTTCACACATCACTGCAGGACTCTGATTCTGCAGTTATTGTCCATCAGAGTCAGGACTGCACCTTTTACATGATGACACTGTTGGAGTATTGATGTTGTGGTTGTTGTTAACCACATTAACTGGGCTGGAGTTGACAGAATTTATATTGCCACTTTCTGAACCTCAGGATGTCTCTCTGGGCAGTGAGTCTCCACAAACAGCAATGTGACAATAAGCAGGGATCATCTGTTTTGATTTAAATTGCTCTATAGCAGTGCTGCTTCACAGCACCAGGTACAAGGTTGGAGTCCAGCCTTGGTCAACGGCCTGTGAGGAGTTCCCACATTCTCCCCATGACAGTGTGGGTCTCCTCCAGGTCCTCTGGTTCCCACAGCCCAAAGATGTGCGGGTTAATTGGATCAGTCATGCTAAATTGTCCAGTGTCCATGAATATGCAGACTAGGTGGATCAGCCATGGCAAATGCTGTGTTACAGGGATGGTGTGCTCAGGGTGGGATGTTCTTCGGATGGTCGGTGGGATTTGATGGACCAATGCTCTCCTTCCACGTTGTCGGGATTCTATTCTATGATTGAGGATAAAGGTTGCACAGCAGGGTGCCCTTGGAGAAGGAGCATGTGGTGTGTATCAATGCTCTCGATGCCTTTAGATAGAGGTGGGCATTGCAGGGGATACAGTACTTTATCTCTGTCGCTGCCCCCTCCCCCCAACTCTACCTTGATTTACTCCCTTCTCACTTTGTCACTTGTAATGGTTTGCTTTGCCCGTAAGGGGCTTGGTGTGTAGATATTCAATTGGTTACACAGGGTGGTTTCCTGCTGGTGATTATGTATTAACAAAAAACCAAAATGGCGAAATGATGATTTTGATGGTGGGAAGGTTGCTCAGCTGTGTGTGATAACACTTCTGGGTCGGAGAAATCAGGGGGGAAAAGAACGCTTCACAGCTCACAGAACGAGAACTGAAAAGCAGTTAAATCAAACCAAAGGTTCAGACAGGGAAGGAATATTTCCCTGGAATTTGAGTAACTGGAAAGTGATGGTGTCCGGGAATAGACAGGATTTTATTTTACAGGGCATTTGAAATTTTAAAAACTGTTATATTCAGATCGGTTTGATTATTTTACTTTTATTTATTCTGGAATAAACTTTAACACAAGGTTTGCAAATTTGTTTTTTTTTAATGTAAAAGACAAATATTATATAAAATCCCTCAAACCTTCCCTCACTGAAAACTGATGTGGAAGTGCAATCTCCTGGAGAATCCCTGCCCTGCCTACTTCTTCCTACCCGGGCTGCATGACTATGTACATACCTGGGAGATAGCAGGAGGCAGAGACCATTCAGTCTTTCAATCCTGCTTCACCAATCAATGGGAAACAGCTGACCATCCAGCTCAGTCTCCTGTTCCTGCTGTGTTCCAATCCCCTTAGAGATAGTTCTTCGAGGTAAATTCATCAAAGTCCTCCTTTGGCTTCACTGCCTTTTGTTCCAGTGACGTTGCTGTGTTACTGTGTGAGTGTAGACATGGGTAATGTGATGGTTCTGCCTCCTGGAGGATACACTCAGCATCCCTCTTCATCCCTCATCATCCTGCAGGAACATCAACTGGGTTTCAGCAACTAGAGATGGAAACCATTTCCAGGATATGGGGATCACTGGCTCAGCCAGCATTTATTCCCCATCTCGCGTTACCCTTGAGAAGATGGTAGTGAGCTGCTGTCTTGAACAATTCGCAGTCGATTTGGCGCAGATAGACCGACAATGCTGGGAGGGAGAGTGTTGCAGGATTTTGGCCGATTAACTCTCAGTCTTTGGTTTGTCAAATGCTGGTTAAATTAATCATGATCTGCACATGATTTTGAGATTTCAGTCTGTGAATCTTCACCATCCAGCACCCTGTGTAAAGGAATATGTACAGATTAGAAATTCAGAACAGAGAATTCTAGTTTCTCTGGAATATCTTTTTTACCTTTCTTCCCCCAAAGCTGTAACCCTCCAGCCCACATACTCTCTCCCACCATTCTTCTACCCCCTAATGTACACCCTCCCCATTCTCATGGAGTTACTGATAAACACATCCATAGCACCACTTCCCATCCTGGTTAGACTCTGTACCCTTTCTGGGTTCACTTCCTTTCCCTTCAGTTGCTGCAAGGCAATAATGTAACCGCAGAATGAAACAAAAAGAAACAGAAAGGAAGGTGACAGATCCTGGACAGAAGAGGAACCTTCAGTCTGGGAGAATGGGTCAGAGCTTCTTTGTTTCCCATTGGTCGATTCCCAGCATTATGACGCATTGGGGTTGGAACCTGGTCCCACGTGGGTGTGATGAAACCTTAACTCTCCTCTTCTACCCAATCACAGTGTGAAATACTTTCTGCTAGTTACCCCAAAGCACATGGTCCAAAACCCGCCCACATTCTGTACATGTACAGTGCCGGGTTTCCCCACACACGTGTGGTCCCTGCCTCTGGGATTGTGGGAGTTGCAGTCCCCAGGAAGCCACTGGAGCCCTGTCTCTGGAACATGAATGAAAAGTGTGGGGTGGAGAGTGTGGATATTGGATCCCCATTCAGACACACAGGACATGTGAGCTGTCACTGGGTTTTGCTGAGACATTCACTTAGACAACCCAATTTCTGATGTAAGGAATATAGAATCAGCCAATTGCGGGTGGGAGGTTAATAAGGAGGAGCAGATTTTAAGCGGAGGTAGCTGAGTAGTTAGCACTGCTGCCTCACAGCATCAGGGACCCAGGTTTGATTCCAGCCTTAGGTGACTGTGTGGAGTACACACGTTCTCCCCGCGTCTGCGTGGATTTTCTCTGGGTGCTCCAGCTTCCTCCCACAGTTCAAAGACATGCAGGTTAGGTGGATTGGCCATGCAAAATTGTCCAGTTTCCATGCATGTGCTGGTTAGGCCATTAGCCATGGGAAATGCAGAGTTACAAGGAGTGGACGTGTCTGATTGGGATGCTCATCATAAGGTTGGTGTGGACTCTATGGACAAATACCCTCCCTCTGCACTGTCAGGATTCTATTCTATTCTCATGAAGAAGAATGTATCTATCTCAATGTGTTGTGAATCTGTGGAATTCCCTGTTCAAAATGCAGTGGATGCCAGGACAATGAGCAAACTTAATGAAGAGATACAGATTTTTAATTTGCAACTAGTTGAAGGGTGAGAGAGAGCAGGCGGGAAAATCCAGCTGAGACCGAGGTTTTACCATATTAAATAATCATCATATTAAATGGGGGAGCTGGTTCGAAGGGCTGCATTGCCTCTCCTGTGCCCAGTGCTTATCTTCTTACGGTAATAACCGGAAAGCTGAATCCAAAACTCACCACCTTCACCCAAGGAGATTTTTGTAAAATGCAGGATAGTCAAGTGGATTAGCAATTCAAACTTAGATAATGAGGAAGCTTCTAGGAGATAATGATTTTGCAATTTTAAACCAGGGGAGATGTTAATTTATACTTTTAGTCTATGTAGTACATTCACAGCATCCAGAATAATTTGTTGAGAATATCTATCCTACACTTTCTTACAAAGCCAAGGTCTCTGATAATGAAAACCAAAAGACCCAGAAAACATCACCTCACCCCATTATGTGACAATAGACTTGTGATAAATCTGGATGAATTTAGAACACAGATGGAAAGCGGGAAGATTAAATCCAATCCCAGGATCCTGTGTTTAAACAAAGGAGACTAAACAATAGGATGAGGGAGAAGTTGGCGAATGTAGACTGGAAGCAAAGACTTTCTGATGGAGGAATATCAAAGCAATTTTTCAAAGTGTTCAGAAAAAGTATATATCAGTCAAAAAGAAGAAGTGTAGAAAAATCTGCCATGGTGTCTAAGGAAATAAAAGGTATACAAATTGGCAAAGCCCAGCGAGAAATTAGGAGATTAGAAAAACGTAAAAGATCAACTGAAGGATGGATGGGATTGGGGGGAAAAAGTGATGAGTAGCTATCCACAGGGCCGGAATAGCAGTTTACACTGCTAGCGGGGAAATTATTGTACGGGGAACATATGGTCTCTAATTGTTGAAGCACTTTACTGTTACCATAGAGATAATCCTGATAAAGCTAAAAATCACAGCACACTCCAAAAGCTTGAACTTCCAAATAAGCCTGTTGGATCACAACCTAATGATGTGTGGTTTTCAGGCTGGAGGTCTGTGACCAGTGCTGTGCCACAAGGATCGGTGCTGGATCCACTACTTTTCCTCATTGATATCAATGATTTGGACGTGAACATAAGTTAGTAAGTTTGTACATGACACCAAAATTGGAGGTGTAATGGACAGTGAAAAAGATTACCTCAGAGTACAACTGGATCTTGATCAGATGGGTGAATGGGCTGAGGTGTGGCAGATGGAGTTCATTGAAAGTAGAGTCGCAGTTCGATAGGTTAGTGAAGAAGGCAGTTATTCTGCTTTCCTTTATTTGATGGTATTCCAAAATTGGCTGAGCCAATAAACTGAACAACCAAAACATGATCTCCCAACTGCTATACTCAGTGCACTGCTCAAGAACAGCTAGCATACCAAACACCACCTTCACTGACCTGTCTACCTTCAACCATACTTTCAAGGAACTATCAATCCACACTCGAAGGTCTACTTGTCTGTCAACACTTCCCAGGAACTTGCCATTATGAGGTTGAGTCCTATCCTGGTAACATCTTTCCGAAATCATGAAGAATACAATTGAATGCAGTATTCTAAGGTTGGCCTCACCAATGCCCTATACAGCTACAACATGACCTCCTAACTCCTATACTCAGTGACAGAATCCCTACAACGTTGAAAGAGGCCATTCAGCCCATGAGATCTTACCAACCTTTGAACAGCTTCCATGTAACCGTGCATTTCCCACAGCTAACCCACCTAACGCACACATCATTGGATTGTGGGAGGAAACCAGAGCACTCAGAGGAAGCCCACGCAGACACACACAGGGCGAGTGTGCAAACACCACACAGAGACTGGAATCGAACCAGAGTCCCTTTACTGAACAGTGCACTGACCAATAAAGTCAGTGTCCCAAATATCACGTTCAACATCTGATCTCCCCGAAACTATGCAGTTGTTCTGAGCCCTTCAGAGGGATTGCAGGGGACGGGGAGAAAACAGGAACAGAGTTGAGGTATAGATCTATAAAATAACTCTCCATCCCGCCTCTCCCACTCTGTTGCCCCTGTCTGCTCCCCCCCCACCACGTTCCCGATAGCCCCCCTCGCTGTCTGCCTCCTCAGACCACCTGCCCCCCTCTGTCCCCCTGCCCCCTCTGTCTGCCCCGTCCAGCCTCTCTGTCCATCTCCTCACTCTACTCCCATGTCCCCCTCACCCCCTGTTCCCCCACCCTCCTTGTCCCCTAGTTCTGAACTCCCCACCACAGGAAAAGACCTTGTCCATTTCCCCTATCCATGCCCCTCCTGATTTTATAAATCTCTATAAGGTCACCCATCAGCCTCTGATGCTCCAGGGAAAACAGCCTATTCAGCCTCTTCCTGGAGCTCAAATCCTCCAACCCTGGTAACATCCTCACAATTATTTTCTGACCCCTTTCCATTTGGAGAATATTGTTTTGTTAGGAGACCAGAGTTGCATGGAATATTCCAAAAGTTGCCTAACCAATGTCCTGTGCAGCTGCAATATGACCTCCCGATCCCGACGCTCAACTCTCTGACCAATAAAGGAAAGCATACCAAAACCAAAACAACTGCAGATGCTGTAAACCATTAAAAAAAAGAAGTTTCTGGAAAAGCTTGGCATATATGTAGCATCTGTGAAGAGAAATTTGAGTTAACGTTTCTGAGAAAGGGTGACCGGACCCGAAATATTAGCTGATTTTTCTTGACAGATGCTGCATGGCCTGCTGAGCATTTCCAACAACATCTGTGCAAGTTTAAAGGGAGTTGTGTCAGGCAGGTTTCTTGTGCAGAAGGTGGTAAGTGATTACAACATACTCTCCTGGGAGAAGGTGAAAGCAGAAACAATCACAACATTCAAGAGGCATTTGGGCAGACACATAAGCAGGCAAGGGTTGGCAGGGATATGGATAATATACAGGCAGATGGAATTCGTTTGGAATAGCATTATGATCCGCACAGACATAGTGGGCCAATTATTCGGGTGCTGTATTGTTGTTTTCTGTGGCTAGAATTTTTTTTTGGAAGAAGTAACAAAGAGGATTGATGAGGGCAGAGCGGTGGACATGATCGACATGGACTTCAGTAAGGCGTTCGGCAAGGTTCCCATGGGAGATGGTTAACAAGGTCATGGAATACAGGGAGAACTAGCCATTTGGATACAGAACTGACTCAAAGGTAGAAAGCAGAGGGTGGTGGTGGAGGGTTGCTTTTCAGACTGCAGGCCTGTGACCAGTGGAGTGTCACAAAGGTCAGTGCTGGGTCCACTCCTTCTCGTCATTTATATAAGAGATTGGGATGTGAACATAGGAGGTGTTAGTAATTTTGCACATGACACCAAAATTGGAGTCGTAGTGGACAGTGAAAAAGCTGACCTCAGAATACAATGGGACATTAATCTGATAGGCAAATAGGCTGAGGAGTGGCAGATGGAGTTTAGTTTAGAAAAATGTGTGGTGATGCATTTTGGAAACGCAAATCTTAGCAGGTCTTATACACTTAATGGTCAGGTCCTCGGGAGCATTGTTGAACGAAGAGACCTTGGAGTGCAGGTTCATAGCCCCTTGAAAGTGGAGTCACAGGTAGATAGGATAGTAAAGAGGACTTTTAGTATGCTTTCCTTGAATGGTCAGAACATTGAGTATAGGAGTTGGGAGATCATATTGAGGCTGCAAAGGACATTAGTTAGACCACATTTGGAATATTCCGTGCAATTCTGGTCTCCTTCCTATCAAAACAATATTGTGAAAATTGAAAGGCGTCAGAAAACGATTACACGGATGTTACCAGGATTGGAGTATTTGAGATATAGGGAGAGATTGAATAGGCTGTTTTCCCTGGAGGGTTAGAGGCTGAGGGGTGACCTTTTAGGAGGCTTATAAAATCAGGAGGGGCAGGTATAGGGTTAATAGACAAGGTCCTTTCCCTGCAATGTTGGGGTGGGGGGAGGGAAAGAGTAGGGGGGGGAAGACAGTTATTTTATACATCTACAACTCAATCCTGTTTTCTCCCCATCCCCTTCAATCCCTCTGAAGGGCTCAAAACAATTGCATAGTTCCTTGGAAGTGGAGTTTCAGGGAGGTCAGGTGCTGAAGGTTGCATTTGGGACGCTGACCTGTATTGGTCAGTGCACTGATCAACAAGAGGACCCAGATTCGATTCCACTCTCTGTCTGGTGATTGCACATTCTCCCTGTGTGTGTTTGCGTGGGCTTCCATTCTGTGCCTGTTTTCATTCCAGACACTACTATTATAGGACAAGCCAAACAGAGAAGAGCCAGGGAATTCCTAGAGGCATAGCACTCATCCACAGATTCAATCAATAAGCACATCGATCTGGACCCAATATACTGGCCACTGCAATGGACAGCTGGAACTGACAACCGGAAGCGGCAGATTCAAACCACTATAAATGCCGGAGGAAAGATCACAGAAGCGCTTCACAGGAGGCTCCCAAGCACTGAGGATGTCACCTAGACAGGGAACAAAACGTCTGCAACACAAATTCCCAGCTCGGGGAACAGAACCACAACAACGAGCACCCAAGCTACAAATCTTCTCACAAACTTTGAATTCCAGGCATCTCTATGACTCTGTTTTGCTAAACTTGAAGGGTTTCGGAAAATATCTACAAGGTTATTGTTAGGGCTGTGGAGTTAAAGGGCGAGGCTGTATAGGTTGGGGCTTTTCCCCTGGAGCATCAGAGACTGAGGGGTTACCTCATAGAGGAGCACAGACAGGGTGAATAGTCAAGGACTTTGTTTCCACCCAGTGTTGGGGAGTTCAAAACTAGAGGACATTGGGTTTAAGGTGATAGGGGAAAGAGTGAAAAGGGACCTGAGGGACAAACATTTCACTCGCAGGTTGCTGTGTGTATGGAATGAGCTGCCAGAGGAGTAATGAATGCATGGAGGGTTACAACATTTAAAAGGTGTCTGGAGGGATACATGAATAGAAAGTGTTTAGAGTGGTATAGGCCAACTCTCCCAAATGGGACTGGATCACTTTTGGATATCTGATAGACATGGATGAGTTGGACTGAAGGGTCTGTTTCATGCTGTATAACTCTCTGACTCAAAGTGCTTCAGCAAAATGGTGGAAATCTACAATAAAAACAAAACGTGCTGGAGATCCTCAGCAGGTCGGGCAGCATCTGAAATGTGACAGATGCAGGAAACATTGCAGCCTTGAAGAAGTGTTTAGCTGGTAACACCAGGCATGTGTGCTTGATGACCAATATGGAGATTTGGGGGCATTGTGTTCAACAGTTTTATACCAGAGACTCTGACCCATTTTATTCTGTATTTCTCTGTAATTCCCTCTTTTCGGAAGCAGGCAGGATTGGGAAGCAGTGGATAATGTAAATGATGTGTGAACTTCCTAGTGAGAGGATTCGAGAACAGGAGCAGGGATCCCTTTCTGGTAGGGCCTTGGTGAGACCACACCTGGAGTACTGTGTGTACCTTTGTTCACCGTTCCCAAGGAAGGCTCTCCTGGTTATTGAGAGAGAGTAAAGGAGGGTCACCAGACTGAGTCCTGGGATGTGGAGATAGTTAAGGACTGGAGCAACTGGAAATCAGAGTTTATACAATATGGATCTGGGGAAGGGCAGCAGGTCAGGCAGTATCAGACGAGCAGGAAAGTTAACGTTTTCGATCAGGACCCTTTGTCAGTTCTCATGAATAGTCCTGACCTGAAACGTCAACTTTCCAGCCCCAGCGTATTCAAGCTGGTCATCAAGCACCTATTTATTCTAGTCCCACGTTCTGGCACTCAGCGTGTAACCGATATTGTAGTGCCTGGTGTGATCATCTAAACACTTTTTCAAGGCTGCAATGTTTCCTGCATCTGTCACCATTTCAGATGCTGCCCGACCTGCTGAGGATCTCCAGCACTTTTTGTTTTTATTGCTGATTTCCACCATTTTGTTGAAGCACTTAGAGACAGAGAGCGGTACAGCTCCAGATTTTGTTGACTCTGATTCCTGGGATGGCAGGACTGATGGATGAAGAGGGACTCAATCCTCATTTAATCCTCCTTTCCTTCGGCTTTCTGAGCCGCTGACTACATCACTGGTATACTACCTCCCATTCCCTGACCTGAATCTGACCCATCGAAGCCTACACTTTAGTTCCCATCCCCCTGCCAGGTTAGTTAAAACCTCACCAATGAAACTGGCATGGGCCCTCATGAGGAGATTTCTCCCAGCTCTGCCCAGGGGTAACCAGTCAGGCTGGTATAGGTCCCACCTAACCCAGAAACAGTCCCAGTGCCTGAAGAATCTAAACCCTTCTCTGGTACACCATTTGCCCAGCCACACATCCAGCTGATCTATCCTCTTATTCCTGCTCTCACGAGCACATGGCACTTTCCTTCCATTCTGTGCAGCACAGCTCTCTGTGGTGTCATGACCCTGGCTGTTGCTGATTTCCCCTGAGAGGCCACCCCACCCGTAACCCCCATAACAGAATCCCAAGCGGAATACGGTATCTGTTTGGGAAGGGGATGACCACTGAGGACTCCTGCACTCCCTTCCTGAGCCTTTTGCTTGATCTGACGGTGACCCATTCCCTTTCTGCCTGTGTAACCCTCACCTGCAGTGTGACTAACTCACTAAACATGCTGTCCAAAACATTCTCAGGATTGCAGATGCTCCAGTGAGTCCACTCACAGCTCCAGGTCTGAAAAGCAGTTTCCCAGTAACACTTCCTGCACAGAGAGCCGTCAGGGACACTGGAAGCGTCCCTTATTTCCCACTTTGTACAAGAGGAGCACAGCACAGTCTGAGGGCTCCTGTCACAACATCTCCCTAGATTCATCCAGTTACTCCCAGAGTGGAGCTAAACCCTCCCAGTCCACGTTTCACCCGGTTTCTACTGCCACACTCCCCTTTTCCGTTTCCTCCTCCTGCAAACACCAAGGGTCCAGTGACCCTTCCTCAGAACCGATGACAGCTGGGAAATTAGAATCCCTACAGTGTGGAAACTGGCCCTTCGGCCCATCAATTCCACACCCACCCTCTGAAGTTTATCCCACACAGACCCATTTCCCCGGAGTAATGCACATCCCTTAACACTTTGGGAAATTTAGCTGGGCCAATTCACCTAACCTGCACATCTTTGGACTGCAGGAGGTAGGGGTTAAAGAGTAAATAATAGGTGGGGACAGAGCCCAAAGAGAGACAGAAACATTTGGAAAGACAAAGGAGTGGATAATGATCTGGCTGGGAGGGTGCATAGCTGTTAATGGAGGGGACAGGAACCTGTGTCTGGCAGCATCTCAGTGGAGGTGCTGGAAATGGTGGCTGATGATCTACGTTCTGCTGCAAAAAAGACCATGAGCTTCCAGTTGCTCGCCACTTTAACTCACGAGCCTGTTCCCTGGCCAACATCTCTGTCTCATGCTTACTGCAGTGTTCCAGTGAAGCTTGATGCAAACTGGCAGAATACTCCAGAACATACCAAATGGCCTCCAATTTCAAGGACTGCAATTTCTCCTCCCATATGGTCATCAATACCCTCCAGTGTATCTCCAACACTTCCCGCATCTCTGCTCTTGAACCCCAACACCTCCAACTGCAACAAGGATGGAATCCCCCTGGTCCTTACCTTCCACCCAGATACAACACATCATCCTCCACCATTTCCACCACCTACAATCACACCCCAGCAGAGATATATTTCCCTCCTCACCCCTTTCAGCATTCCACAGAGACAATTCTCTCTGAGACTCCCTCATTAGATCGAGGCTCCCCACCAACCCATCCTCCACTCCTGGCACCTTCGCTTGCCACTGCAAGAAGTGTAAAAGCTGTGCCCACACCTTCCCCTCACCTCCTTCCAAGGCACCACAGGATACTCCCACAGCCAACAGAGATTTCCCTGCCCATCCAAACATCTCATCTATTGTGTCCGTTGCTCTCTATGTGGTCTCCTCTACACTGGGGGGTTAGGACGCCAACTTGTGGAATATTTTAGGGAACATTTCTGGGACACATGCACCAACCAAATCCACCGCCCTGTGGCTGACCACATCAGCTACCCACCCCCACCACCACGCTGTCAAGGACATGCAAGTCTCAGATGTCCTCCACCCCCAAATTTGAGCCACCCGAGGCCTGGAGGAACAACACCTCATCTTCCACCTTGGGACCTTTCAACCACACGGCATCAATGTTTCCTCGTCTCCCCTCACCCACCTTATCCCAGATTCAAGCCTCCAACTCTGCACTGGCCTCTTGAATTGTCCCACCGGTCCATCTTCCTTTCCAATTATCCACTATATCCCCTCACCACTACCCCTCCATCTACATCTACCTGTTGCCTTCCTAACTCCCTTCCCCCAACCCCACACACCCCTCCCTATTTATCTCTCAGCCCACTTCCCCCACCACCCATATTTCTGATGAAGTGCTTATATGCCCAATATGTCGATTCTCCTGTTCTTTGGATGCTGCCTGACCTGCTGTGCTTTTCCAGCAACACAATTTAAAGCAAGCTAGAAAAACAACACCTCATCTCCCGACCCTGCAATCCTCTGGCTTCAACATCGAATTCAATAATTTTATGTCCTGAACGCTCCCACGTCCTAGTTTCTTTGCCCCCTACCCCACATACCAGGCCTTGTTATTACATAGGAGAAAGTGAGGACTGCCGATGTTGGAGATCAGAGCTGAAAATGTGTTGCTGGAAAAACACAGCAGGTCAGGCAGCATCAAAGGAGCAGGAGAATTGACGTTTCGGGCATGAGCCCTTCTTCAGGAATGAGGAAGGTTTGCCAAGCAGGCTAAGACAAAAAGTAGGGAGGAAGGACTTGGGGGAGGGGCATTGGAAATGCGATAGGTGGAAGGAGGTCAAGGTGAGGGTGATAGACTGGAGTGGAGGTGGGGGCAGAGAGATCAGGAAGAAGATTGCAGGTTAGGAAGGTGGTGCTGAGTTCGAGAGTTGGGACTGAGACAAGGTAGGGGGAGGGGAAATGAGGAAACTGGAGAAATAGGAGTTCAACCCTTGTGGTTGGAGGGTTCCTAGGCGGAAGATAAGGCACTCTTCCCCCAGCCGTCGTGTTGCTATGGTCTGACGATGGAGGAGTCCAAGCACCTGCATGTCCTTGGTGGAGTGGGAGGGGGAGTTGAAGTGTTGAGCCACGGGGGGGTTGGGTTGTTTGGTCCGGGTGTCCCAGAGGTATTATTACATAGCCTGCCATTACACAGTACCTATGGTTAGCCACTAACAGTCGCCATAAACAGCTATTCACCCTCCCCCAGCCAGATTGTTATCCACTCCTTTGTCCAACTGCTCCTATCTCTCTCTTTGGAATTTATCCCCACCTATCATTTACTCTCTAACCCCTACCTTCTACATATAAACCGACATTTTTTTCTCATTAACATCAGGTAGGGTCACCGAATCCAAAATGTGAACTGATTTCTCTTCACAGATGCTGTCAGATTTGCTGAGTTTTTCCAGTACCTTCTGGTTGTTGTGTGTGATTTACAGCATCCGCAGTTCTTTTGGTTTTAATTTACCCGGAGTACCTATTCCCGGTCTAGCAGACTGAAACAGTGTTTATCAACCCTCCCAATCCACACTAACTCCACCTCTCTCCCAGTCTCTGCTGTCTCTTCCTGTCCCTTCACACTCACTGAGTCCCCTCCCACATCCCCCCGCCCCCCCTGCCTTTCACAGTGCCAGTGATACGGGTTCAATTCCTGCCTCAGGCAATTGTCTGTGTGGAGTTTGCACATTCTCCCTCTGTCTGCGTGGGTTTCCTCCGGGTGCTCCAGTTTCCTCCCACAGTTCAAATATATGCAGGTTAGGTGAATTGGCCATTTAAATTGCCCACAGTGTTAGGTGAAGGGGTAAAAGTAGGGGGGTGGGTTGAAGGGCTCTGGCCCGAAACGTCGAATTTCCTGTTCCTTGGATGTTGCCTAACCTGCTGGGCTTTAACCAGCAACACATAACTTGACAAGTGTCCATATTAGAGCGGATGGAGTACTAGATGTCTTAAAATGCATAAAGGTGGATATATCACTGGGACGTGCTCAGGTGTAACCCAGAACTTTGTGGGAACCTAGGGAAGTGTTTGATGGACCCTTCGCTGAGATATTTGTGATATTGATAGTCACAGGTGAGGTGCTGGAAGATGGGCTCCATTATTTGAGAAAGGTGGGAAGGAAAGGCCACTTCCCACTGATTAGGGAGAGGTAGCATGGCTTTGTGCATGGAAGTCACGAACTTGAACTTCAGTAAGACACAAACTTCTACATAACAGACAAGTTCGACACTGTAGAATACAGGGAGAACTAGCTATTAGGATACAGAATTGTTTAGAAGGTCATAGAGTCATAGAGATGCATAACATGGAAACAGACCCTTCAGTCCATTCCGTCCATGCCAACCACTTAACCCAACCCAATCTAGTCCAACCTGCCAGCACCCAACCCATATCCATCCAAAGCTCCCTATTGACATACCCATCCAGATGAATTTTCAATGTTGTAATTGTACCAGTCTCCACCACATCTTCTGATAGCTCATTCCATACACACAGCACCCTCTGCATGAAAATGTTGCCCCTCAGGTCTCTTTCATATCTTTCCTGATGAAGGGCTCTGGCCTGAAACGTCGAATTTCCTGTTCCTTGGATGCTGCCTAACCTGCTGTGCTTTAACCAGCAACACATTTTCAGCTCTGATCTCCAGCATCTGCAGACCTCACTTTTTACTTGTCAAGTTATCACTACTTATTTCTCCAAACATAAAAGCTGCCACATCGTCTTTCAGTAAAAGAATCTCATGTAGAATCTCTCCCACCTCCTGAGGTTCCACAGACAGCATTGATGATTTTTGCAGGTACCTATTCTCTGCCTGGTTACTCGTTTGTCCTTAGTGTATTTGTAGAATTGCTTTGGATTCTCCTCAAACTTATTTCCTAAACCTATCTCATGCCCCCTTTTTGCCCTCCGGGTTTACCTCCAGTCTACTCCTACTGCCCTTATACCCCTCTAGGGGGTCACACAAACCCAGCTGTCTGTACCGGCCATATGCCTCTTTCATTTTCTTGACCAGGCCCTCAATTTCTTTCGACAGGCAGCGTTCTCTACACCTACCAGCCTTGGTCTTAACAGAAACATACGGTCTATGTACTCTCATTGTCGCAGGTCTATGGAGGCAATGGCAGATGAGGGCAGAGAAGCAATCATTCTCAGTACAGACCTAATATTGTGAAAGGTAACAGCCTAAAGGTAGATGGTCTCCTGGCCCTGATGGAATGCATCCCAGGGACTAAAAGAGATGGCGGGGTTCGGTGGGGGAACACAACAAGCGCGCTGAACAAGGGGGAACAAGTGGATGTGGTGCATCTGGATTTCCAGAACGTATTCAACAAGTTGCCAAACAAAAGACTGCACAGAATTATGGGTAATGCATTAGCATGGACAGAGGATTGGTTAGTGAAAACAAATAAAGAATGGGGATAAATGAGTGTTTGGGTTAGTCTTGGCACTACAACTGTTTACCATTTACACAAATGTTTTGGAGTTGAGGACCAAGTGTACGATGTCAGTGTTCACATTTGACATTAAGAGGAGGTAGAGCAATGTGTGCAGAGATCACTATCAGTCTGCACAGGGATACAGAAAGGTTAAGTGAGTGGGTAAGGGTCTGGCAGATGGGGTATAATGTTGAGGAACGTGAGGCCATTCATTTTGGTCAGACTAACAGCAAACTGGATGATTAAAATATTAAAAACTTGCAGCATGCTGCTGTGCAGAGGGAGCTGGGTGTCCCTGTGCATGAATCACAGGAAGTTGGTTTGCAGATGCAGCAGGTAATTAAGGCAGTGAAGGGAATATTGTCCTTCATTGCTGGAGGGATGGTTATGCTGCAGCTGTACAGGGTGCTGGGGAGGCCACACCGGGAGTACTGTGTACAGGTTTGGTCTCCATACTTCAGGAAGGATGTACTGACACTGGAGGGGGTGCAGAGGAGGGTCACTAGTTTGAGTCAGGAGTTGAGAGGGTTGGTGTATGTGGAGAGATTGAGTAGACTGGGACTATACTCTTTGGAATTTAGAAGAATGGGAGGTTGGATAGGAAAAATAAAATTAAAAAGAATAGATAAGATCGAAGCAGGGAGATTATTTCCACTGGGGGTGGGTGAAACTAGAGGGCATAGCATCAAAATAAGGGGGAGCAGATTTAGGACTGAATTCAGGAGGAACTTCTTCAGCTAAAGGGTTGTGAGTCCGTGGAATTCCCTGCTGAGTGAAGCAGTTGGGCTTTCATCTTGAATGTCTTTAAGGCAAAAGGTAGATTTGTGAACAAGAAAGGAATTAAGGGTGATGGTGAGACAACAGGAAGGTGGAGCTGAGACCATGAAAAGATCAGCCCTGACCTTTTTGAATGGCAGAGCAGGCTTGAGGGGCCAGATGGCCTACTCCTGCTCCTCTTCCTTATGTTCTTATGTTCCCATTTTCCAGCCGTCCCTTTACCTGGGAATAGACTCCCGCAAACTAATTTTGAAAGTTCTTGCCTCATGCCATTACAATTGGCCTTTGTCCAAATTAGAACATTAACTTTTACATTTGGTCTATTCTTTTCTAAAGCCAGTTTAAAATGAGTAGAATTATGAGATAATCCAATCGGCCCATCACATCCACACTGACCCTCAGGGCCTCCTACCCTACCCTTGTAACATTGCATATCCCATGGCCAATCCACCCAACCTATACATCCCTGAACACTATGGGCAATTCAGCCTGGATAATCCACCGAACCTGTATATCCCTGAACACTATGGACAATTCAACCTGGATAATCCACCGAACCTGCACATCCCTGAACATTGTGGGCAATTCAGCCTGGATAATCCACCCAACCTGCACATCCCTGAACACTATGGGCAATTCAGCCTGGATAATCCACCCAACCTGCACATCCCTGAACACTGTGGGCAATTCAGCCTGGATAATCCACCCAACCTGCACATCCCTGAACACTATGGGCAATTCAGCCTGGATAATCCACCCAACCTGCACATCCCCGAACACTGTGGGTAATTCAACCTGGATAACCCACCCAACCTGCACATCCCTGAACACTATGGACAATTCAGCCTGGATAACCCACCCAACCTGCACATCCCTGAATACTATGGGCAATTCAGCCTGGATAATCCACCCAGCCTGCACATCCCTGAACACTACGGGCAATTCAGCCTGGATAATCCACCTAACCTGCACATCTTTGGAAACCAGAGCACCTGGACGAAACCCACGCAGACAACCCCAATAAGGTGATCATCCCTCTCTTATCTCCGTTCCATCCAAATAATTTCACTGGGCGTACTCCCAGGAATATCCTCCTAGAAGCACAACCATAATGCTATCCCTCATCAAAAACTCCACTCCTCCTTCTCCTCTCTTGTCCCCCGTTCTGTCCTTCATATACCATCTATACCATGGAACACTAAGCTGCCAGTTCCTATCCATCCCTGAGCCACATTTCTGTAATACCCATGATATCCCAGTCCCATGTTCAAAACCATACCCTGAGCTCCTCTGCCTTCCCTGTCAGGCCTCTTCCATTGATGTAAATGCAGTGTCACTGCTCAGTCCCACTTCATTCTGTGCCTTGTACTTGACTGCTTGACTTCTGAACTGTACCAGCCTCAGATTTACCTCTTTTCTCACTATCTATTTGGGTTCACCCCTGACTCCCTCACTGGTTTAATGCTTCCCAAGTATCACTAGCAAGTCTCCCTGCCTAGATATTAGACACCTTCCAATTCAGGGACAATCCATCCTTATGCAGTTCAACTCTACCCCAGAGGAGATTACAATGATCCAAAAATGTGAAGCCTTCTCCCCTGCACCGGCTCGTTAGCCACTCATCCAGCACCACCTCCTCTGTAATATGGACATTTTTCAAGATGTCACCATCTATTTCCCCACAATCTCTATCACCCATGTCCTTCTCCACAGTAAACATGATTGCAAAATACTCGTTTAGTATCTCCCCCATCGTCTGCAGCTCCACAGATAGGCTGCCTTGCTGATCTTTGAGTTACCGTATTCTCTCTCTGGATGGCCTTTTGTTCTGAACATAATTATAAAAGCCCTTTGGACTATCCTTAACCCTACTTGCCAAAGCTATCTCCTGTCCCTTTTTTGCCCTCCTGATTTCCCTCTTAAGTATACTCCTACTGCCTTTATACTCAAAGACTTTATTGGATTTTTCGATTGGAATAAATGCAAAATATTACATCTTGATAAAACAAACGAGGGCAGGACTTACACTAATAAAAAGTAGGGCCTAGTGTAGTGATATGGAACAAAGAGACCGAGGGGTTCAGTCTTTTGAAGCCTGTGTCACGTGTAGACAGGATGATTCAGAAGGTGGTTAGCACACTTACCTTCATTGTTCAGACCTTTGAGTAGAGGGAGTTGCTTTGTTGAGGTTGTACAGGATGTTAGTGAGGCCTCTTCTGGAATACTGTGCCCAGTTCTGGTTGTGCTGTTATAGGAAGGCTATTATTAAATTGGAGTAGATTCAGAAGAGATTTACCAGGATGGTGATAGGAATGGAAGGATTGTGTAATAAGGAGAGGCTGAGACATTTTTCACTGCAGCGTAGGAAGTTCAGGGGTGACCTTATTAGACGTTTATAAATTCATGAAGAGTATGGATAAGGTGAATGGCCGGGGGAGAAGGGAATTCAAGACTCGGGTGCATACATTTTGAGAAGAGATGAGAAAGGTTTGAAAAAGAGACATTAGGGATGTTTTAATTTTTATCCATATGGAATGAACTTCCAGAGGAAGTGGTAGCTGTGAATACAATTATAGTATTTAAAAGACATTTGGGTAAGTACATTAATAGGAAATACTTGGATGAATGTGGACCAAGCAGAGACAGGTGCGATTAGTTCAGTTTGGAATTATGGCCGACATGGATTGGTTAGACCACAGGGTCTGTTTCCTCGCTATCTCTGTGAATGCCTCCATCCTCAAAACTCTCCCAATCACTGTCACCTCATCCATCCTCACAACTCTTCCTTCTCTCTATAATTCCTCTGCAGCGTCAGAACACTCCCTATCTCTAATCTCCTCCAGTTTCTCAAACCTCTGCTATATGTGCCTTTCCTTAATTCCAGTGTTGAGGATACCCTCATTCACTCTGATTGGTTGGAGGACAAACTGGCATTGCCTGGTCCTCCAGTCTCACCCTCTGCCCCCTGTTGGCCTGCACTGACATCACTGCACAGACTTTGTGCTTTTGCTGCTGTTCATCAGGTACGAGAGAGAGGGTTCATTCCTGTTTCTCCGAATGTCAGACATTAACAACAAATACCTGCATTGTATGGAGCTGTTCACATTGACAAATCTCCCTAAAGTGCTTCACTAATGATGGAAACATTGATTAAACAGAACTATTTTCAGATACAAATTAAAGGAGGACAGAGAGGGTTAGGGAGGATATTTAAGAGGAATGTGTCCTCGGCAGCTCCAATCGTGGATTGATGTAGGAGGGGAACAGCTTACAATGGAGACAGTTAGTGGCTAAACATAGGTTAACAATCCCATGCCCTAAGGCCCTATCCATACACCAGGCCTTGTTCTCACAGCCTGTCATTACAAATTACCTATGGTTAGCCCTAACAGTCCCAATTAACAGTATTCACCCTCCCAGCCTGATAGTTATCTAATCCTTTATCATTTCCCTGGGGCAGGCTACTTCGATGTCACCTTCAGGAGCGTGAAGCAATGTGAGCAGCTCCTGAAGGTCTTCAAGGAAAAGGAGGGGGACCCGCTGTTCTCCATCTTGTCGGAGGTCCCGCTGTGTGTGCTTCCTGCACAGAGGAGTCGGGTTGTCACGATCCACATGTACAACCCCCATGTTCCAGCAACTGATGTTCTGATGTTCCTGAGGAGATATGTGCAGGTTGAGGGAGAAAGCACTAACGTGGTTGATCCTTTCGGGATCTGGACCAGCAAACGACAGGTCAAGGTGACCCTGAGGGTTGATGCCAGTGGGAACATCCTCCACCCACCCTCCAGCTTTGCTATTGGAGGGAGCAGACAGTACCTGACTTATGCAGGGCACCCGAAAGTGTGCCGAACCTGTGGGAGGTCAGGCCACATGGCGGCGGACTGCAAGGTCACGATATGTCGGAACTGCAAGAAGGAGGGCCACCCGACCAAAGAATGCAAGGAGGCAAAAAAACTGCAATCTGTGCGGGGAGGCGGGCCACGTGTACAAGGCCTGCCCAAGACATGGGGCCGCCACCTACGCGCAGATGGCCGGGGGTGGGCCACAAACCAGCAAGGGAACGGTGTCTGGGGGCACGCAAAAAGAAGGACAGGCCGGAGCAGAGCAGACACCAGCTACTGGAGAGGGACAGCTGCTGAGCAAAGCTCCAACAGGACTGACGGAGGAGGAGGAGAAGGGAAAGAAGGAGGCAGAGGAATGGATCCTGGTGCAAAACAAGAGGAGGAAAACCCACCCTGCTGCCAAATCCTTCCAGAAAAAGGGGAAAAGGCAGCTGCATGGGGAAGACACGGACAGCTCTTCGGAGGGTGAGGACGGACGTAAGGAGGGTCGTCACCAAAAGAAGAGGCAGAGTGCTGCGGGGATAAAGGACAGCAGCAACTGCCAACCAAGGGACGTACCTCCTGAGGCAATGGGAAGCTACCACCCCCCACCAGGTAAAAGCCAGGAGGGCCCCACTGCCACACAGCTCCAGGTCACTGGGAGCAGTGACCCTCTGACAGCCCCACTGTCAGATATAGGAGCAGGCAGCGTGGACCCTGGTCACAGCCTGATGACACCGGAGTGGAAAAATGGACCGAGTGAGGAGCTGGACAGCTACCTCAGCCCTGCGAGGGTCCAGCAGTTCGTGTTCTGCATGGGGATGCAGACAGCTACCCCAGAGGGGCAGGACTGGCGGCAATTGGACACGGGTAACCTCACAACTTGTTAAAAGAAATGGGGATTAAAATTGCCAGTATTATTGTGCACAGCAGAAAATCTGCTGCGCGATGTGTTTCAACACTGGCCTTCCTGGCCAACGTCAAAGCCGACGTCCTGTTTCTGCAGGAGTGTGGGATACCGCACCTCATCAGTTACAGGAGATGGTCGAGCTGGTGGGCCCATGGGCCGTCAGTTTGGTTGGGAGGCAACGATAACCACTCCTCAGGCCTGGGTATCCTGTCGCGGGGAGGCAACTTCACCATCTCCGAGGTTAAGGAGGTGATGGGCGGGCGCCTCGTTGACGCAGATGTTAAATACAGAAACGCTCCCGCGAGACTAATCAACGTGAACGCCCCAGCGGATAAGAGTGAACGGTTGGCCGTTCTGCAGCAGCTTCCACTGTTGCTGGCTACGTCCAGGCCAGTCATTCTGGCTGGAGACTTCAACTGTATCATTGATGCAGGTGAAATATCCGGCGGGGGGGGGGGGGGCAGGAAACTAGACGCCACATCCAGAGCCCTGATGGACACGGTCAAAGATGCCAAGCTGCACGACATCTTCAGCACCCCTGCAGATGGAGCGCAGCATAGATACACCTGGTCACGGGCAGACGGGTCTATCCGCTCAAGAATAGATGATCTGTTTGTGTCCCGAACGCTCTCGGTCAGATCCACCGACGTCAAGCCGGTGTTCTTCTCTGACCACTGCCTCCTGCTGGCCGACTGTCACCTACAGGACGAGCAGCGGGCGGGTAAGGGAACGTGGAAGCTGAACACTAAGCTGTTGACCCCGGGAAACATCGAGGAGCTCAAGAGGGATTACGCAAGTTGGAGAACCGCGAAGCCCCTCTTTGAGTCCCCAGCGGACTGGTGGGAAACAGTAAAAGGGAACAGCAAGAGGTTCGTCATCCTCAAAGGTGTTCAGGAGGTGAGGGAGATGTGGGTAAACTGTCCAAACTCCAGGAAAGTATGCAGAACCTGCTCCTGCTGCAGACGTTGGGGGTCGATGTCACAGAGGACCTCCAAAAGGTACGGTGGCACAGTGGTTAGCACTGCTGCCTCACAGCGCCTGAGACCCGGGTTCAAATCCCGACTCAAGCGACTGTGTGGAGTTCTCCCCGTGTCTGCGTGGGTTTACTCCGGGTGCTCCGGTTTCCTCCCACAGTCCAAAGATGTGTCGGTCAGGTGAATTGGCCACGCTAAATTGCCCATAGTGTTAGGTAAGGGGTAAATGTAGGGGTATGGGTGGGTTACGCTTCGGCGGGTCGGTGTGGATTTGTTGGGCTGAAGGGCCTGTTTCCACACTGTAAGTAATCTAATCTAATCTAATCAAACCTCGCTCTTTGCCTTGGAGGCCTCCAAGATAATCTTCTGGTCCAGAGTCCGCTCTGTGGAGCAGGATGAGATGTGCTCATGTTTCTTCTTCCAGAAGGTGCACAAAGAGAGCTCCGTGCTCAGCAGCCTGAAGGAAGAAGATGGCGCGGTAACGCCATCTCACGCTGACATCATGAAGATCAGCAAATCCTTCTATGCCAGTCTGTATGACTCGAAGCCAACCGACAGCGCGGCCTCCCAGTTGTTCCTGTCCTCTATCACAGAGGTCCTAGATGATGGTACATGAGAGAGGCTGGACCAGTCGCTATCTCTGGATGAGCAGACCAAGGCCCTCGAGTCCTTCGAAAAGAATGAAACTCCCAGAAGCGACAGCTTATCAGTCGAGATCTATTCTGCTCTTTGGGACTTGATTGGCCGGGACCTGCTGGAGGTGTATGTCAGTATGCTTCAAGCAGGTACCATGAGTGAATCCATGAGGAAAGGCATCATCACCCTCATCTACAAGCAGAAGGGGGAGGGGGAAGAAATTAGAAACTGGAGACCAATCTCACTGTTAAACACAGACTACAAAATCTTGTCAAAGGTCATCGCCAACCGGGTCAGGTCTGCTCTGGGATTGGTGATCCACCCTGACCAAACCCGTGCTGTACCGGGCAGGAAGATCTCTGAGAGTCTTGCACTCCTCAGGGATACGATCGCTTACGTGCAGGACAGGGGGCTGGACACCTGCCTCATCAGCCTGGACCAGGAGAAAGCCTTTGACAGGATATCGTATACATACATGAGGGATGTCCTCTCCAAAATGGGCTTTGGGGAGGGAATTGGATCAGACTGCTCTATACCAACATTGTCAGTTCAGTCTCAATCAATGGGTGGGAATCAGATAGCTTCCCTGTAAGATCTGGAGTCAGGCAGGGCTGCCCCCTCTCACCTGCTTTGTTTGTGTGTTGCATAGAGCCATTTGCCGAATCCATCAGGAAGGATGCCTGAGAGGGGTGACTATTCCTGGCAGCGGAGGCCTACAGGTTAAGGCCTCCCTGTACATGGATGACGTCGCCGTTTTCTGCTCGGATCCGCTGTTCGTGCACAGACTCATCTGCATCTGTGTCCAGTTCGAACGGGCCTCGGGAGCCAAGGTAAACTGAGGCAAGATCGAGGCCATGCTCTTCGGGAACTGGGCCGACCAATCCTCTATCCCCTTCACCGTCAGGACTGACCACCTGAAAGTGCTGAGTATTTGGTTCGGGGGGGCTGGGGCGTGCGTCAAGACTTGGGAGGAGCGGATCAGGAAGATGAGACAGAAACTAGGCAGATGGGAGCAACGGTGGCTCTCCATCGTGGGAAAAAACCTGGTCATCAGGTGTGAGGTACTCTCAGTATTGTTATATGTGGCACAGCTCTGGCCTATCCCCAGAACCTGTGCTGCCGCAGTCACCCGGGCCATCTTCCAGTTTATATGGAGTTCAAAGATGGACCGGGTCCGAAGGGACTCGCAGTACAAAGATCTGGACAACGGGGGACAAAATACACCCAATGCCACCCTCATCCTGATGGCCACCTTTGTGTGTGGCTGCATCAAGCTGTGCATGGATCCCCAGTACACAAACACCAAGTGTCACTACATACTGAGGTTCTACTTGTCCCCGGTGTTGCGAAGGATGGGCCTGGCCTCGCTGCCGTGGAACGCTCCAAGTAGTTGGACCGTTCCGTACCACCTGTCCTTCGTGGAGAAGTTTATGAAGAAAAACACCTTTGACCACAAGTCCACCAGGAAGTGGTCAGCACGTAGTGTCCTTGAGACTCTTCGAGAAAAGGAGAGGGCGATCCTATCGAGCAGTTCCCTGAGCAGACTGTCAAAGCTATTTGGCAGAATGCCTCATCGCCAGAACTTTCCAACAAGCACCAAGACATGGCTTGGCTGGTGGTGAGAATGGCTCTGCCTGTGAGATCCTTTATGCACGCCCGGCCTCTCTGCCGCACCGAACGCTGCCCTCGAAGCGGCTGCAGGGTGGACGAAACTGTCACACACCTCCTTCTGGAATGTGCCTATGCAGAGGAAGTCTGGAAAGGAATACAGTGGTGTTTGTCGAGGTTCGTCCCAAGCAGTGCCATGATGCAGGACTCAGTGCTCTACGGCCTGTTCCCCGGGACGCACACCGAGACGAACATCAACTGCGCCTGGAGGATCATCAACTCGGTGAAGGACGCTCTCTGGGTGGTCCGAAACCTGTTGATCTTCCAGCTGAAGGAGTTGACCCCGACTGAGTGTTGCAGACTGGCATATTCCAAGGTCCAGGACTACGTGTTGAGGGATGCGCTGAAGCTTGGGGCAACTGCCGCCAAGGTGCGGTGGGGAAAGACCACCGTGTCACATCTGCCTGCCTAAGAACAGGGGGCCCACATAGTCATTTGGGCTCTGCTGGCACCTCAGCTCAAAATATAATCATACCGACCTGTAAATAGGAATGATTACTCTGTTTCGGTATGAAAAGAAATGGAATGTTTACCTATGTACGGCATGTCCCGTTGTATAGATCAAAGTATTTATGAGTAAAGTATATTTTTGAAATTAATAAAATCCTTAATCCAACTGTTCTTCTCACTCTATCCCCACCTACCCTTTACTCCTTACATCCTCCCCCCACCCTACCTTCTGCATATAAACTGACTTTTTTCCCTCGGTAACGTCAGTTCTGAGGAAGGGTCACCGGATCTGAAACTTTAACTCTGGTTTCTCTTCTCAGATGCTGTTAGGCCCGCTGACATTTTCACGAGCCTCCTGGTTGTTGTTTCTGATTTACAGCATCCACAGTTCTTTTGGGTTTAATTTACCAGGAGTTTGTAATTCAGGTCTAGCAGCCTCTCTGCTGTCTCTCCCACTCACAGTGACATTGCCCCTGCACAGCTCATGGTCATGTGTCATCGTGCTGGCCACGCCTCTTATTCATTCCCATTGGCTGGAGGACCACATCAACTCACCTCCTATTGGTCAATGAGCTGCCATCAATCAGCCAGGCCCCACTGTGATGAGAATGGTGGGCTCCTCCCTCTCTCTGCCCTGGATGAGCTTCATCATTCACAGTGAATGGGGCAGTATCACATAGCACAGAGGCTGGGGGCTATTCAGCCCATTGGAGCTGTACTCTCTCCCTCTGGAGATGCTGCAAATCTGTCCCAATTCCCCTCACATTTGGCCACAATATCCCAAGACTTCCCTTAAAAAGTAAAATTGCAAATCTGTTTGAGAATACCTGCTGAATCTGTGTCCACCTGCTGTTCAGACTGTTCGAGATGCTCAGAATGTACTGAGTAAAGTATAGGTCACATATTTACCTTGCATTATTTGCCAATTAACTTAAAGTAGTTGCTAAAATTGTGACGTTATTAAAAATTCCCCTCCCTCTTCAAATTAAATATCTTGGAAACAAATCTACACGTGGTCATAATCACTGTTTAACCTTCTCAGATCCAAGATGTACAGCACAGAAACAATGGTCCAATTCACCCACGCCAACTAGGAATCCGAAACTAACAGAGTCCCACTTGCCAGCTATTGGTCTGAATTCCTCAAATCCCTCCCTATTCATGTACCCAATCGAATGCCTTTTAAATGTTGTAAATGTATCAGCCTCCATTACTTCTCTTGCAGCTCATTCCATCCGTACACCATACTCAGCTTGAAAACGTTGCCCCTTAGATCCCTTTTAAATCTTTGCCCTCTCAACTTAAACCCAAGTGGTCTTGTTTTGGACTCACTTAACCTGGGGAAAAGAAGACCCTGGCTGTTCACTGTATCCATGCTCCTCATGATTTTATAAAAGTCACCTCTCAGTCTTTGACTGTCTAGTGAAAATAGCCCCAGCCTATTCTCCCTGTAGCCCAAATCCTCCAACCTCAGCAAAGTCTTTGTAAATCTTGTCTGAACCATTTCAAGTTTCACAACATCCTGACTAGAACAGGGAAATTCGAACTGAAAACAGAATTCCTGAAATGGCTCAATCAATGTCCTATCCAACCACAATATGACATCCCAGCTTCTGCACACAATGTATTGACCAATAAATATAAGCGGACCAAACACCACCTTCACTACCCTGCTAACCTGTGACTCTACTTTCAAGGATCAATGAACCCACACTTCAAGGTCTCTTTGTTCAACAACACTCCCCAGGACCTTCCCATTAAATGTATTAAGTTCTGCACTGATTTTCTTTTCCAAAATGCAGCAGCTCACATTTGTCTAAATTGGACTCTGTCTGCCATTTCTCGCTCCAATGGCCCATCTGATCAAGATCCTTTTGTATTCTGAACTAACTTTCTTCACTGTCCATTAAACCTTCAATTTTGTTGTTTTACGTAAACCTATCTCATATATTCACATCCAAATCATTTATTTAAGGATTCAAATATCCATTCCCGCAGCACGCTGCTTTTCACAGGCTTCCAGTCCAGAAATCAACCCTCCATCACCACCCTCTGTCTCCTACCTACAAGCCAGTTTTGTATCCCAATGGCTAGTTCTTCCTGCATTCCATGTTATCTAAGCTTACTAACCAGTCTGCTTTGTGGAACCTTGTTCAATGCCCATATAGACAACGTCCACAGTCTGTCTTCATCAATCTTCTGATCACTTCTTCAAAAAAAACTCAATCAAGTTAGAGAGAGACAATTTCCCACGCACAAAGCCATGCTGACTCTCTAATCATTCCTTGCCTTTCCAAATACATGTAAATCCTGTCCCTCAGAATCCCTTCCAACAACTTGCCTGCCACTGACTTCAGGCTGACTGTTCTCTTGTTCCCTGGCCTTTCCTTACCACGATGATATAAATGCCTCAGGAAGGGGCACTACAATCACTTCCCTAGCTCTCCACAAATTGCTGGAATACACCTGATCAGGACCCAGGGATCTATCCACCTTGATGCGATTTGAGCCATCCAGTACCACCTCCACTGTAACATGGACACTTTTCAAGTTATCACTGTTTATTTCTCCAAACTCTCTAGTTTCCATATCCTTCTCTAGTAAAAAAACGACATGAAATACTAGAACAGTTTAGTATCTCTCCCACCTCCTGTTGTTCCATAGATGGCCTTGTTGATCATTAAGGGGTCCTATTCTCTGTCTGGTTATTCTTTTATCCCTGATGTATTTGTAGAATTTCTTTGGATTCTCCTTAAACCATTTCCTGAAGCTATTTCATGTCTCCTTTTTGCCCTCCTGATTGCCCTAGAGTATATTCCTGTAAAAACATGATCCTGTACTCCCAATTCCTCTGCCTCTGCCCTAACTACTCCAGGCAAAGCAATTGCACTCCAGGACATCCCAGAAAGTTTTCCTATATCAAGGACCGCAATTTCCCTCACACTTGATCAGCAATACCCTCTAACACATATCCTCCACTTCCCGCACCTCTGCCTTTATACCACCCCTCCTGACTACAATAAAAATATAATCCCCTGGTCCTCACCTGCCACGCAATACAGAAACAGCACATTAATCTCTGCCATTTCCGCTACCTAGTCAGACCCCACCACCAGGGACATATTTCCCTTCCCAGCCCTAACTCAGCACCACCTTCCTAACCTGCAATCTTCTTCCTGACGTCTCCATCCCCACCCCCACTCCAGCCTATCACCCTCACCTTAACCTCCTTCCACCTATCGCATTTCCAACACCCCTCCCCCAAGTCCCTCCTCCCTATCTTTTTATCTTAGCCTGCTTAGCACACTTTCCTCATTCCTGAAGAAGGGCTCATGCCCAAAACGTCGATTCTCCTACTCCTTGGATGCTGCCTGAAATGCTGCACTTTTCCAGCAACACATTTTCAGCTCTGATCTCCAGCATCTGCAGTACTCACTTTCTTTGGATTGTGGGAGGAAACCCATGCAGACACTGGGAGAATGTGCAAATTCCACACAAACAGTCGCCTGAGGCTGGAACCAAACCCTGGCTCCTGGTGTGTGGGCAGCAGTGCTAACCACTGAGCCACAATACTGTGGGATCTTTGGTGCTGATGTGCTGCCCCACTGATACCTCAGTCACTCACCCTGGCTCATTTCCCAAGAGAAAAGGTGATGATATCGCTAGCCAGTTAATCCCGAGACCCAGATAACCATCGGGGACCTGGGTTTGAATCCAGACACGGCAGATAGTGGAATGTGAATTCAATAAAAATCTGCAATTAAGAATCTAATGACGACAATGAATCCACTGTCAATTGTTGGAAAAACCCACCTGGATCACTCATGTCCTTTAGGGGAGGAATCTGCCATCCTTACCTGGTCTGGCCTACAGGTGACTCCAGACCCACAGCAATGTGGTTGACTGTCGACTGTTGACTGCCCTCCGGGCCCAACCAGTGACACCCTCATCCTGTGAATGAACAACGGAAAAAAAGGTCAAGTCTTGCATACAACCATCCTATTCTTACAGAGAACAGTGATCTCCTGGAATATTTGCTTCTTAATTCCCCACTGAGTATTTTTTGGGGGGAGGGAAGGGGGTGCTGGTTGGTAGTACAATCCCAATAAGGTGATCACTAATTTCTAACTTCCCAATTCCCTGGATGTACTCCCAGGAATACCCTCCTGAAGGCCAGCCGTAATGTTATCCCTCATCAAATACACTTCTCCCCTGCTCTGTTGCCCCCTTTCTATCCTTGCTATAGCATCTATACCCTGAACATTAAGCTGCTAGTCTATCCATCCCTGAGTGATGCCTCTGTAATTGCTATACTATCCCAATGCTATTTCAAAACATACCCTGAGCCCAGCTGCCTGACCTGTCGGGCCTCTTGCATTGAAGTAAAGGGAGGTGCTCAGTCCCACCTCATTCTCTGCCTTGCCCTTGACTGTTGACGTATGAACTGTACCAGCCTCAGATTTAGCTCTTTCCTCACATTCACTTTGGGTTTTCTCCCCTTTGACAATATTCTGCTCCCTCTCTGAGACATCCTTGACCCTGTCACCAGAGAGGCACCACCTCATTCTGATGTCTCACTGTCAGCTGCAGAAACAGCAGTCTGTGCCCCTGTCTAGAGAGTCCCCTATCACCATCGATCATGTGGAACTGGATATACCTCACGTTACGTTAGAGACAGTCTCAGCACCAGTAACTTGGCTGCCACTGCTACATTCCCCTGAGTGTCTGTGACCCGCTACATTTTCCAAAGCAGTATACTTGTGTGAGAGTGGGATAGACAGAGGAGACGCCTGCACTACCTGCCTCCCTCTCCTACCTTTCCTGGAGGTAACCCAGCTACCTGACTGTATCTGCAGGTTTTCTGCCTGAAACTGCCACCTATCACTCTTCCTAGCTCCCTGCCTTTAACTGTCACTCCAACAGATCTATGCGATCGATAGGATTTGCAACCACTCTTCATGCAGACATCATCATCAGGATCATTGAAATGTTCACTAATCTCAGACATCTGACAGGAAGGGCACATCACTCAAAGAATGGCTATCCCTGCAACTTAACATTTTACAGACCCAGAGAAAGGCACAGTCTTACTGCTCTACAAAATATTGCCCTGGAATAACTTAATACCTGTGTTTTATATTTTCAAAAATTAATAAAGAGACCATAAGACATATTAAAATAAAGCCCTCACCTTACTCACTATTGTAGATTTATGAAAATAAAACAAAGATTTATCTTTTAAGAGACTGAAACCCACTGAGCTGATCCCCAGCTCTGAGTCATTTGAGAGTGAGGTCTCTCTGAGGGCAGCTGTGAAATGTCACTGTCCGCTCGATTTCCAGGGAGGTTTATAACTTCACAGCCAGTCAGCTGGGAGAGTTCACTGCTTGGTTTTATTTACTGGGATTTGCCTGCAGCCTCACCACCCTTCCTAATGAGCTCTGAGAAGATCAGTAACTGAGGTTGGGGTTCTGGATGTAGGTTTGCTCGCTGAGCTGGAAGGTTCATGATCAGACATGTCGTGACTATACTAGGTAACATCTTCAGTGAGCCTCCGGACGAAGCTATCACTGTAACCCTGTCCCCCTCCCCCCCTCCCCCGCCTCAGAAATTACATGTCCGTGGTATAAGATTTTTTAAAAATAACTCAAAAAAGCATGATTTGTTTTTTCCAAATAGATTTCTGCTCTCTAACCTTTTGAAGAAGTCTTGGAGATGTCTCAGTTCATTTCCTCAAATTATAAACATAGAAGGAGAGCTTTCATTTTTTAACATCACTACAAGGGGAGGTAATCGCTGATGAGGTATTGTCACTGGAGTAGTAATCTGGAGACCCAGGTAATGGTCTAGGGACCTGGACTTAAATCCCACCATGGCAAATGGTGGCAATTGAATTCAATAAAATCTGGAATGAAAACTCTAATAATAACCATGAAACCATTGTCGATTGTTAGGAAAAACCCATCTGGTTCACTAATGTTCTTTGGGGAAGGAAATTGCCATCCTTACCTGGTCTGGCCTACAGGTGATTCCAAACCCACAGCAATGCGGTTGACTCTCACTGCCCTCTGGGTAATTAGGGATGGGCAATGAATGCTGGCCTGGTCAGTGATACCCACATCCTCTGGATGAATACACAAGGAAAACTTGAAATCATGGAGGACAGCTTTTATTTCTGAAAAGTTGTGCTAACAGAGGTTTTCAAATAAACAAAAAGTCACCTTGTTCGATGGCACTATAGACACTGCAATAATCAGAGGGAACTTGAGGAACAGTGTACAGAGAGATTTCAGGTATATGGCAGAAAAATAAGGTTGGAATAGTAGGGAATTGAATTTTCCTAACATTGACTGGTACTAAATATAGTGATTTAGTTGGTGAAGAATTTGTTAAATGAGTTCAAGAATATTTTCTTTCTCAATATGTAAATGATTTATCAGAGAAGGAGCAAAACGTGACTTTTTCCTAGGGTAATAAGACAGGGCAAGTGACTGAAGTAATAGTAGGGGAACGCTTTGGGTGGGAGGAAATTGTCGGCTCCTTGTGGAAACATTTGTTTAATCAATAATGACGGGTGAGTTGTCTGATGACTGGAGGGTGGCTAATGTTGTACCTTTGTCTGTGAAGGGGTATAAGGAGAAGCCTGGGATCGACAGGCCTGTGAGTCTGACTTCAGTGATGGGTAAGTTGCTGCAGGTGATTCTGAAGGATAGGATTTACATGTATTTGGAGAGATATGGAATGATTAGTGATCGTCAGCATTGAAACAGTTGGCGAGAGAGTAATAGTGGAGGGTTGTTTTTTTTCAGACTCAAGGCCTGTGATCAGCGGTGTTCCCCAGGGATCAGTGCTGGGTCCACTTTTGTTTGCCATTCATATGAATGATTTCGATGAGAATATAGAAAGTTTGGTTTGTAAGTTTGTGGGTGACACGAAAAATGGTGTTAAAGTGGACAACAACAAAGGTTATCTATGATTTCAAAGGGATCTTGATCAATTGGGTGGATGGCTGAACAGTGGCAGATGGAGTTTAATCTGAATAAATGCAAGATATTACATTTTCATAAAACAATCAAGGGCAGGACTTACACTCATTAAAAGTCGGGCCTTGAGAAGTGATATAGAACAAAGAGACCGAGGGGTTCAGGTTTTTGAAATTTGTTTCACATGTAGACAGGGTGGTTAGGCAGGTGTTTAGAACATTTGCCCTCACTGCTCAGACTTTTGAGTATAGGAGTTGGGACATTACGTTGAGGCTGTACAGGAAGTGGGGAGGCCTCTTCTGGAATCCTGCACCTCGTTCTGGTTGTGCTGTTATAGGAAGGATATCATTAAATTGGAGCAGGTTCAGAAGAGATTTACCAGGATGGTGATGGGAATGGATGGTTTCAGTTATAAGGAGAGGCTGGATAGGCTGGGTCTTTTTTCACTGGACTGTAGAAGGTTGAGGGGTGACCTTATTAGAGGTTTATAAAATCATGAGGCATCTAGGTAATGTGAACAGCAGGTGCCCGTTCCAGGAGGGGATGCGATTCAAGAGTGGGCTGCATAAGTTTACAGGTGAGGGGAGAAAAGGCTTTCAAAAGACATTAGGGAATTTTTATTATTTTTTTACACCAAGTTGGTTAACATGCTGAATGAACCTCCACAGATGTTGTAGCTGTGAATACAATTACAACTGCTGGGGAGCACGGTGGCTCAGTGATTCACACTGCCACCTCATAGCAGCAGGGACATGGGTTCAATTCCAGCCTCCAGCGACTGTCTGTGGGGACTTTGCACATTCTCCCCGTGTCTGTGTGGGTATCCTCCCACAAGTAAGGTGGCCATGCTAAATTGCCCATACAGTTCAGGGATGTATGTTGGGTGCATTAGTGTGGAGGAAACATAGGGGAATGGGTCTGGGTGGATTTGTTGGGCAATGACCATTGGAGTGCCACAAGGATCGGTGCTGGGCCCTCTACTTTTTGTCATTTACATAAATGAGGTGCAGTTAGTAAGTTTGCAGATGACACCAACATTGGAGGTGTAGTGGACAGCGAAGAGAGTTACCTCAGATTACAACAGGATCTTGACCCGATGGGCCAATGGGCTGAGAAGTGGCAGATGGAGTTTAGTTCAGATAAATGCGAGGTGCTGCATTTTGGGAAAGCAAATCTTAGCAGGACTTATACACTTAATGGTAAGGTCCTAGGGGGTGTTGCTGAACAAAGATACCTTGGGGAGCAGATTCATAGCTCCTTGAAAGTGGAGTCACAGGTAGATAAGATAGTGAAGAAGGCGTTTGGTGTGCTTTCCTTTATTGGTCAGAGTATTGAGTACAGGAGTTGGGATATCATGTTGTGGCTGCACAGGACACTGGTTAGGCCACTGTTGGAATATTGCATGCAGTTCTGGTCTCCTTCCTATCAGAAATATGTTGTGAAACTTGAAAGGGTTCAGAAAAAATTTACAAGGATGTTACCAGGGTTGGAGGATTTGAACTATAGGGAGAGGCTGTTTTCTGTGGAGTGTTGGATGGTGAGGAGTGACCTTATAGAGATTTTCAAAATTATGAGGGACATGAATAGGATAAATAGGTAATTTTTCCCTGGAGTCAGGGAGTCCAGAACTAGAGGGCATAGGTTCAGGGTGAGAGGGGAAAGATATAAAAGAGGCCAAAGGGGCAACGTTTTCACGCAGAGGGTGGTACGTGTATGGAATGAGCTGCCAGAGGATGTGGTGGAGGCTGGTACAATTGCAACTTTTAAGAGGCATTTGGATAGATATATGAAAAGGAAGGGTTTGGAGGGATATGGACTGGGTGCTGGCAGGTGGGACTAGATTGGGTTGGGACATCTGGTCAGCATGGACGGGTTGGACCAAAGGATCTGTTCCCATGTTGTACATCTCTATGACTCTGACTCTAAATGGCCAGTTTCCATGCCATAGGGATTGTACGAGAAAGTCATTTGGACAGGGTACATAATAGGAAATGTTTGGAAGCATATAGACCAAGGGGAGGCAGGTGAGATTAACTTAGTTTGGAATAATGGTTGACATGGATTGATTGGACCACAGGATCTGTTTCTGTGCTATATAACATTACAACTCTAATTCTTGCTATCTCTACATTCCTTCCTCTTCACATCTCTGCCTATCACTGTCACCTCATCCAGCTTCACAACTCTTCCTTATCTCTAATAATTCCTCTCCAGCCACAGAACCCTCCCTAACTCTAATCCCTTCCAGTCTCTCAAAGCTCTGCTACATCTGCCTTTCTTTGATTCCAGCCTTGAGGATACCCCATTTTTATTTCTCACTTGATGAATTTCTCACTTCAGTTTCCTGTGCCGAGCTCCAGAATTCCTCCTAAACTTCGCCATCTCACCTTCCTTCCAAACACATTGACCAATCATGTGTCACCTATTCTAATATCACCTTTTCTGACCTGGTTTCAAAGGTGGCCTGTCATATTCCTATATTAAGTGTCTCGAGGTTTACAGCACAGAAAAAGGCTCCGTGGGCCATTGGGTCTGTGACAGTAAAGAAAACTACCACCTAACTATCCTAATCCATTTTCCAATACTTGGTCCATCGCGTTATCTGTCTTGGCATTGCAAGCGTGCACCGGAATATATCTTAAATGTTGTTGGGATTTCTGTGTCTCCCACCCTTCCAGGCAGTGAGGTTTAGTGCAAGGGTTCTCGATGATGACATCACCCACAGGAACACAGAGCAGCTGGGTCTGTGCAAACCAGAGATCGCCCACACATTGGGAAGGATGGCAGGGTCCCTGAGAGGGGGCACAGGAGATTTACCAGGATGGTTCAAGGAATGGGAGATTTTAGTAGCATGTTTTGGATTTTTTTTACACGATTCATTTTTATGATATGGTGTTGCAGATACATAGAGAATATCGATCTACGATAGATGGACTCTCCTTCTCAACCTTTCCCCTTTCCTGGGCTGTGGTAACCTTCAGGTTAAACCAGCACCAGCCATCTCTCCCTAATGAGAGAGCAGCCTTTTACACAGTGATGTCACTGTGCCTCGGGGATGGGGAGAGGGAATGCTGAAGGTGGTGGATGGGACACCACTTGGGCACAGTGCTTTGTCCTGGAGGATGTTCACTTTCTTTAATATTGTTGGGAGTTGCACTGATGCAGGCAAGTGGAGAATGTTCCAACACAATCCTGATGTGTACCTTATAGAGAGCAAACAGACATTGGGGAATCAGGGGTTTGGGGAAACTGAGATCATTCTCCTTGGAGCAGAGGAAATTGAGGGGAGCTGTGACAGAGCAGTTTACAAATGTTACACGTTATAATAATAAACCTTACACCCATCAGCTCATTATACAAGGGTTACAGGACACATTGAAGGTTTGGGGAGATCTATTGAGACAATGGGCTGATTCAAAGGAGAACTTTGATGCAGCAAATGGGATTGAGCTGGAATACAATACTCAGACACAATGCGAATATCCAGGTCCTGATGAATTGAGTAATTCTGTCAGAGTTAGGCATTACAATTACTGAGATTACCATCTGAATACCCACCTGTATATCCTGTAATACAAGTTTATAAAATCGGTCACTGTCAGTTCAGGTTAGAAACTCACACCATCCCCTTCTCCTGGCCCAGGATGATTGGACACATTCCCCCTTGTGGAGGGCAGCATCAATTCAGAGGGAAATCCATGTGGGTTTCTATGAGTTTCCACCTTGGGACTTCATGTGACTGAACAGGGCAGATCTTTGACACATGGGACAGAATGTTCCAAGAGTCAGTGAGATATGGAGAGCAGGATTTGCTTTTCTTTCCTTCCGTGCTACCGCTGTGCCTCATCAATAAGACATGGGGTGTGAAAGGCTCACGGAGCTTGATGGGTAAGATGTCTCCACTCTGACCAATAGGCAGCAAGCACCCGGCCCATATCCCTCCAAACCCTTCCTATTCGTATACCCATCCAAATGCTTCTTAAATGTTGCAATTGTACCAGCCTCCACGACATCCCCTGGCAGCTCATTCCATACACGTACCACCCACTGCGTGAAAAAGTTGCCCCTTAGGTCTCTTTTATATCTTTCCCCTCTCACCCTAAACCTGTGCCCTCTAGTTCTGGACTCCCTGACCCCAGGGAAAAAAAATGCCTATTTATCCTATCCATGCCCCCTCATAATTTTGTAAACCTCTATAAGGTCACCCCTCAGCCTCCGACACTCCAGGGAAAACAGCCCTAGCCTGTTCAGCCTCTCCCTATAGCTCAGATCCTCCAACCCTGGCAACATCCTTGTAAATCTACTCTGAACCCTTTCAAGTTTCACAACATCTTTCTGATAGGAAGGAGACCAGAATTGAATGCAATATTCCAACAGTGGTCTAACGAATGTCCTGTACAGCCGCAACATGACCTCTCAACTCCTGTACTCAATACTCTGACCAATAAAGGAAAGCATACCAAATGCCTTCTTCACTATCCTATCTAACTGCGACTCCACTTTCAAGGAGCTATGAACCTGCACTCCAAGATCTCTTTGTTCAGCAACACTCCCTAGGACCTTCCCATTAAGTGTATAAGTCCTGCTAAGATTTGCTTTCCCAAAATGCAGCACCTTGCATTTATCTGAATTAAACTCCATCTGCCAATTCTCAGCCCATTGGCCCATCTGGTCAAGATCCTGTTGTAATCTTAGGTAACCCTCTTTGCTGTCCACTACACCTCCAATTTTGGTGTCATCTGCAAACTTACTATCTGTACCTCTTATGCTCGCATCCAAATCATTTATGTAAATGACAAAAAGTAGAGGACCCAGCACCGATCCTTGTGGCACTCCACTGGTCAGAGGCCTCCAGTCTGAAAAACAACCCTCCACCACCACCCTCTGTCTGCTACCTTTGAGCTAGTTCTGTATCCAAGTGGCTAGTTCTCCATGTGTTCCATGAGATCTAACCTTGCTGATCAGTCTCCCATGGGGAACCTTGTCGAACGCCTTACTGAAGTCCATATGGATCACATCTACTGCTCTGCCCTCATCAATCTTCTTTGTTACTTCATTAAAAAACTCAATCAAGTTTGTTAGACATAATTTCCCACACACAAAGCCATGTTGACTATCTCGAATCAGTCCTTGCCTTTTGAAATACATGTACATCCTGTCCCTCAGGAATCCCCCCAACAACTTGCCCACCACTGGTCTATAGTTCCCTGGCTTGAATTACCACCCTTCTTAAACAGTGGCACCACATTTGCCAACCTCCAGTCTTCCGGCACTTCACCTGTGACTATCGATGATACAAATATCTCAGCAAGAGGCCCAGCAATCATTTCTCTAGCTTCCCACAGAGTTCTCAGGTACACCTGATCAGGTCCTGGGGATTTATCCACCTTTAACCATTTCCAGACATCCAGTACTTCCTCCTCTGTAATCTGGACATTTTGCAAGATGTCACCATCTATTTCCCTACAGTCTATATCTTCCATATCCTTTTCCACAGTAAATACTGATGCAAAATATTCATTTAGTATCTCCCCCATTTTCTGTGGCTCCATTCAAAGGCCGCCTTGCAGGGGGCCTATTCTCTCCCTTTTGTTCTTAATATATTTGTAAAAATCCTTTGGATTCTCCTTAATTATATTTGCCAAAGCTATCTCATGACCCCGTTTTGCCCTCCTGATTTCCCTCTTAAGTATACTCCTACATTCTTTATACTCTAAGGATTCACTCGATCTATCCTGTCTGTACCTGACATATGCTTCCTTCTTTTGCTTCACCAAAGCCTCAATTTCTTTAGTCATCCAGCATTCCCTATCCCTACCAGCCTTCCCTTTCACCATGACAGGAATATACTTGCTCTGGATCCTTGCTATCTCATTTCTGAAGGATGGTCACTAAGACTGTTTCTTTACCTCTGTTGAAATCGGCATAATGAAGAAGCAAAGGGTGGGTTGTAAATGGCAATGATCGGCTTTCGTAGGTTGGTGTTTATTAGAGTTTCTATCGACAGTATAAATATTTGAGCACTTATTCAAGGGCATGCAGTTAGCTGCTAGAGGAAGTGATGGGGGCTGGTACAATTACGACATTTAAAAGGCATCAGGATGAGTATGTGAATAGGAAGGGTTTAGAGGGATATCAGCCAAGTGCTAGCAAATGGAATGAAATGAGATGAGAATTTCTGGTTGGTATGGACGAGTTGGACAGGAGGGTCTGTTTCCAAGCTGTGCATCTCTGTGACTCTGTGCCTCTGAATAGTCTATTACACAGAGTTTCAGACAGGACTTGGTTTGTGTGTGTCTCTTATGCTTCCTCAGAATCTGCAAACCCTATGTCTCCAAATTTCCACAAGACTCTAAGAAATAGAAAAAAGAGGGTCAGTACTGAGGGAATGCTGCACTGTCGGAGGGTCAACACTGAGGGAGTGCTGCACTGACAGAGGGTCAGTACTGAGGGAATGCTGCACTGTTAGAGGGTCAACACTGAGGGAGTGCTGCACTGTCAGAGGGTCAGTACTGAGGGAGCATTGCACTGTCAGAGGGTCAGTATTGAGGGAATGCTGCACTGTCAGAGGGTCAGTACTGCGGGAGTGTTGCACTGTCAGAGGGGCAGTACTGAGGGAGCATTGCACTGTCAGAGGGTCGGTACTGAGGGAATGCTGCGCTATCAGAAGGTCAGTACTGAGGGAATGCTGCACTGTCAGAGGGTCAGTACTGAGGGAGCATTTCACTGTCAGAGGGTCAGTACTGAGGGAATGCTGCACTATCAGAAGGTCAGTACTGAGGGAGTGCCGCACTGTCAGAGGTTCAGTACTGAGAGAGTGCTGCACTGTCAGAGGGTCAGTACTGAGGGAGTGCTGCACTGTCAGAGGGTCAGTACTGAGGGAATGCTGCACTGTCAGAGGGTCAGTATTGAGGGAGTGCTGCACTGTCAGAGGGTCAGTACTGAGGGAGCGTTGCACTGTCAGAGGGGCAGTACTGAGGGAGCGTTGCACTGTCAGAGGGTCAGTACTGAGGGAATGCTGCACTGTCAGAGGGTCAGTATTGAGGGAGTGCTGCACTGTCAGAGGGTCAGTACTGAGGGAGCGGTGCATTGCCAGAGGGCCAGTACTAAGGGATCACCGCACGGTCGGACTGTCAGTAGTGAGGGACTGCTGCATTACCATAGGGCCATTTCTGATGAGAACTACACTGTCAAAGGGTCAATACTGAGGGAGCACCACACTGTCTGAGGTCCAGTCCAGAGGGAATGCCACACTGTCAGAGGCTCTGTACTCAGAGAGCACTGCACCATCAGAGGGTCAGCACTGAGTAAGCACTACACTGTCAGAGGGTCAGTAATGGGGGAGCGAGCATATCAAAAGGTCAGAATTGAGGGAGGACTACACAGTGAGAGTGTCAGTGAGTGCTATTTCAGAGGGTCAGTACAGAGAGAGTGCTGCACTGTCAGAGGGTCAGTACTGAGGGAGTGCTGTACTGTCAGAGGGTCAGTACCGAGAGAGAGCTGCACTGTCAGAGGGTCAGTACCGAGAGAGAGCTGCACTGTGAGAGGGTCAGTACTGAGGGAGTGCCGCACTGGCAGAGGGTCAGTAATGAGGGAGTGCTCACTGTCAGAGGGTCAGTACTGAGCAAGTGCTGCACTATCAGAGGATCAGTACTGAGGGAGGGTCAGTACTGAGGGAGTGCTGCACTATCAGAGGGTCAGTACTGAGGGAGTGCTGCACTGTCAGAGGGGCAGTACTGAGGGAGTGCTGCGAAGTCAGAGGGTCAGTACTGAGGGAGCGCAGCACTGTTAGGGGTGCAGGACCAAGGGAGTGCTGCACTGTCAGCGTGTCAGTTCTGAGGGAGTGCTGCACTGTCAGAGTGTCAGAACTGATGGAGTGCAGCACTGTCAGTGGATCAACATGGATGGAGTGCAGCATTGTCTGAGGGTCAGGACAGAGGAAGCACTGCAATGTCAGAGGGTCAGTACTGGGGGAATGTCGCACTGTCAGAGGGTCAGTACAGAGGGAGTGTTGCACTATCGGAGGGTCAGTACTGAGGGTGTGTCGCACTGTCAGAGGGTCAGTACTAAGGGAGTGCTTCACTGACAGAGGGACAGTACTGAGGGAGTGCCGCATGTCAGAGAGTCAGTACGGAGGGAGAGCTACACTGAAAGAGGGTGAGTTTGAGGGAGGGCTGCACTGTCAGAGTCAGCACTGCGGGCGTGCCGCACTGTCGAAGGATCAGTTCTGTGGGAATGCTGAACTTTCAGAGGGTCAGTATTGGATGAGTGCTGCACTGTCAGAGGGTCAGTACTGACTGTCTTGTGGTCTAAGAGGAATATCTGAAATTGTTCAGTACCTTTCTGCCTCTGTCCCTGCTCAGCAATGATTCCCGCGTCCAGATTCCAGAGACTGTGTTCAAACAGACCGCCTTCATTTGGTTATTGAACCTGAAGAGGTTCCACCCTCTTTTCCCAGGGTTGGAGTTTTCATTTCGCGTGACTGACCTGTCAGCTCAAAGGGATATTTTCATGCTGCAGGGCAGAGGTTTATTCCTCAGCTTCCATGTGCTCATCCCAAATGAATCCCACTGCCCTGCACTCAGCACAGTCGTGTGTTCATTGTTTCTGAGCTTCCCTATGTTAACCCACATCCAGACTGACATCCCACACTCCTCCAAATCATATTGGAGGCTAATTGCCTGGCAGAGAGGAGTGCTAAGAGGGAAATAAAAGTCTGAAAGGACTTTACAGTGACATTAAGGGTGAATTGATAATGAGAGAAAGAGTAGGCTGTGGAACACAGTGAGAGTTTGTGCATGGACTCAGAGGCTACAGGAATGGATGCATTATGTCAGTGCTCATTTGGACAGGGCTGATATGACATCGTGGAGATGCTCTGTGATACAATTAAATGAATTAGCATATATATAGAGAGAGAGATGGTTCTGAGTGGTCTGATCTTCTTAAAATCCGATAAATCTCCAAAGATGGTAGAAATATATCTCAGTTTACCGAATGAGGTGATGGAGGATGTAGCAGGTACACTTGCAAACATTTTCAAATCCCCTCTGGCCACAGGAGAGGTGTCGTCGGACTGACCACGTGGTACTGTTATTCAAGAAGTAGCATGGGATATACCAGGCAGCTACAGGCCAGTTAGGCTAATATCGTGGGAGGGACGACTGTTGGAAACAATTTTGGGAGATAGAATTAATCAGCATTCAGAGACTGGAGTTCATGAAGAACAGTCAGAATGGTTCTGTTAAGGAGAGGTCAGATCTGACCAATGGGATTGCACTTTTTAAGGAGGTGACCAGGTGTGTAAATAAGGGCAATGTTTTCCTGTCGTACGCTTGGAGGTCAGTAAGGCTTTTATCAGGCCCCATACTGGAAACTGATAGTGAACATAAAAACTCAACATCCAAGGAATGTGGCACAGAATGCTGAGTGACAGGAAGCAGACAGTGATGGCCCAGTTAGAAATCCCTGTCCATTCCTGTCTCACAGAAGTTACTGTTGGGTATCCTGCTGATGTGGCTGATAGAAAAGATTTAGATTTGAATGGTGGATGGTTAATCAGTGGGTTCATGAATGATATGAACATTGGTGGGGTGATAAATACTGAGGAGGATAGCCTTAGGTTACAGAAGGATGGAGATGGCCTTGTCAGATGGACCGATCCGTGGTAACGGGTGAGGTGCCCGAAGACTGGAGGGTGATTAATGATGTGCCATTATTGAAGTAAGGCTGCAAGGTACAGCCATTGAACTATGGAGCTGTGAGCCTGATGGCAGTGGTGGGTAAGCTGTTGGAGGGCATTCTGAGAGACAATTTACATGCATTTGGAAAAGCAAGAGTTGATTAGGCATGGTCAGCATGGTTTGTAGAAGTGGCTTGTCCAATTTGATTGAGTTTTTGAAGGGTTGACTGAGAAGATAGATGAGAAGGTTTCACATGGGAGACTGCTTAGTAAAAGGTTAGATGGCATGACATGCAGGGAGAGAGGACAGCACGGTGCCTCAGTGGTTAGCACTGCTTTCTTACAGCACCAAGGATGCAACTTTGATTTTAGCTCCTGGCCACTGTCTGTGTGAAGTTTACACATTCTCCCTGTATCTGTAAGTTTCCTCCGAATGCTCCAGTTTCTACCCACAATCCAAAGATGTACAGTTTAGGTGGGGTGGCCATGGGAAATGCAGAATTACCGGGATAGAATAGAGAGTTTGAGTGTAGGTGGGATGCTTTTCAGACAGTCGGTGAAGACCTGATGGGCCGAATGGCTTGGTTTTACACTGTAGGAATTCTGCGATTAATCCAGAGACCCAATAATGTTCTGAGGACCAGGGCTCCAACCTTGGACTGTGGTGGATGTGGGTCCTTACAGTCTGAAGGGGTTTGTGGATGAACGCAGTCTGAGAGTTGGGCTGGGCTGTGTTCTGAGGTGTTGAGGGTGTGAATGTTTTGTGGAGATACTGTCTGAGGGGCGTTGGGGGTAAACACAATGGAGTGGTGCTTTCTGAGGTATGACGGACCACTATCTGGTGGTACAAGGTGCAGAAGGTAGGAAGGTACAGACACACTTCCCTGATCATTCCCTCAGGGTTCGCAAGGCCCGCTGGTGTCGTAATTTGGGATGGAGGCCACGTCCATTTTAGAAGATTCAGATCTTTTTAAACAATCAGTGAAAAGTAACATCACCATGTGTCTTAAACATGGATTGGAGGAAAACTGTTGTCATTCTATGGTCACTTGTTGCTTGAAGACGCTTTAGAAAAGCAAGCACCCAAACAGACCAATGTTGTCCATGCAAGAAGTGGTGCACAGGAAGATCCAACAAGTCATTTGCAGTTGCTGTCTGTCTCCCAAGAGCAGTCATCATGCGAGATCAGGGTTCAGTCCGAGAAGAAGTAACTCTCCATCGAACCTTCCTCCATGTTTGTACAGTAATCGTGGTTGTGTGAGTGTGTGTGTGTATCTCTGTGTGTGTGAGAGAGAGGAATGTGTGTGTGTTTGAGGGAGTGAGAGTGTGTGTTTGAAAGAGAGAGTGTGTGTTTGTGTGTATGTGTGTGAGAGAGAGAGGAATGTGTGTGTGTGTGTGTGTAAGAGAGAGAGTGTGTGTATGTGTTTGAGGGAGTGAGAGAGTGTGTGTGTTTGAGAGAGTGAGAGAGTTGTGTGTGTGTAAACTAGCCAGTCTTATTGTGTGCCCAGCTGCTGTTTCAGGTGAATTGGTCCTTGTGTCTCCATAGAGACAAAAGCTGCAAGAGTTGATGAACTGGGGTAAAGAGAGTGTTGTTCATTCCAGTGGGAATTCATCCAGTAAACCTTCTCTGCACCATTCCTCACACACTAACGTCCCTCTGGCAGTGCAGTGACTAGTCCTGTACACAGGGCTCCAGGTACAAACCAATGTAATGTCACCATAGTCTTACCAGAGCATGGGACAGCTCCTCATCACAGAGCGGTGTCTGGTGGTGATTTAATCAGAGGGTCACCATGGCCCAGCTGAGGGGAGAGGTTGGGAAGGAGAGCCCTTCAGGGTAACCCCAGCCGGTGTGGGAATTGAACCCAGGCTATTGGTTTTACTCTGCATTGTCAATTAACTGTCCGGCCAACTGTGCTAACTGACTTCACTCCAGGGGCATGCCCTGTATAACCCAATCATAGCCAGCCTGCACCTCAATACAAGCCACAAGCAAGGCCATTCGGTCCCCACCCTAACCCAGAAGGGAGAGTACGGGAAGCTGATGAAGGAAACAAGCCCCGCCCATGTGTCCTTCTGAAATGGAGCTGGAGGACAGAGCAGACCTGGCCTGCTGTTTGCTTCCCTGAGACTGGCCTACGCCACCTTGCAGTGAGAGACTGAGGGGAACCTCGAGGAGATTTCACTTCTCACTGAGAGGCTGCAACTCCAATTCAAATCAGGCTTGTTCCATCCAAGACTCACGGAAGAGTGCAGCACTCTACAGATCAGGCCCTTGTGGAGTCATAACCTCCAGTGTGTGGGCCCAGAGCTGGGAGATAGCATTAAGAACATAAGACCATCCAAAATAGGAACAGGAGGAGACCATTCAGCCCCTCGAGCCTGCTCTGGTATTCAATATATGATCATGGATGATTCAACATTTGATTTGGGAGCTGGAACTTGGACAGTACAGAGATAGAGAATCAGATTATTCTGCCATGAAGACTCATCACAGAGAGCGAGCGAACACACACACACATTGTGGGACTCAGACTGTCTGTGGGAATTTTGCCACAAGGAGCGAGCTCTGGACTGGGAAGAGACAAAGGAGCGAAATGCTAGAGAGGGGTCTGATCCCACAGATTTCACTGCTTCCGCCTCTCACTGCAGCTCTCATGTCTATTTCTGTGTTCCCAGTCCTCTTTCCCATGTCTTTCCTTCAATCCCTATCTCTCAACATCCTTCACATCTCTGCCCTGTTAACATTTCCCAGTAGATTCCCTTCCCCCTTTGTCACCTCACCAGATTTTTCAGGAATGTTTAATCATTCAGTCTTTCACAAACCAACACCTTGCTCATCTCTCTCTGCATCTATCTCTCAGCTCTGTGGGATCTTGCTTTTCTTGCCTGTACATCATTCTCACTGCATCGCAGCAGCCCCCCCACCCCCCTCCCCCACCATCACCCAACTCTCTCAGCTCTATCTCTCTGCTGTTGCAACTCCTCTCTCTCTCTCTCTCTGTCCTATATCTCTCCCTGGAGTTTCTGTCTTGCTGTCTGTCTGACCTTCTCTTCCTGCCTTTCTCTCTCATTTTCGTGATGTATCTGTCTGACATTGTATTTCTCTTCCTGAAGTTCCACTCTCTTCTCTGTCTGTCTCTCTCCTGCTCTCTCTCAGTTCTTCTCACTTTCTCTCCCTCTTTCTGCCTGCTTGTCTTTCGCTTGTTCTCTCCCTCCCTCTCACTGTCTGTCTGTCCATCTCTCTTTCAGTCCTGTCGTTTCTCTCCCTCTTTCTCCCTGGACCCTCTGCTCTGTCCCAGTGACTGGGGAAGGGGCAATGGGAAGAGTTTGCCTCAGTGCCTGGTCTCTCCCAGGATTTACCCCGACTGTGGGGAGGGGGTGAGTGGAAGGAACATGGAGTACTTTTCTGAGTGAGTCTGAAATAGAGAAAAAGAGAAAGGGAGAGTGACAAAAAGAGAGAGAGACATGGGGAAAGTGGAGATGGAGAAAGTGGAGAGAGAGAGAGAGATGGGCAGTGAGAGTCAGGGAGACGGAGAGAGTGAGAGAAGGACAGAGTGAGAGAGGGAGAGAGAGAGAGAGAAGGATATATATGGAGGGAGAAGGACAGTGTGTACGACTGGCAATGGTTTCAGAGTGGGATCTCGCTGTGCATGACAGCAGTCAGTCAAAAGGCGAGTTAGTCTCTGCACCATGTCCTCCAGCCCAGGGGCTGTGAGTCTGCATGGGGAAGGAGGAGAGTGGGAGACAAGAGGTGAGTAGGACAGCCAGAAACAGGGGGAGTGTTTGATGGAGTTTTGGGGTTAGTGGAGAAAGGAGGGGCTGTTGTCAGAGAGAGATGAAGGAGGGAGAGCCTGTGATGCAAAGTCTGACACAGGGCAGAGAAGAGGTCTCCACAGGAAGGATAGTCAACTCTTGAAAGGTAGTGTGCTTCCAAACAAAGCTATTGGACTATAAACAGATATTGTGTGATTTTTAACTTTGGCCACCCCATCGAACACTGACACATCTATGTCCTCATAGAATCCCTACAGTGCGGAAACAGGTCGTCCGGCCCAATAAGAACACACCAAATGAATCTGATCGATTCAGTCATTGATTTGAGTGAAGGGATATTTCAGCACCTTCTTCAGTTGCTGCGTGAACTTTGGCAGCAATTGAGAAACTGCATCATGTAAAGCCATAACTCACTCAACCTCTCTTCGTGAGACAAGCCCTCCAATCCAGACAACATCCTTTACTCTATCTACAGCACCACCGGTCTTTGTGTCATTGAAAAACTTACCAACCCACCCTTCCACTTCTTCATCCAAGTCATTCATATAAACACAAAGAGCAGAGGCCCAAAAACATATCCCTGTGGGATATCAATGATCACCAACCTCCAGGTGGAATACTTTTCCATCCACTACCACTCACTGTCTTCTTTCTGCTGGCCAATTCTGTATCCAGGCAGCCAAATTTCCCTGTACTCCTTAACGCTCTGAATGAGCTTACCATGGGTAACCTTATCAAATGCCTTTCTGAAATCCATATATACCACAGCCACTGCTCGATTGGTTTTGCGTGTGGGAAATCATGTCTCACGAGCTTGATTGAGTTTTTTGATGAAGTAACAAAGAGGATTGATGAGGGCAGAGAGCTGGACATGATCTCCATGGACTTCAGTAAGATGCTCGACAAGGTTCCTCATGGAACACTGGTTGGAAGGTTAGGTTGCATGAATACAGGGAGAACTAGCCATTTGGATACAACATGTTTCAAAGGCAGAAGACAGAGAGTGGTGATAGGACGGTTGTTTTTCAGACAGGAGGCCTTTAACCAGTGGTGTGCCACAAGGATCTGTGCCGGGTCCATTAGTTTTCATCATTTATATAAATGATTTGAATGGGAACATACAAAGTTTAGTTAGTAAGTTTGCAGATGACACCAAAATTTGAAGTATAGTGGATATCAAAGAAGATTATTTCAGATTACAATGGCACCTTGACCAGATGGGCCAATGGGCTGGGAATGGCAGATGAAGCTTAATTTAGATAAATGTGAGGTGCTGCATTTTGGAAAAGCAAATCAGAGCAGGATTTGTACACTTACTAATAAGGTCTGAGGGAGTGTTGCTGAAAAAGAGACCTTGGAGTGCAGGTTCATAGTTGTTTCAAATTAGATTCGCAGGTAGATAGGATAGTGAAGAAGGTGTTTGATATGTTTTCCTTTATTGATCAGAGCATTGACTACAGGAGTTGGGAGGTGATTTGCAGCTGTACAGGACATTGGTTAGATCATTTTTGGAATATTGCATGCAGTTCTGGTCTTCCTATCAGAAGGATGTTGTGAAACTTGAAATGGTTCAGAAACAATTTACAATGATATTGCTAGCGTTGGAGAATTTGAGCTATAGGGAGAGGCTGAGTAGGCTGGGGCTGTTTTCCCTGGTGTGTTGATAGCTGAGGGATGACTTTATGAAGGTTTATAAAACCATGAGGGGCATGGATAGGATAAATAGACAAGGTCTTTTCCCTGGCATGGAGGAATCCAGAACTAGAGGGCACAGGTTTAGAGTGAGAGGGGAAAATATAAAAGGGACCTAAGGGGCAATGTTTTCATGCAGAATGAGCTGCTAGGGGAAGTAGTGGAGGCTGGTACCATTGCAGCATTTAAGAGGCATCTGGATGGGTATATGAATTGGAAGGATTAAGCAGGATATGGGCCAAGTGCTGGAAAATGGAACTAGGTTAGGTTAGGATATTTAGTCAGCATGGACGAGTTGGACCAAAGGGTTTGTTTCCATGCTGTACATCTCGATGACCTTCATCAAATTGTCTCATCACTTCCTCAAAGAAGTCAATAAGGCTTGTGAGACATGACCTGTCCCTCACAAAGCCACTGACTATCTTTATTCAAACTATGTTTTTCCAAATAGTCATAAATCATTTCTCTCAGAATCCTTTCCAGTACCTTGCTTACTACAGTCATAAAACTGACTGATCTGTAATTCCCATAGATTCCCCTATTCCCTTTCTTGAAAAGAGGATCAACATTCACCTCCCTCCAATCAGCCGGTACTACTCCCAAGGAGAGTGTGGGTGCAAAGATCATCACCAGACATGCAGCAATCTCGTTCCTCACTTCCTGTAGTAACCTTGGATATGTCTGGTTCAGCCCTGGAGACTTGTCTATCTTGTTGCTTCCCCGAAGTTTCAGCAATTCACTTTCTTAATATCAATCTGTTTAACCCTATTAACCTGAATCATGGTGTTCTCAGTATCAACAAAGTCCCTCTCTCTCATGAATACCGAAGTAAAAAACTCATTTAGGACCTCCCCTACCTCTTCAGAATCCAGGCACAAGTTCCCTTCACTATCCCTGATTAGCCCTATCCTCTCTCTCATCATTCGCTTATTCCTCATTTAAGTGTAGAACGCCTTTGGGTTTTCCCAAATCCTTCCTGTCAAGGCTTTTTCATGCCTCCCCTCCTAGCTCTCCTCAATCCATTTTTGAGTTCTTTCCTAGCTACCCCATAATCCTCTAAAGCTTTGCCAGATCCTTGCTTCCTCAACCTTAAGTAAGCTTCCTTCTTCCTCATGATGAGGAGCTCTTCTTCTTTTGTCATCAAATGCTCCTTCACCTTCCCATTCCTTGCCTGTCTCAGTGGGACAAAGCTATCCAACATTTCTGTTGTGCATTTCCTGTAGATCAAGTGCTTCATTAGATTAGGTTAGATTAGATTCTGTACAGTGTGGAAACAGGCCCTTCGGCCCAACACGTGCACAACGACCCTCTGAAGAATAACTCACCCAGAACCATTTCTGTCTGACTAATGCACCCGACACTATGAGCAATTTAGTATAGCCAATTCACCTGACCTGTACATCTTTGGACTGTGGGAGGAAACCGGAGCACCCGGAGGAAACCCAAGCAGACACGGGGACAATGTGCAAACTCTACACAGAAAGTTGCCCGAGGCTGGAATCGAACATGGGACTCTGGTGCTGTGAGGCAGCAATGCTAATCCCTGAGCCACTGTGCCGCCCAATTGTTCCCAATGTATACTCTATGATTCCTGCCTAATTGCAGTATAATTTCTCCTCCACCAATTAAATGCCTTCCCATTCTATCTATTTCTATCCCTCTCCATGGCTGTGGTAAAGATGAGGCAGTTGTGGTCACTGTCACCGAAATGCTCTCCCATCAAGAGATCTAACACCTGGCCTGGCTTGATGCCCACTACCAAACCAATATGGCCTCCTGCTAGTTGGTCTAGGGGAATCCTTCCTGAACACACCTCACAAAATTGGCTCAATCTGACCATCTACAGTAAGGAGGTTCCAAACAATACTGGGGGAATTGAAGCCATCCATAACTACAACTGGAGGGCCGGGAGGGGGCACCTGGTACTGACTTCTTTCCTGTTACTGACTTCCACCCATACTGCCTCAGTAGACATAAGCACCTCAACAACCTTCTTTTCTGCTGCAGTGATGCACTATCTAATTTAAATGCAATTCCCCTTCATCTTTTATCCTCCTCCTTGTTCCTTTTAAAAGATCTAATCCCTGGAACAGCCAGCAGCCATTCCTGCCCCTGTGAAATCTATGTCTCCATTATAGCCACATAAGTTCATCACTCTTATTCCTGACACTCCTTGCATTGATATGATACAACTTAACCCATTTGATTGCTCTTTCAACTGTGTATCCTTCCTGAGAGACTCTTTGCATTCTATTTCTACCAGTTCAAGAATTACCCTCTCCTCTGATCTTTAGATCTGTTCCCATCCACTACCAAACTAGTTTAAACCCTCCCGAAGTACTCTAGCACATCTCCCATGTAATTGACAGTAACAAGCCATCCAAATGAGTTTCCTCCCAAAGTCCAAAGATGTACAGGTTAGGGTGGATTGGCCATGCTAAATTGCCCATATTGTTCAGGGGTATGCAGGCTGGTGGGTTAGCCTTGGGAAATTCAGCATTACAGAATGGGGTCAGTGGTGGGGGCTTTGGTCTGGATGGGAATCTCTTTGGAGGGTCATTGTGGACTCAAAGCGCTGAATGCCCTGCTCTGTAAGACTTCTATGATTCATTTTTATAATATCACTTATCAGATGTACGACGGTAGGTTTGACCAATGTACACAATGGCTTTCACACAAACAGCTGGCTATTCAGGTATCAAGCATAACCAGTTTTTACAATTAGGTTTATAGTCCATTCACATATGCTTCGTTCTGTTCAAAAGGGGAGGATTTCGAGGGGAAGTGGAGAATGTAGCAGCCTACTGGCTGGTAAAATGTACATCGATGGCAAACTTACCCAAAGAGGAAGGGATTCTGCGTATATTGGTCAAGTAAAACTTTCAAGTCACAAAACCCACTCTCCAGACACAGTGCAAACACAGCATCCAAGTGGTAATGCCATCGGCATAATGTAAAAGGTAACAGTTATCCTGGAGATGTTGATATCTTCCCCAACAACACATCGACCAACAGAGGAGGGCCCAGACAGGAAGGCACCCCTGTCCTGCTACACAACGAAACTAACAGTACCAAGCCATCCAAATGACTGGCAATGCTTCAAACTATTAACTGACTGTCCTGATTGGCCAGAACGATAGAACATTTTGGAAAAATATTCAAAACCAGGGTTCACCTGCAGACTCATTTCTTGAATCTTCTGGAGGCCTTCTGAGGAGACCAGCATGGCAACAGAGAGAGAGAGACTGTGTAAATCTACAAGAAATTCAGGAAGTATTGAAAGCTTAAGGGGCCAAATAAGATTAGAGACAGTATGTCTATAATTAAAGCGTATTGTAACACATTTGCTAAGGAAAGGACCATTTATGTTGGTATCGACTTGAGTTCAGACTGATTTGGCCGTTTTCAGTATTATGAGATACCTGGTTACATTCATTCAGAACATTCTGGCTGGAGCTGTGAACTTGTTTTAAGGAGGAACTAGACAATACCTTCATCTCTGAAATTATCTCTTCAACTTCCTCTGAACTGCCTCCAAAGGAATTATCTCCCTTCTCAAGTAAGGGATTGCAATACTCCAGCTGAGGTTGCACAATGCCTTCTACACTTCTCAACTTTTATATTTTATTTTTTTCATAATACATGTCAAAATTCAATTTGCCTTCCTTGTCAGCCATTGTAGATGCAATGCAAAAGTAAGGTCAGTGATGTATCTGGATGGACAATGACAATACGAGTGAAGTCAGTGATGTTTCCACTGATGGAAATCCATCTTCTTCATGAAGTCCCCTTCCCTCAGGAAAGGCAGTATGTTCTCCTCACTTGATCCTTCATGTGACTCCGGATCCTGACCAAATAGGGGTGGGGAATAATGCTGACCTTAGCAGCAATGCACACATTCAGTGTGTGAGAAGCATCACATTTCAATCAGTGAGTCAAATGCTCTTGTTTAAAGAGGACAGCTCCCACCCTAGAGAACAGAAAGACAGCTCTGAGAACCTGTTTTTGTGTCCTGAAACGATACATCTGTGTTGATTTGTGGCATTTCTATAGTAGCGGCAGCAGTAAACAAGACAGCTCACCCTTACCATTCTTGGAGAAAAGCAGAACCTCTGGCCACACAAAAAGGGAAGTAGATCTATTGAGGAGGTGGTTCAAACAGTGGCCAATGACTCGATCCGCAGAGACAGTGTTCCTTCATTACCTGGTGAGAAAGGTGAATTCTTTAACCAGAAAGGATGTTTTGATCTTCCACTGATCTCATGACTTGAGCAGGGAAATGTGTCTCTTCAGTTAGATGATTTGAATCAATCAAATCTTTTGCTACGTTAGCACTCCTTCCTTACCCAAAGGATATGTGGGTCAAATAGGCACATGTATTGCACTGATTTATTTCAAGACTCCTTTATTCGGCGATGTGCTTAAAGTATTCAATCCAAGTTCCTTGTGTTTCCCTTGGATCTGTGGTTGTGCATAAGGAAACTTAAACAATTTGTGATTTAATATCAAAGTTGTGTTGAATCAATAGTTGTAACCCCACTCTGCTCCTTGAGCAGATAGTTAATCCAAGGATTCTAGCTCAGCCCTTAACTTCAAGTTCAAGTTCTAAACCTTTCAGTGAGCAATGGAAAATAACAAAGAACAATGTCAATCATTTATTGTCTCTACAGCCTTTGCTTCTGTTGCCACTGAGTACTCCCATAAGCTTGGTGACCCAATGACTAAAGATGAGATTGAAGAGTAATCCTTCTGCTCCCTTCTGCGATCAGAGAGCCATCACCGCTTTAATATGGGGAGGAAACGCAGCCAGCAGGATGATTCAGATGAGGATATAGTGCGGGACCAGTCAGCTTCTCCAATGGATTAGGGTGAATGGTGGTGCCAAATAGTGGGATCTCAGTGCTTGGAATAGTTGCTCTTCTCCATGTTCGAGGTATCTTGCCATGAGATTCAGATGAAGAGGATGAGGTCCACATGGTGTAACGAGTGTGAGCCACCAGTTGGGTTGGGCCTGAGTTTTTGAAAAAAAAAAGCAAGTACCACTTGGTAACAATGTGCCCAGAGTTTGTAAATCATGAAGGAGAATAAATACTTAACATTGTTAATCTTTGTGATCGAGTTACCATGCAGTGAAAACAAAGATTAATATTTACTGGGATTCCTTGCTCCCCCAATCAGATAAACACACGGCAAATTTGACTGCGAAGAATGTCCCTGAATTTACACCTTTCTCCTGTCCATTAAAGGTAATAAGATGCAAAAGAGGTCTTTGCTGAGGAATTTGATTTGAACAAGAGATATTGTGCAGATAATAAGAAATATTCTAATTGGAAGGATATGTTTAGTGATATCTTGTACGGATCGATGTTGGAGACCTAATTATTCACTGTTCATAATGAAAGGAAAGCCACATTCAAAATTCGGGGCCACACTACAGATTACAGCGATTCCACGTGTAGGTAGATGGAAGCACAGCATTAGAAAGCAATCTTGATAGCTTCAGTAAATGAAAAAAAAACAACGACAGGTGAGTTTGTGTCGGAAGTGAGAGGTTGAATCAAAATAGGATATTTCTTGATTGTGAAAATATAGAGAGAGTGGACTCCAAAGAAACTTGGTGGGATTGATTCAACTGTATAGTTTATGAAAATGTCACAAACAGGTTCAGAAAAGTGATCAAGGGGCCGGTGGATTGATCTCTAGAGAAGACGAGATACCAAACGATTAGAAGTCATGCTTCAGCAAATCCGAACCTAGTTAGACCAAGCTGTCAGGTCTGGGCACCATGGCTTAAGAAGCGTATCACTCTGAGGGGAATTACAGTGTAGATTTACTGAAGTGATATTTGGATTCCAAGG